>NC_142011.1:80274004-80599004 GCF_049901735.1 Notechis scutatus
GATGGCAGATGAGATTCTGCTGAAAGCGTTGCTACAACTTTAAAAGCACAACTACAATGACGTGGGAAAATACCGAACAAAGCTGAATGCCATACATGTAAGTACCTGAAAACTTAAGAATATATATATATATATATATATATATATATATATATATATATATATATATATATATAAATATAAATATAAATATAAATATAAATATAAATATAAATATAAAATATATATGTTTTCTGAGGTTTTCACGGGTATTTGGATGTGGATCTTTGGTTATTTGGGTTTTCTCCCGCATAAAATTGGAAGTATCTAGGCGACGTTTCGATGAAGTCTCATTCATCATCTGCAGGCTTGTGTCTTCGGCTTTGTGCTTCTCGGAATAATGTGAGCTTGCAGCTGCTTCTTCCTTTTAACTGCTCGTGGGGGTGTGACTTGATTGGGTGGGGGCTTGGCTGTGTTCTGATTGGCTGGGGGTGTGAGAACACCCAAATAACCAAAGATCCATATATATATATATATAGGGAGGGAGGAGGGAGGGAGGGATCGAGGGAGGGAGACAGAGAACTCGACATGACCATAAAGGAACCTGCCCATTTATTATCATGATTTTCATGAAGTAGGTCAACACGTGACCAACCTGGTTTTATGATCTTTTTTTTTTATAGAAGGCATTAAGCGAATCACCATGGTCATTAAATCTACAGTTGTTCAGTGAACATTGTGTTTATTAAGCGAACTCATGAAGAGGCACAATTATGATTATATAGCAAGCAAATAGTACAGATTAACAGTCCAGATTTTGAAAGTGGCTTCTATATAGTAATATAAAAATTGTTACTTAAAAATAAGTTACTCAGCATTCTTACCCATTTTGTCTAAATATCAACAAAGGCGATTGACAGGGTTAACCTGTTAAACATCTGTTTAATGATTTATTATGGATGCTGTGAATTTTAGACAATTCACAAATCCAGACAAATCAATCAGCTTTAAACAGGCTCTTCACTTGCATCAAAGTTCCTATAAAACTACACAGGATTATAAAGTTTAAATTAATACTATACCAACCACGGGTCCTCTAGTTCCTCTTGAACCCTTTGGACCAATTTCTCCAGGCTTGCCAGGTTCACCTGTAGCTCCGATTTCTCCAGGGAAGCCATGCTGACCCTTTTCTCCCTATTTGAGAGGAGAATAAAATGGATAAATACATTACGCCAATTGAAAATCATATTGGGAAGCCAATATAGGTACAGGTAGTTACTATGATAACAACTGGGACCAGAATCCAGCAATTGGAACATCACATGACTGGTTTGCTCAATGACCGTAATCTTGGTACTTAAGGTTGTGTGTTATCTTCTGGGTTATTAAGTGGACAGAGAAACAGGTGAAGAGTGTTGGGTGCCTTACGGTGGGTGAAGTAGGCCCTGGGAGGCCCGATGCAAGCCAGGAACAAGTGTTTCCACCCAGAAGCTGAAAATCGTTCATGTGCAAGCAGACAGGCAAGATTTCAGCTCCATACAAGCAGGCAAGGAGCTGAAAAACCTTCAGCAGGCAGTTCTTTTCTCCAGTTCCCAGAGACAAGAGGGAGCGTTCTTGGCAGCAGCAACAGAGTTTGCAATCTTCCCTACTAACTTCCCTATGGAAAGCTGGCTTTCATGACTTTCTATGGAAGTTGGCAGAGAAGACTACAAATGGTGAACACATGATTGCGGGCTGCTTGACTAGTCATCCGTGAGAACAGGTTTCCAAGCATCCAAATCATGATTACTTGATAATGTGGAGTGGGGTTGATGCAATGTTTTGCAATAGGCAGAAGTGCTTTGCAGGTCGCAAAGCACCCTCTCTGAGGCCATTGTTAATTTGAACTGTTGTTAAGGGAACAATATAAGTCAAAGACTACCTGTAATAACAAAAAATATTTGTTGTTCTATTCTTAAAATTGAACGGCATGGTGGCCTAGTGATAAAGATGCTCAGAAGGTTGAGAGTTCAAACCTAGGTAGCGGCAGATATTTTTCTTTCAGAGTACAAAGAGAAAATATCTGCTGTGAATTCCATGTAGGCATCGGGAAGGGCATCTGGCCAGTAAATGCTCAGCTCCACTCAGTTGCCCCAACTCTTCCCCAAATTAAGGGATTACAGAGTTATATATATATATATATATATATATATATATATATATATATATATGTATGTATGTATGTATGTATGTATGTATGTGTATGTGTATGTGTATATGTGTATATATGTATATATGTGTGTGTGTATATGTATGTATGTATGTATGTATGTATGTATGTATGTATGTATATATTCTGAGGTTCTCGCGGGTATTTGTATGTGGATCTTTGGTTATTCGGGTTTTCTCCTGCGTAAGATTGGAAGTATTTTGGCTACATTCTCATTCATCATCTTCAGGCTTGTGTCTTCGGCTCTGTGCTTCTTGGAGTAAGAACTTACTCCAAGAAGCACAAAGCCGAAGGCACAAGCCTGAAGATGACGAATGAGATTTCGTCGAAACGTCACCAAAATACTTCCAATTTTACGCGGGAGAAAACCCGAATAACCAAAGATATCTATCTATCTATCTATCTATTCTTAAAACTAGCACTTTTTTCTTTTTATGACCCTGTAATCCCTTAATTTAGGGTAGAATTGGGGCAACAGGATGGAGCTGAGTATTTAATGGTTGGATGCCCTTCCTGATGCCTAAATTTAATTTATAGCAGATATTTTCTCTTTGCACCCTGAGAAAGAAGCATCTGCCACAACCTAAGATTGAATTCTCAACCTTCCAAATGGAAGGTGACTGTCCTCACCACCAGGCCACCACGTCACTCTACTCTTAAAATGAGCAATATTTATTAATATTGAATCCTTAATGAAAAATAATTTGCTTTCTGTCCAAATTCAAGATAAAAAAAGGAAGACCACTTACCTTCTTTCCTGGACGACCCCTTTGACCTGGACTTCCTTGAGTTCCCTCAGGACCCTACAGTAGTTAACATAAAGGGAGATAAATCTGAGGCCACATTTGTTGATTTACTCTCAGTTAAAGATGAAGAGTTATCAAATCCAGCACTGGGTCTTGCCAGGTGTTCCATGAATATCTTTATCCAGCAGTTTTGTGTAGATATTAAATAGAACTGGAGAGAGTTAAACCTTTAAACACCCTCCCCCAAATAAAAGAAGCCTCTTTCCCTCACCCAGACAAACTGGAAGTAGTCTCAGAAAAGAAGACAACAATCACAGCAGAATAGTGCTGCCCATTCCAAGTTCCAAAAGTCAGTACAGAAGGTTATCATGGTCAATGGTATCAAAAGGTACTGAGAGATCTTAGAAAGTCAGAAATGGATGCATCATCCTTCTCTTAAGCCTTTTAGAGTCATCAACAAGTGCAACAATGCAGTATCAGTATATTAACTCAGGTAGAATCTTGACTGGAAAAGGTCCAGATAATACACTTCCTTTCGGGCTGCCAGAAGCGATCCACTTACCATCATCTTCATGTCCCTTGGCTGTAAAGGACTAAGTGAGGGAAAATATGAATCTGAAAACATAGAGTTATTACTTATTCAGGTGAGTGGTTTGCAGGATTTGGGAGATATCACTTATCTGAACAGGTAACTCCTGATCAGGTTCATACCTTGGGAAGTCTCCCAGACACTGGTGTGAGAGAAGCTTATCTTTTAGTAATAAGCTAAATGTTACTAGAACAAAGAGACCTAGTATTGGTGATTGAGGCCCTTTTGATGAAGTGCCCTTGAAAGATAGTTTGGAAAGTGGAATCAGTGGTGAGTGGTGCTTCAAAAAGGATAGCATCATCTCCGTATTGAAACAGTTTTCTAAGCTTAGTCCAAGCTATTTACCATGGCTTACAAACTCCTATGGAACTCTGTCCAAATTATTTGCAGTAGCACTGATTTTACTCAGTCCAACTTTTCCCAACCTTTTATGTGATAGGATCTAGTGCAGGCCCGTCAAACTAGCGGCCTATGGGCTGGATACGTCACGCGGAGGGCAAAGGCAAAAATGTCGCAATGTCACAATCCGGCCTGTGACGCGATAAGAGTTTGACACTCGTGATCTAGTCAATGGAACTATCTTGTGCTGAAGCAGTGTTGGATGCGTTTAGAAACATTTCTTTTCATCCAGACTTTTTAGATGCCCTTTTTTAAGCTGGAGTTTTAGTTATTTTTATTCTGACTGATTGTTTGTATTTGGGTAGAGCCAAAATTAGGAATGAAGAACATTTTTAAACACATGCGCACATATGTACATAGACACCAGCTTGATTTACTTATTTTTCCCTCTGAAACAATATGAAGCGGCAGATGGCTATTGTCTCTCTGCATTTCCAAGAATCCAATAAAACTGATCCTCCTCAAAGCCAAAGAGTTACAGCCTAAAACTGGATCCATACTTCCTGGATAAATATATTCATAATTGTCTGCCTTTTCCCAACCATATGGCAGGATCCACACAGTAAAAAAAACAACAACAACTCACTGAAAATCTCCTATTTGGGGGATTTTTTAAAGCCATGTTGAATTTTTTTTGATAACATGCATTTTGAAATATATTTCATTTCTCACTCATACTACCAGATTTTCATGGCTATACTTAATTTTGCATCAGACAGAAACTGATGACTATCATATTAGAAAAAAACAAATACTGCAGCAAATAATAAGTAAAAAATGTTTCCAGCAGACACATTTTCCTAAAAAATTAATGGCTGGATTAGAGTCGATAGTTGCTTCACAAGAAAACTCTGTATTGAGCCCCTTGCTACAATAAACAAACAAACAAAGTATGCAACTAGATAAGGTTTTTTTTTAGTTTTTTCTCTGCAATAGTTTACTCAAAGCAAGCACAGCAGAATGTTTCTGGTTTTTATTAAACTGCGTCAGATCCTGAGATATCAGCCAAACTTACTGACAAATTAGATGAGGTACCACTTCAACAGCTATAAATCAGATGGATGGTTGTTAAAAATCAAATGGAAAATACAGGATTGTTTCCTGGATCACAATTTTGTCTTGTAGAGGGGGAAAACTTTTGGGCCCTACAGGTCCCATTCAATTGCTTTATCTCCAAATGCAAACAGTTGGCACAAATCATCTATAGATAAGCCTTGACATATGACCTTAATAGAACCTGGACTTTCTGTTGTATGTCACGATGATCATAAATCAAGGCACCCATGTTTACAACATGATTTTACAACATTTTTTGCAGCAATTCGTTAAAGAAATGTGGCGGTTGTTAAGTGAATGTTGCATTGTCTGCAATGTACAGTTTTTGTTGAAAACCCATAGTAAATGCCAGTAAAAAACATATGCTATAAACCAGCGGTCGCCAACCAGTGGTCCATGAGAAAATTTTGGTGGGCCACAGAGAAATCTCACCCCCAGAGCACCCCCACAAAGCAATTAATCCAGGCTGCATAGAAACACAAGGCTGCGCCACCCACGTGGCCCATGGGAACCCTCCCTGCCCACTCATTCCTTACCCAGCAAACTTGCCTGCTAAATTGCTATTTTTCCTTTTTCCGACCATCAGCTGTTCTGCTTTGCTTGGAGATTTAGATAAGCTAGGATGCAGGAAATGGTTGGATTTCTTGCTTTCTAGTTAGTCTTTAGATCTTCGGCTCTGCTTTTAAGTACAGCCAAACCTCCCTTAGGACTGAAGGTTCTATTATTCCGTGCAAACTCACGGCAAGCAAATTTTATGTGACAGACTCAGATAGCCGATGGCAGATAGATAGATCACTGAATGATTCTGTGAGCAACTCAATCTGCCTGTCTGCTTTGCCTGATTTTGGGTAAAAGTTGCTCTTTTTTAATAAAAAAATCAATATTTATATAAATATTTATAATATTTACATATAAGCCATGCCCAGCCAGTCACATGACCCACCAAGCCACACCCACAAATTAGGTCACACCCACAAAACTGGTTAGTGGTCCCTGGGATTTAAAATTATGAGTTTGGTGGTCCCTGAGGTCCAAAAGGTTGGCGACCCCTGCTATAAACAACAATAAATGCAGGCCAGTTGCAGAGCACACAAAATGCAATCATGTGACAGAAGGGGGAGAGCAACCATTGGAACTTCAAATCCTAGTTGCAAATGCCTTTATTAGGGGTGGGTGGTGGTGGTCCATCATAACTTTAAACATTTGCTAACCTGGTCATAAGTTGAGGACTATCTATACTGAAAACTCCAACATAGGTTACCCACTATTTGAATCTACATCCAGATGGTTTCCTCAGCCAAAAACTCCAATATTTTTTAAGCCACTGATACAATTTCTAATTGTTTAACTAGTGTTTCATTTAATTTGACCCTAAATCTATTTATTTGTTATACCCTGACTTTCTTCCAGATTAGGAAGAAACAGCAACTGGTTCAAAGACACTCATGACTTCCATGGCTAAGAATGGGCTTAAACCTGTTTCCAAGATATAATTTTTATAACAAATTATTTTTATAACATATTGCCATTTTGGAAATAATGGAATAGTATGGACCAGCTCTGGGAAACTAACCAAAAGAGAAATCAAGGAGACAATTTTTGTGGGTAAAGACGAGACCTTACACCAAACACATTCTTTATTATGGAAAGTTTTATTTTGAATATTTTCTTTGATAGTTCTTGCACGTAATTGTGATCCATTATAATGTGTGTTTTTATGCATATATCTTTTCTCATATCATTCCTGTTCACAGTTAATTTTAAAAGAAACATTTAAAAAAGAATTGGTGCCACTCTTACTATGTTTTTCACTTTCCACACATCTTATGTCTCGTTTTTTTTTTATTATCCCTGAGAATAAAGGTGAGATATAAATGTTTTAAACCCATAAACCAATCAATAATATTTCACAAAAATTAGAAATGGACAATAGCTGATACAGTTTGTAGACAGAATCGTTATTTGACTTTTTCTTTATAATAGAAAACATAAGCATGAACATTATGCATCATGTTAGGTAACATACTACAATGGTGACATAATCACTGATGCTTCTTACATAAAAAGCTCTTATTGTAGAGGCCAAAAATTGTGATAAAACTATCATTTCAAGATTTTAAAAAAATCTTTTAAAGCCCTACTTAAAGTTTTGAAGCCTAACACTTGATATGTCTGCCTACATAACATTCTGTGCATATATTGAGTGTCATAGATTTATGGTATCTCAATCAGAAATGCAAAACTAAGAAAACTCGAACAACAAAACGAATGCTCCTGTTTTATAATCTCAAGTCGTTATATGACCTACATAAATGTCAAAAATAATCAATTCCATATTCTTACTATGCCAGAAAATAAAATTAATCATTGCTGTTTGAAGAGAGAACCCCATCCAAAAACAGTTCATATGGAATCAGAAATTTGTTTCATAATTTTAGTCATGCCTTTCAAATCTTTTAAGGGAAATATTCTCTGTGTAAGGGTGGCCTTTACTTAAATGTAATAAGTTTCAAAAAAAAATTCCATTATCTTTTGTTTTGAAAAATGTATTTTCTATTATTCAGATCATGATATTTATTTCTCCAATTTCATTCTTCCAGATAATGCTGCAATTTTGACAGTGACCGTATTGTGTGATATATTCCTAATTTAGTAGCACAAATGACTTCACAGCTTATGAACAGTGTATTTTCATTTTATGAACCTTTAGGACACCTTTAGTTGGGTAAATTATTAAGGCTAAGATTCTTCAGAATAATTGGGTTTAAATTTTTGTTAAATTCTGAGTTTACTTACTGGACTGCCTCTGATTCCAGGTTCACCTGGAGGGCCAGTAGGCCCGGGAATTCCAATTTTTCCTTTTTCACCATCTTCTCCAGGAAGGCCAGGGTCTCCTAAACTGCCCTAAAGCAGAGATATAAATAAAAAGCATCAAGTAGGAAAGCATTAAATTACTGAACATTATAGTTATGCAACAAGGGCTTGGTAAAATGTTTTCTTCACGTAGGTCTAGAATAGGGATAAGGAGTAACACATATGTATAACAAGTATGGCATCAAGAACATCATTTCCATGTAATACATCTGCAAAATGTACTTCAGTTTTGCCGTATCTTTGATGGTAAAGCCTGTTTTTCGGCCTCTAAAGGCTGCAGAGGCTTTCCTCAAGCCCCCGGGAAAGCGAAAACGGCCTCCCCCGGGCTCCAGAGGCCCGCCAAAGGCTGAAAACGAGCATTTCCAGTATTTCCAGAAGGCCTGTTTTTCGGCCTCCCTAGGCTTCAGAGGCTTTTCTCGAGCCTCCGGGAGGGTGAAAACTGCCTCAAACAGCCCAAAAATTAGGTGGGAGGCACACGCATGCACAGTGCAGGTAAGTTTGGCTGGGGCTCGTGTACCCGCACAAATGGCTGTGTGCCACCTGTGGCACACGTGCCATAGATTTGCCATCACAGGATTAGGAAGTTCAAAAATATCTTGGAGGAACACAGTTACAAATCATTTCTCTATGTCTGAATAGGAAATTGTTTAGTTTTGTCCAACTAGCAGCTGAGTTTGATTTGAGAGTCTTTCTATGAGAATTATAATATCAATAAATCTATAGACTATTTGAGATATATTTCACAATATGAGGAAGGATAGCATTAGGATACTTAAGCAGAATTAGTGTCATGCCCCTGTTGGAATCTGATTTGGAGGGGGAGGCTGAGCAGCTGACAGGGAGTGGGACTGTAGCTCTGTTGGCTGTGAAAGAAACTGGGGAAGGGCAAAGGCTGGCTGGGCAGAGCAGGGGAGAGGTAGAGCAAAGGAGAGGGAATTTGGAGGAAGACCCAGGCCCTCCCCCTCTTCATCCTAGGGCACGCAGGGAAGAACAGAGAAGGGAGCAATGTGAGTTGCGGGGCTTACGGGAGAGGAAAGAGCCCTGATTCCCTTCATTAGCTGCAGCTGGGAACACAGTGTTTAAAAAAGGAAGCTGCTATTTGGGAGCAAATAATGAATTATCTGGTATTGTGGAGGCTTATCTGGGTTCCTGGCACCTTCCCAATTGTGTGTGTTTTGCTGGGCTTTCAAGTCTGCGATTCCTTCTCCTACCCTGTCAAGTTAATTACTGCAGCGTGGTTTGTGTGGATTTTTATTTACAGTTTGTATGTACTTTGTTTTCGGACTGAATTTCCTCTACTTAAAGACTATTCTTGGGAGAGTTTTTTCTCCAGCCGAAGGTAACTTGGACATTGGGGGGCAAAGTTGGAGGTACTATAGGGACACTTCTTGCTTATTCGACTGTGTTGCATTTGTGCCATGTCCCGGGTCATCACAATTAGTACTGAGAGATCAATTGAGTGCCTTTTGCTTCTCTGCTTTCTTCTAGCAAATGCAACTTCTCCTATGCAATCTTCCAACTTGAGAATATGCAATGCCGATGCAGCAGAAATGTTATGCACTGACTTAAAAGATAATTTAAATCACAGGAATCACAGAATAAAATGCAATAGTTATTTCATGTAAGTGTAATTTCTGATTTTAAAAAGTACCTTTAATCCATCTTTTCCTTGAACACCATCTTCTCCTGGTGGTCCTCGAATACCCTAGGTTTCAGAAGAAATATGTTAAAATGCTATTAGTACCAAAAATCTTCTGTATTCAAAACCCAAGCAAAAGTACATTATCTCAACAAAATAGCGAACAAATCCGACTAAAAGAGTCAAGGATTCAGCAGTTTTATTAATGGTGCCAGTACACAAAGATTTGCTGAATAGGATTAGATATTGTTATTATCACAGATTTGTCTTTTTCTTTAACCTTGGTCTGTCCGGCACTTCCAATATACCGAGATGCTGAAATCTATGCATTTGAAATGATTCACAATTAACTTTATTCTGAATCTAAATATGGTTCTGTTTTAATACTGAAGGACACAGCAGCTGTCACAAACAAGAAGTTGTCTGAAAGTGATATAAAACAAGCTGCGCTGAGCAAGCAACCAGAACAACGCTGTATGACAGGGAGATGTAGATTTAAGCTTCCTGATATTGGAGTGAATGTGTGTACAGGGAGGTAGAGGAAGATAAACTGGAAGATCAACTTTTAAAGGAGGGCTTAACAGACACTAAATAAATGGTACATTTCTGTAGCACTACCTCATATTTTTAATTTGACTTGAAAGGGAGTATCTTCACTGGCAACCAGAATATTCCTTTCACCTTTCTAAAACAGTTTAGCATTCTGGAGTTGACAATAAACCACAGTCTTTTATATTTTATACTTTTAGAAAAAACAGATAATATTTTATGGAAACTAAGACTACAAATCTATCTATCTATCTACCTACCTATCTGTTATATATCTGTATATAGATATGCTCAAATCTCTCTTAATTGGTTTCTATTATATTTTCAAATGGATAGTTGTTATATGGTGCTTGTAAACGCAGTTCACATTAGAATCATATTATTGTCCTCATTAAAATGTAATTGCTGTGTCCTACTATAAAAAGGTAACAGATTAATACACTAAACATTTTCATGTAAAGAATCAGGAGTTTGCAACCTCTTAGGATTCATGACATTTTGAGATGTTCTAGATCAGAGGTGTCAAACTGGTGGCCCATGGGCCGGATGCGTCATGTGCAAGCCACGCCCACCCCAGCTCCATGACAGGGAAAAACATCATGAAACACCACATGATGGCAACGTGAGGCGGTGAGTTTGACACCTGTGTTCCAGATAAATTTGGAAATGGCAGTGAAATTGGAGGCTTACCCCTTCACAAAATCACTGCCACAGTTATATAATCATTTACAAGCTACCAATTTATCAGACTGTTATCTGTTGTGCTCTCTAGACCTCCCCCCTTGGAGGATGATCTGTTCCACTCTTGTTTACCTTTCCAATCTTCTGGTCAGGTAGCACATTTCGAAACAATTTTCTAACAGTACATCCAAACAAGTAAACACAATTCCCCAGTTGGCACTGTGATTTGACTTTGTATAGGTATGCTATGAAAAAAATTATAACAAAAATATACCAACCCTGAATGTTACAACCCCGTAACCTGCACTACTTCTGGGTTACTGCTTGAACTAGTGTTCTGACTTCAAGTTGTTATCTATTCTTTGAGTATTATTAATTTACTCAGTAATTGCAAATGTATATGCAAAACAAAGTTATGGACTATTAGAGGAAGCTTACCATCACATTCAACATGAAAAATTTACTTCAGATAAACATATGCTGCAGCTCTTATAATTCAGATTATCTTGATCTATTGTCACTTTGTATCTATAGTAGACCTATTTGCTAATGTTTCAGAGTGAAATACGCAAAATAAAAGAAGTTACAAGATGGCAGATTTTGACTGTTATGGGAAACAAAAATCCTTTTCGGCAGCAATAGCAGTTCAATGTTGAAACCAATTAGCCAGACAAGTGATCATCTCCCTTTCACTGGATGCGTTTAAATTAAGGTTAGTTAGCCATAAGCCTGGAGTACTTTAACTTAGCCTGAATGCTAAGTTAAAGACTCCTCTCCAACTGTTCGATTCTAAATTAATAGAAGTTTATGAACCTTTAAGCTACATAATTAAAACATATTACATCTAATGTAAAGAAGTGCTAGAGGTGATATGAGAGCAATGTCCTAATATTTGAGGGGCTGCCACAAAGCACCTGAAGACAAAACAAGGAACAATGGATGGAAATTAATCAAGGAGAAAACCTAGGACTAAAGATAAATTTCCTGACAGTGAAAACAATCAGCCAGTGGAATGACTTGACTCCAGAAATTGTGGGAGATTTCTGGAGATTTAAAAAAAAAGATTGGAAAGCCATTTGTCTGAAGTGGTATAGGGTCTCCAGCTTGAGCAAGGGGTTGGATCATTAGAAGATCTCTAAGGTCCCTTATTTTTTCTTTCTGTAGTTTTAAATGTTTCTTTAAACAAACATGATCCTGATATAGCAAAGACTTTTTTCATTTCTTATCTGCTTTCCTAATTTACATAGCCCTTTGGCATTTCCAATATAATTCTGCCCCTTGTAACAAAATATGCTACAATATTCAGTACTTACTCTTATACCTTGTTCACCTGCTGCTCCAATATTGCCAACTGGTCCAGAATCTCCCTGTTAAATGCAACAGAAATATATCACACTGAGTGAATATTATTCTGATCAAAGGACAAAACTCAAAGTTTGCTACAATAGATATCTAAAGTTTGCTCTTTATAAAATGAACTCATTTCTCAAGCATGAATTAGTCTTTATATTGGTTTTCACCACAAATAAAGAGCAAATAGAAAGGCAGATATGTTACAAGTATTATAATGCATAGCTTTCTGCAAATACAAATGCCAACTATAGTGGAAAGATAAAGATGCCTAATTCTTAACTAAGCCAGACATAAACTTGTCAATCAAGTAATGATATAATATGAAGCTTCTCTACACAACCCTGAAGGCTAATTAACATAGCAGAGTTGAAACAAATGCTTACACAGTGGCCTTGAATTCCTTGATAACTGAACTCTAGTTTATAAAGATGAAGCAATGAGAGGAACAAGAACATTTGCTAGATCCTGAAGACCAACACTTGGATCTTTCTTTCTTTCTTTCTTTCTTTCTTTCTTTCTTTCTTTCTTTCTTTCTTTCTTTCTTTCTTTCTTTCTTTCTTTCTTTCTTTCCTTCCTTCCTTCCTTCCTTCCTTCCTTCCTTCCTTCCTTCCTTCCTTCCTTCCTTCCTTCCTTCCTTCCTTCCTTCCTTCCTTCCTTCTAGTCATTTTTTTACTTGAAGGTTTCTGCTGCCCATTTCTTATTTATAAAATGTCTTTTTCTTTTTCTATTGCGAGAATAAGAGATTCCTGCATATGTATGTATGTATGTATGTATGTATGTATGTATGTATGTATGTATGTATGTATGTATGTAGCTTGCAGTTCCTATCCTAATTTCAGAAAGACTGACTGGCCATGCTCTATTCGTTGACTGGAAGGAGAAGCTGGGAAGGCTTGAGTAGTGTGAAACTATGAGTGTGAATTAGAAAATACTTGGACTTTTCTTCTCTGAATCCATATTTTCTGGTGTCACCAGGTTTCCTGTATATCTGTATCTATCTAAGTGTGACTCCTATGAACAGATGCAGAAATGACAACACCACCTAATGTTGGACCAATTTAACTGAAACATCATAGCAAGTTTCAGACAGAATGTTTCTAGTGGAAATAATAAATATTTCATGTATAGAGACTGCATATAAAAAGTATCATCAGGAAATATCCCAAAGATATGTGTAGAGAAATAACAGCCCGTTTTTCTCATCATTCAAACTGCACCCCAACAAAATTACTCCAACAATCACCTTTGTGCCTGGTTCTCCTTGTGGTCCAGGCTCTCCCTCTGGGCCAGGTGATCCCTGTATTGAAAAGATAAATGGAGTTATCCGTTGTCCAGTACTAAATGCTTTCCATCATGATGAAATTTACTAGGAGGTTCACAGGTTTAGGTCTTATTGGGGTGATGAATGAAATACTTGGTATAATATCTTTTTCTACTATGGTGCAATATTAAAGGCTAATATTAAATTTTTAAAGGCTTCTATACTTTTTACTTTGATGCAGCAGGATCTTCAGTTTTGCTTGTCTACATCATTTGGTGAGGTAAAAGACTCACCTCAGAGCCAGCTTCACCTACAGGACCAGCATCACCTTGTTCTCCCCTCGGTCCCTAGTATCAAACAAAAATTTATGTGAGCATTACATTCTTATTATGAAAAAAAAACCACTTATATACCTATAACATCAGCTGGCCAGTTTTTTGAAGACATTTTTCTCACAGCTGGATATTTCCCTTTTTCCAGGTTCCATTACCTTCTGAGAGTAGAATAATTTAATATGGTCCCCACTCTTAAAGAGGATTTGTTGCAACAGTCCAATCATCATCAGGCAATGGAATATTTCTCAAGGCTTCTTATTAGGCATAACATTACATTTGAACCCTCAAAAACATGTAGCTCCCTATTCAATAACATGCCCACAGCACAAGTTTAGAGACATGACACAGCTGCATTACAGAGAAGAATGTAGTTATATAGATGTAGAAGCTCTATTCTCACATAACTCAATCTGTCTATATATCTCTATGATCTAGGATTTAACTTCTAGGCTTTCCTCCTGTCTCTAACAACAAACTTGACCATTCTCTGTAGATTGGGTGGTATCCATTCAGTGATGATTTCATAATTCTATATGATCTGCAAATTATCTTGCCAACTTCCTTCATTTTTACACCATTCAAAGGATATAACTTGGTGGATTCATGGACTTCTGGACTACAGTATCAAGAAATAATGAAAGATAATAATGCCCCATGGGAAGGCTCTGAAGCATGTTTTCAGAAGCCTATGATAAGTGTAGAATTTATTTTAAAAAATCAGTCATATTTGAAAGAATAGCCTCAGAATAAAAGTTGATGTCTACTAAACTTGGGATTTCTGGCAATGCCTTGAAATTTCCAGTTTTGAAGTCCACAACACTGCTTCTGATACACAAAATCAGCAAAATCAGGAACTCTGCTAGATAAGCTCCGGCAATATCTACCTGACCTTCTCTTGGATCAAACAATAAGTGGATTTAGGCTTGGCTTGTTCTTGGATTGGGGGCTATATGGATATACTATAACTAGGACATAGCTTGGATTTAAAAAAAATCTCAAAGATAGCAAAGGCATACCACTTCCTTAGTATTCCCAAAACTGGTGACTGCAAGCATGGATATATCTCTGTAATCACCAGGAGCTGGCCTTGATTTAAATGAGACTTCATTTAGTTTAATATATTGATTTTATTACAAATTTCATATTCTTCTTGCTTCATGGCTCTGTAATTTCAACCAGTTTTTGTAAATACATTTGAAAGAGGCCGAATCTTGGTTTTGTTTTAATAGATTAAATTCCGACAGAAGATTCTCTAGTTTTGAACGGAGAAAAGAAACCATGCACAGTAAGACAAATGAATGTGGCACAGAATTCTGAATCTAGGTAATGGTTTCTATATGTAAGTTTTAAAAATAAGATTTTTATTTAAAGATGTTTATTATACTCACACAAGCAAAACAATAATTGACTATTCCCAATGGTACAGATTAGTAATACACCAGAATTTTGAAATTAAAAATCAGTGGAGACAAACCACACATTTCTGCTGGTCTCCTAATTTCTCTTAGATTGGTTTGAACAATTAGCAGACAATACTTGCCACCTGCCACCAACAATTTATAGCCTTTTTTTCTAGCCTAGGAAATGTATATTTTTCAAAAACTGCTTACTGTATTTTATCATAAAGACTGTTGTTCAAGTTGTCACTCAATTTAAATCAGTGATTTTAAACTTGGCAACATTAAAATGTATGGACTATGTAACTCACAGAATTCTCCATGCTGGCTGGGGGATTCGGGAATTGAAGTCCATACCTCTTAAAGTTGCCAAGTTTGGAAAAAATACTGACTTAAATAATCAGCTGAAATTCATTGTCAAATGTATTTATATTAACTGACAGGTGGGTTGCGTACTCAGAAAAACAATTTACTTTCTATTCAACCTCTAAGATCTAATAAGAAAGTTAAACAAAGTATCTGAGACTAAATTAAATATACAATCACATCAGCTAACTATAGAAACCTGAGACACTCTAGATCAGGGCTGTCAAACTCCCAGCCTGCAGGCCAGATGCATCCTGTGCTGGCCACACCCATGCCTGGTTTAGCGAAGGGGAAAAATTCTTGATACATCACGTGACAACACCGTAACAATGTGAGTTTGACACACCTGCTCTAGATTAAATCCTTAACTGATTTTGAAGGGTGTATGTTTGTGAACAGGTAAAATTGCAGCACAGAAGATATGTGTTTTATTATTTATACTTGATATAAATGTACTACAGTTGGGTAATCTTTTGGGAATAAAATATGGGTTCTCTATAAGCACTGTCTAAAAAGATGAGGCAAAAGCTGAACAGAAAAGGCCAGAAAAGGATTTTTTTAAAAAGTGAATGCAAGACATCCTCTCTCAAGATAACCACTTTCATGATTTTCAGGCTTTCGTGGACAAGTTTAAGAGGACAATCTTCCATCTTAAAGAAATGAAGGAAAAAAAATACTTTAGTCTATAGAACAGAGAGACTTACTAAGAGCCATTTAATTTTAGCCTAAAAATAAAGCTGCTTCTTTAATATATCTTTAATTACAGCATAACAAGATATATGTTTTCCAATACATTATACTTCCCATTTCAAATGAAATGAAATGAAATGAAATGAAATGAAATGAACTTACTGGTTCACCTGAAGGCCCTCTATCTCCTATACTTCCAGGAAGGCCAGGCAAACCCTGAAAACAAAAACAAAAAGCTACTTAAATTTTTTCAAAACTTCATAAATTGACCAAAATGCAATTCATAAAACATCTTGTTGAGGTATTCCCTGTTAGGAGAATGAGTGCACTCAGGGAAATATAGTGAGAGTGGTGATGAATAACAAAAAACTAACACACAGATACACTGAATAGTAAAATGTAAGTTTTACTTCCTATAAACGGGTAAACAAAGTCCAACAAACAGTCCAAATAATACGTGGTTAAAGCAGTTAGTATTCAAAATAATCAGTCCAGGGATAATCCAAAAATGAAGTCCTTTTCTTTACCAGTATCATAAACAAAGTTCAATAAACGGAGTTTGCGAATAGTTGCAAGACTCACAGCAATTCAAGCAGAATGACGATCAGGCAAAAAGCAAAAGGAAAGCAAAGGAAATGCAAAGAACAAACCAGGTTTCTGGCTCCATCTGATGGCCGTTGGAGGAACCCCAGTCAATCACAATTACAACATTCTCTTAAAGATACAACAATATTAATGACTATCCTGGTTTATATATTGCCAACCCAACTGTTAGGTGACTATCATTCCTAACAATCTTCAATGACACTTAAGGCTTTTTTTTTTTAATCCAATAATTTTGTTTCTACCATATAAGGATTTGTGGCTGGTCACTGACTTGTGGCTGGTCAGGACTTGTGGCTGGTTAATGAATTAGAAAATTCTTTCTTTTGGTGAGTGGTATCCTAAATCGTCTTTGAAAAGTTAAGATATACAAACTAAAGATAAAATCTTCTATTTATCTGTGAAATAAACAGTGAATTCAATGACACATACTTTGTTGTAATTATATGAAGACATACTATAAATTATATGAAAAATGACAAATAACTGCTACAGTCTGAATGGCCTTCCAGTAGGATCATTTATAGATGGGTAACGAAAGAATAATTAATCTTTTTGAAGCTGACTTTTCATATAACAATTCAGAAAATATACCACTGACAACAAAAAAGGAACTTACTTTTAAAGCTTAGCAACATTAAGATGTGCTTTGAAAAAAAATCTATGTGTCCCATTTCTTGTATATGGCAGACATGCAAAATATTATTTTAGTGTCCTTCAAAACTGATTCATGTAAGATGTCCTATTGTTTAAGAGTTATAATACTATCCTCCAGAAGCATGGCTAGCTAGATTGTAGAGGAAATGAGTGTGTGTTTTAATTATGGTAGGAAACTATCTAATTATATATAAAGCATTCCCAGTAGAAGTGTTCTAATTCTGCAATGCTTTATTGCTGATGATCTGCTGATGTCTGCTTAATACATTTTGACACAAGGCAAAGATCTATTCATTCATTCAGGTATTTCAAATAAATCAGAACAGATTTTTTTCAATGCTGTCAATTTATTCAGTCTAGCACTTGATATTACTTCAACATGCTCATTTGCCACTGCTTTCTTCCTAGGGGTGAGAGAGAGTGATTGGCTCAAGTTCACTGAGCCAGTTCCCTATCTAAGGCAGGACTGGAACTCATAATCATCTGGTTTCTTGAGAGTTTCCGGTTTGTCGGCTTTGCGAGCGGTAGGGATTCGCGAAGCTGCGCGATCCCTGCCGCGCTAGCCGCTTTTGGGGCTCCGATCCGAAAGGGTGCGGAGCAAGGCTGCCCTGCAGGGGCAGCTGAAGGTAGGGGGGATCCGGAAAAGGGTTTGGGGGTATTGCAGACCCCCTCCCTGGCCAGCAGAACCTCCTTTTACCAAGACGGCGTAGCGGCGGTCTGTAATGGCCGCCACAAAGAAGCCGGCAGCTGGGCAAGTATGCGCAGGAGGAAGAGGAGAAAGTTTTTAAAAGTGAAAGTCTTCTTGGTCGATCCAGGACTCTGAGATATATTTAATTTAATTCCTGGAAGTGATGGTTTTTTGGATGATTCTTTCCATAAGAGAAAGTAAGCGGCAATTCTGAGGTGCTGAAAGGAAAGTTTACTCTCCCTCCCGACGGAATTAACAAACGGATATTGAGAAACCTGTTTTTTTTCAGGTAAAACTAGCTTTATGGGATAAGTCGGAAGGGAGAGGACAAAAAATATATTTATCTGGCTGGATTTTGTTGGAGGAGATGCCTTAAGGATTTGGAGACAGAATTTTTTTTTTAATAAGACTTCAAAACACAGATTTGGATTTTCTTTTTTCCTTTGTCTGATACTACCCCTGGAAGAGAAAGTAGGAATTTTGGCTTGGCTTGGATTGATTGAGGATTGTGGACTTTGGGATTGTCTTACTTTTCTTTTGGAATATTTTGGTTGGAGTAAGAAGAAAGAGGGAAAAAAGAAAAGAAAAGATTTATAATGGCTTTTTCCCTTGAGGAACTGAGGGATGAATATGAGCAAACAAAAGCAGCCTGTAAAGATGGTATGGAAAAAGCTTTTCTATTTTTAGAAATGGCGCTGGTTAACTATGAACAGACAATGCGACAGATGGAACTACAACAAGAAGAAGACGAAGACACCATCTTTAATGAATCCCAAAATTTACCTAAGGAAGAAGGAAGGAAGAAAGCGAGGAAAATGAAGGACTTAAGATCTAAAAAAACATTTAAGAAAGAGAAAAATATGATGCAAAATAAATATAATGATAGCAAACAAGAGAAAAAGGGAATACAACAGAGAAGGGATGCCAGCAAGACAGAGGTTAGAAGAAGGGGGGTAGGAAGATCGGGTGGGGGAAGAAAGAAAGGGGAAAGGCGGAGAAAAGCCACAAAGTTTTAAAATTGGATGGGAAAAGAGGAATCTTTTCAGGGATAAAGGGTAAAGTATAAATTTTCTTAAAAAAGATTTTGCAAGGTACATAAGACGGTATTGTAATATTTGTATTAGAAATAGAAAATTAGAATGGTTTAAGAGTTAATAAGAAGTTAAAATGTTGAAATGTTTAATAATGATTGATTTTTAAAATGTAATAAAATATTGAAGGGAAAGGCAATGAGAATGTTATAAGATTTATTATTTAGATTTATTATTTAACTACGTGTTTAGGAGGATACTATGTATTTAAACATTTCCGATTTATTACTCTGTTTTTATTGTTATTAAAAGTAAAAATTAATAGATAGAATGTACCAAGCAGAATCAGATTGGATATTAGGTGTCATTTTAAATGTTAATCTAATATTCAGGGAGAGGATAGAAAGGCATCATACTCTGATTAGAGATTTCAGGATAAATTCTTTTTTTTTTTTCTTCAGTATAAGGAATGAGATAGAGTGATAATAAAGGATGGGCAAAAGATACAAATATAATTATTTAAATTAAGATGGATTGAATAAGATAGAATTATGAAGAGTGAAATGTGTGGAGAAGTATATATAGAAGATACAGAATGGTAAATAAAATAGGTAATGATCTGTAAGATGAGCATGAATATAATTAAAGCCCATATAAAGAGAGGTACCGGGGCCAAGTTACTTTACTAAAAGATTTTTATATGTTTGTTTGTGTCTGTTTATGTTTTTGAGAAGTATTGGTGAAACCTTTTAGAAGCATAGAAAGAAAATGACGATAATCAAGTCAGAAAGAAATAGAGGACAAGAGATGTTTTTATGTTCATTTAGAAATGGTTTAAAATAGAATTGTATTGTATAAGATAAGGTTTTATCTGACTTGTAAAATTTATAATGGAAAAAGGTTCAAATATGTAATGGTTGATGATGATTTGTTTGTTTTTGAAATTAATAAAACTTGTTTTAAAAAAAAATAAATCATCTGGTTTCTTGCCTGATGTCTTAATTATTACCACATCAACCTGACTCTATACTAAATCTGAGTATAAGGAGGGCTATACTTTGAAATATATACAATACTTTGTTCTTGGCTTACAAATGCTGCCTTGTTTGTATATACAGTAGATTGAAATAAATTTTGCACAAAATTCTATGGAAATAGAACTAAAAAATCCCTCCTTACTGCCATAGTTTGAACTGTAGGATGGTAACGTATCCACAATTCACTAAAACTTTCAAGAGTTCCTCTAGCATATGCATATGTCTGTACAAAAAAATAGCTAACAAAACTATACTATCTTTTTCCAAGTTCTTGTTGCTGCTTCAAAGCCCTGATTCTATCTGCTCCCACATGCTCTCACACCTTACTATATGTTCTGAAGGCCATCTTTCAAAAAATATGCACAACTCACTATTGTTACTTTTTCTCTGGTAAAGGAAAAACGATATTTGTCTCTCATCCAGTTGCTGTACAAATAAGAGGACAGCACAGATCAGTTTCAGATGTATGTTCAGGACGTGTATCAAATATTGAAGTGTATTTAATGTTTACTTTAGTATCATTTAGAGATATTGTATATCTCTTTTTGCTTTAAAAATATAGGTATAACTTGGGTCGCTTATGAAAGAATGCTTGCTGTATAACACTGAAAATTTTAGTTTAATCATTTAATCTACACTGTTATTGACTGATTTGTCTTTGCATTTTTTATTTCCTACAAATAAAAGAATATGAAATAAAAAATTGTCGCACTACAGGACATTTATCATCTCTTCAACCAAAGGAAGAAGTTCAACAAGCTTTCTGTTCTCTAATATAGATATTAAAGCATTATTGTCCTTGCATTTAAGAACTATTCTGGATAACTTACTCTCAGTGTATAGGAGCTACAGCAATCTGATAAATTATATTACATAAGTGCCTTCATATATTATTGATAACAATAATGTCTGCCATCATTACTAATGTCATTCATTATAGATTTTAAAACTTAGATAGGAAATGTGACTTTAGGCTGCAGTGTTTCCCAGTCTTTGCCAAAGCTTGACCAATCACCCATCAATGGGAGAAAAGACACTGCAATTATTATATCAAAATTAAATTTTGATTTGGGTGCTACATGTAGATACTTTAAGCACCTCCTCTGTAATATCTTAAAGCTGTTATTTTCAAAGATCAGGAAAATGATTCCAATTGGACTTTGGGGCTATGGGAAAGGAACAAGTGTTATGCTCATTCTTCTCCCCAGTTTTCCATTCATTTTAAAGTAAAGGAGAAATATGAATTGCTGCATCAAAAAAAATCCTGTAATACTTGACAGGAGAGAATTGACCTCCAAGCCATGCCCAACCAGTCATATGACCACCCCAGTCACATGGCCACCAAGCCACGCCCACCCAGTCATCTGACCATAAGACACATCCACCAAATAAACCATGCCCACCGAACTTGACAGGAGAGAATTCCTACACTTTTTTAGGTATTTTTAAAAATTTTATTAGAAACATCAAATTTTTAATTTACTTACACTAGCAGTATAAAAGTGTAACACAATGGCTGTGTTTATATGGTCCATCTGGCCAGGAAAATTTTTAGCCCCAAACAATTATGGTTATTTGGGTGAGAACTAGACTAGCTTCTAACAGAGGTACTCTTCATTTAGTGACCACAATTGGAACTGGCAACTTGGTCATTAAACAAAGTGGTTGCTTTGAAATGAAATTGTGACTGTGCTCATGATCTCACTTCAACTTTCATTGCTTTATAGACCTGCAAAAGTTGTAAATGCAAAGGTTGGTTGCAAAGTTACTTTTTCATCACCATCACAACTGCAAATGTTTCTAAATAAAGTAGTGATTAAACAAGACTTACTTGTATTTGTAGCAGTGGTGGGATTCAAATTTTTTTACTACCGGTTCGGTGGGCATGGCTTATTTGGTGGGCGTGGCTTAGGGTCAGATGACTGGGTGGGCGTGGCTTGGTGGCCATGTGACTGGGGTGGTCATATGACTGGTTGGGCATGGCTTGGAGGTCATGTGACTAGGTGGGTGTGGCCAACTCAATGTCACTCACATCAAGGGGTGCCTCGCCTGGCCCCTCCCCTCCCAGTCATTCCTTGTCACACCCAGCCTCAACATATCTATAGTTCTGTAAAAATGTTGTTCACCTTTTGTTGACTTTATTATCTACGTACTATAGATGTACTTTCATGGACCACTGAAAGGAGGAAATGGCTCACATGCTTTGCCCAAGAGGGTGATAGGCAACAGGCTTTTAGGGAGCTGCCAGAAAGACGGGGGGTGCAATGTATTTTCCAAAGCACCAGAAGGATGGAAACTGAACACAGAGAGAAGCAACCTAAAAGTAAGGAGAAACTTCCTGACAATGAGAACAATTAACCAGTGGAATTGCTTGCCACTAGAAGTTCTGGGTACTCCAACACTGGAAGTTTTTAACAAAAGACTGGACGGCCATTTCTCTGAAATGGTGTAGAGTCCCCCCCCCCAGGTCCCTTCTAAGTGCTATTCTGTTATTCTGACACCTTTCCCAGGACCTCTACTCAGAATTTGGCACCCTCAGTTTTCCTCCCTGAACAGGGGGTTGGACTAGAATACATCCAAGCTCCCTTTCAATTCTGTTAAACACACATGTATTTATGCTCTGAACTATAGACATGTAAATCCTGAAAAATACCTGGGCAAAAGAAAGGCAATCAAATCACTCTAGGTGTAGGGACAGTGTAAAATATTAATATATATTAATATATAATGGAATAATTAAAAATAATAGCACTGAGTTTTCTCTCTCTCCCTCTTCCTTTTTTCTTTCTCTCTTTCTCCCCCTTCCTCTTTCTTTCTGTCTTTCTCTCCCTTCCTCTTTCTTTCTTGTTCTTTCTCTCTTTCTTTCTCTCCCTTCCTCTTCCTTTCTTTCTTCCTATTTTTCTTTCTTTCTCTTTCTTTTTTCCTACTTATTTCTTTCTCTCCCTTCCTCTTTCTTTCCTGCTCTTTCTTCCTTTCTTGTTCTTTCCTTCTTGCCCTTCCTCCCTCCCTTCCTTCCTTCCTTTTCTTCCTTGATTCACACACACACACCTTTTCTGGAAAGAACTTATTGGGCAATCTCCAGAGCAGTGAGCGGTGGGACAATGAAGAAAGCAGCAGCCCCAGAACATCCATCCACCCTCCCTTTCGAAGCACATGGGCTGAGGGGATGGCGGCAGGCAGGGGCGCCCCAAAAGGCAGGGAAAAAGCAAAGGGAAAGGTTTTCCATTTGCATTCTCTGCTGCGCTGGGGATGGGGCTGAGGGGGCGGCGGCGGTGCCCCGAAAGGCAGGGAGAAAGCAAACAGAAAGGTTTTCCGTTCGCTTTCTCTGCTGCGCTGGGGCTGGGGCTGAGATGGCCGGGTGGGGGTGCCCTGAAAGGGAGGCCAGGAATCCTGGGGCTGCTTCCCATAGCCGCAATGTGGCTGCCGCTGTCCCACCCTCTGGACTGGCCCGAAAAAGACATCCCACCTTGGCCTCCTCCCGCCCAGAAAGGCCCCGCGCAGTGGGGGGAGGCCCGGAAAGGCCCTGGGGGGTGGGCGAGGGCCTAGCGCAATGCAGGCTTACCTGTGAGTGGGGCAGGCAGATCAGGGCTGTTCAGTTGGGATGCAGCTACCACGTGAGGAAGTCAGGTTAGGCAAGCCACGAAGGGCCCAGCGTGCCACATAGGAAGGGAGGAGTGACTGGGCGGAGCAAGCGGCGGCCAGGCAAGCCGCGTGAGCAAGCATCAGGTGAGTGGGGCAACTGAGCGACCAGGGACCAGGGAACCGGTTCGGGGGTGTGGCCAGCCAGAAGTCTCTACCAGTTCCATGACCCACACCAAATTCTTACTACCAGGTCGCCAGAACCGTTGCGAACTGGCTGGATACCACCTCTGATTTGTAGGATACTTTAAACCCCAACTCATGTTAGGTGACCTCAACTACTATAAACTCAATGTATTATGTTAGAAGCAGAATGGAATTATAAAAAAATGAATCTTCTACCAAAGCATGAAGAACTTACTGGTGGTCCTGGACTGCCTCTTTCTCCAGGGATTCCAGCTTTTCCCTGTGCAAACGCAAAGAAGGTAACGTGTCAACTCTATTTCAAAAATATTATCAGAATTGATGCCTTAAATATGAATGCTAAAAAAAATACAACGTACAATGAGTCCATGAATGCCTTTTTTCCCAGAGTCACCAACTTCTCCCTAGGAAAAAGAAACAATAAAGCTATTTTAATATACACTGTATTCAAACATATGACATTTTTTCTTCTAAATTCCAAATTAGGGATGTTCTTTTCAGTGCAAATTATTGGAAAATCTGTCATCAACCATAAGCACAAATGCAGGTACTATTTATTTCTTTATTACTACTTTTTATACCACTTCCTAGAAAAAAGATGTCAAAACAACTCGCTAAAAATAAACTATCACTTGGTCAAAATTACAGTGAAATCAGCCTATATCTTAGTCTGGTTGACGCAAGGTAGACACTATAAGACATCAAGGAGGAAATGGTATAATATATAACACAGAGACAAAAAGTCAAGTTCCCAATAACAGAGAGGTTATATGGTACTGTACTTCATGCATCTAACAGCATCATGGGTCATTTTCTGGGGCAAAGATAAGAAAGTTAAGTTTACCTTAATACCTTCTGTCCCTTGCTCTCCAAGAGGACCATCTTGACCTCGTGGTCCCTGACAAATTAAAGAAAAAACAGCTAGGAATGATGCAAGTGTTCATGTGTCTAAGGATTAATGCGGTTATTAATCTAAGGATTAATAAGACAAAATTATAGCACAAAATCTGCAACTGCTGCCATGGTAATTCACAGAATTTAATTGGATCCAAATGAGGACATTTTGTAAAAAACTTTTTCCTATCACTTACCACATTTTCCCCTCACATGCATTCAAGAATCCATTGGGGATTGTAAGAGATAATAAATATCCACAATCACCACCTTTCAATCAAAGCATATGATAAATCTATCTCTTTGCAATTTTTGCCAACCCCTACTATTTTCCTTTTTTTCTTGTCCATTACTTTTCTATTTGACCCATGGACATAATCACCTTGCTAGAAATTGCTAGACTGCAATTCACTTCTACAAGTTCACAATTAATTCTTCAAACTATTTCTCAAAATCTTTTGTTTTTCCAACAAGTACACTCCAATGAGATTGATTTTCCACAGTGTTAGCTACCTTAACTCTGTAAGGGAATTGGGATTTGTCATACACAAATGATCAATTTGGAAGTGAAATTATTCTCACTTCTGAGTGAGGAAATGGCAAACTAGATGACTTCACAGGATGGGAATCAAAATGTGGCCAGGACTGACAGACCAAGTGACAAACACAGTCTAACAGAACCTCTCCAGATAAAGGAGAAGATGAGGGATTGCCCAATTGTGCTCAGGACAGCAACTCCTTGCAAGGAGACCATAGCACAGTGGTTTCCCATGGGTTTCAGCACTAGAAGATGAAGGAAATTATTAAACTCTCAACCACACTTTAAAGAAAACTAGATTAGTTAACCCTAATATATTTCAAAAATCTTTGAAATGTATTTAAAGTTGAAAGAGAAATTCAAAGCAACAAGTATGAAAAACCATCTGGTGAGTTAATCCTTGTTCCAATACAAATAGCTTAAAGAATTTAAAGAAATTGAAATAAATGGCAAAAAATATAGTAAGTATAGTAACTTTCTTAATTTAAGAAAGTTGCAAATGAATTCAGGGACCAGATAATTTTGGAATATTAGGACTTTGCTAAAAGGTTTGGGAAATAATAAAACAGTATTTTTGTGGAATATAAATTGCTTAGTCTGTTGGAAAATAAATTATAAAACCTGGAGTTTTTGCAATTTTAGAAATAAAGTACTACAGGAGAATAACAATTAAAAGCAGGAGAAAGAAAGAAGGGGGGAAAAAAGAGACAAGCCTGTTTTTTGTGGTTCCTATAAAATGACAGAAAATGCTATAACATCTAGACCAGGGCTGTCAAACTCCCGACCCGTAGGCCAGATGTGTAATGCCTTGACCATACCCAGTTTAGTGAAGGGGAAAAAAGTCCCGATATGTCATGTGACGCAGCTGGGCCACGTGAGTTTGACACCCCTGATCTAGACATTTCAGGAGATTTTTGAAGAATGGGTCAGAAACTAATAGCTACAATGCTAGTAACAATGCTTGCTGATATGGATGGAATATTTACAAAATATTTTTTAAAAGAAATGAAAGATATGAAAGATAGTATTTTGGAAGACTGATAGGGTGAATGTGATAAATGACAACCACCTGATGCAGAAATACTAGAAAAGAAAGTCTGGATTGTAAGACATATATGATGGTCAAAATGGAAATATAAATAATAAGCCAAGATATCTGGATAAGTTTACTGGATTTAAAAATGAGGGATGTTAAAAACTTGAAAAAAAGCATTGAAACAGGAGAAAGAAAAATTGAAGGGAGATCAAATTCCATGAGAGCATCTCAATGAATTAAGGACCAAGATTATTAGAAGTATAAAAAAGGAATACAAAGTTGATTGATTTGATCAGGATTAAAATGGGATATATCTTTATAAAATTCTGTGATTCCCCCTTATGGTCTTTTTGCCGACATCTGGATAGGAAGGTTAATTATTCATGGATTTGACTGGATAAGAGATAGATTTTGGAAAGATGTGAACTGTGTATGAATTGTTTACGGAGTGGAAAAATGATAGGTTTGTTTATACTTGTTGCGATGAAGATCAGAAGTCACTTATTTAAACATTGTTTTTCTCCCCTTTTCCTTTTTTCCTTTCTTTCCTTTGCACTTTTTTCTATCTATCTATCTATCTATCTATCTATCTATCTATCTATCTATCTATCTATCTATCTATCTATCTATCTATCTATCCATCCACCCACCCACCCACCTACCTATCCACACTCAAAATAAGTATATTTTAGCGGTTATAAACATACTACTTACTCTTTGACCTTTAGAACCCTGTGGTCCAGGAGGTCCTCGTGCTCCTGTTGGGCCCTAAATAATAAATAAGAATGAAATACATAGTTATCATAGAGCAGAAGCCTATTTTTCTGTATCATATTTTGTTACCAACTTTCCTCCCAAAAGCAAAAAGCTCAAAGGCCAGACTAGAAAACTATCACCCGTTCTTCTCCTTACTGCCCTTTTTTGAAGCTTTCTCTAAAGTATACTAAAATTTCCCTTCAGCCATTCAGCAGTTTTAAAATTAATCTTCCCTAGTCCCAGTCCAATACTCTATCAATTGCATCATCATTGCAGATATGGAAAAGTAAAGTTGTATGAGAGACAAATTATTATATTAGCAACTTGAAACAGATAACATATCAGTCATGGCATTACTTTCTAACAGATAGGCCTTTAAATGGTTAATTAACAGACATGTGCTCAGGTAGGTGCATGTCTTATTTGTTACAGTATCTGACCTCTTTGTCAAGAAAACCAAAAATCACTGGACTAGATCCACTGGGAATTACGTGGAGATTTCACAATGGCAAGAGAAGTGATTCATGATTACTCATCCTTCTTTCCTGCTGCTATACATAATGTTCCAAAAAGTCCTCCTTTCCCCTATAATAGTTTTATAGCTTATAGGGAAAGCTTGCAATCAATTTCTCAATTTCAGTGAGAAATTAAGCCTGGTTTAAATATCTTATTTTGAACTCACTGGATATAAAAGCTTGCCAAGGTTGGAATCCTTGCCTTTAATATTCCCTACTTTTGGTTGAATAATTTTTCTCTATACTGCCTATTAATAAACTTATGCTTAAAAGTTAATGGAGATGTGACTCATGCGGAGGTACACAAAAATATAATATTTTATACTTACAGGTAGTCCCTGTGGCCCTACATCACCAGGGCCACCTGGTGGACCTGGGTATCCCTGAAATAGAAGTAAATATAATATGGCTGATGCATGGATATATAGTATACTTAAACTTGTTTCAGCTTGTATAAATGCCCTCAAAAATGTTCTTATTTACAGTTTCAGAGCTGTGTACAGAATTCTTATGTACTTTATTAGTGAAAAAATTTTTAATGGGAAGCCCAGACAATTGATTTTCTTAGAGGCTTATATGTATTTGCATTTGTATATGTACATATTTGATTTTTATGGTGGGGGGGAGGATTTTTCCTTTTCAATTCAAATAGTAACAATACTAGTTCTGAAGAAATATATCTCTGAGGTCAAACAATATGCCTTTGATCTAACTTCCAAATTATGTTTCAGGGAATTTTATAACCTCCCCATTACTATTTCAAGCTATCTTTTTCAGATACTTTCCTCCTCAAACAGAACAGTTTCAAAGTCCTGTCTTCAAAATAGATATTTTTGCTTGATTTTCAGTGAATTACGACTAACCAAAGCTACATTTTTGCTGATAATATTTTTTAAAAATACCATAATTTATGCAGAGTTAACATGATAAGCAAAAAACTACTGTTGAAAAATAATGCAGAGTTTCAATATATTTTAAGAAAAATGAATAATTTTAAGCCCAATAGCTACAATCATTGATGTAATAGCTTCTCATTTTTCTTACAGACTAAAAGTCTCTTCATGTAAATAGCATTACCTTAAATACTTAGTAAAGACAGGAATTTTCCAGTAACTATTTAAGTATATACTTTCTACTTAAGTTAATGTAAGATAAATTAGGCAATAGTTTCTTATGTAACCCTGGATTTGCTTACCATGACACCTTTTTCTCCAGGAGGGCCCACTGGGCCTGGATTACCTCTGTCTCCCTTAAAAGTAAATAAACACATACATACACACATACATACATACTGTTCATAACTATAGTAGTTTATTTGATTTTTGATGGTAAAACTGCATATCCAGTTTTGAAACATTTTTAATAATGAAAATACAACTTCTATACCTAAATAAACATTTAGTATAGTGGTGTGAGTGGTAACTCCTGGTTTTAAGCTAATTTCTAAGCCTCTGCAGGAATGAAAATAAAACAAGTAAGAGTTCAGTAGCTACATTTGCGCCTACATATGAACCTTTTCTCTGTCTCCATTAATGGATTTATCGCTAGAGTTTCCCCCCCTATTCTGGGATGAATGTGTGATTCAAAACAGGTTTTAATTAACACAGGAAGGAAAAGATGGATGCTCTCTTCCCCATGAAAATAATACCATTGGTTGTCATAAAAATGTGGATGCTAATAGACTGTATGACTTTCAAGCCAACTGTATTATTTGCTGACAGATTCTATCAATCCACTGCTTGGAAAATATTCATCCCATTTTAAAAAATTCTGCTGCTGTTTTACTATTAGTTAACATTTTTTTGAAAGCAACATGGAGTAACTTTTACTCTTTTGCATGATTAAATTCCAATACAGATGTAGAGAACACTAGTTGTAATGCACTGTATAGTATATATTACTTGTGCTGCTCTTGTTACATTAATTATCAGCTAGCATCTTATAGTATACCTTCTCACCAGGTCCCCCAGATAATCCAATTTCACCAGGTGAGCCAATAGGTCCCTAAAGAGCAGAAGACATGAAAAAGCAAATAATCTGGTAACTTGTCATTTATAATCAATGATTATAGCAATAGCATTTAGGCTTATACACCACCCATAGTGCTTTATAGCACTCTCTGGGCAGTTTATAATGTAAGCATTATTGCATATATCCAACAATCTGGATCCTCAGTTTACCGACCTCAGAAGGATGGAAGATTGAGTCAACCTTGTGTCCTGTCAGGATTGAACTCCAGGACATGGACAAGTTTGCCTGCAATACTGCACTTTAACCATTACGCCTCTAGGGATTTTATAATGAATCTCAGCAGCTTTATTTACATGGCATTTGCACATGAGTCCAGTCAAATTCTATGAAATATATGGAAATATCTTTAGGCAATCTGTATAAAATGTTCACAATTTATTGTATACCATATATTCCACTTCTTAGTTATATGAAGGAACTACATATGAAACTGAAGTCGCTTTTGCAAAAATCTTAACAACATTGTCATAACAAAGAAACAGATAAAATTTAGGATCCCTGAGGCATGAAGAAAGAAAAGTGTGAATATATGAAACTGGAAAACAGCTTTTCCTAAGTCAATATCCTAAATCAGAGGTCTTCAAACTTGGTAACTTTAAGACTTGTGGATTTCATCTCAGAACTGGCTGAGGAATTCTGGGAGTTGAAGTCCACAAGTCTTAAAGTTGCCAAGTTTGGGGGACCCCTGTCCTAAATAATGAACTCTGTCCTTCTATTTTATGGCAGGAGATCAGTGAGCTGCAAATAGCCCTTCTTACGCCAACAGATGTCAGATGTATGAATTATAGCTTCAATAACTCTTCAGCCAGCATGCTGGAAAGTCAATAATCCAATTAGAAGAATCTTGAATATATTATTCCTCAAGGAATTATGAGGAATAATTACCATATGAATAAGTTTCACACAAGAAGGAATTATAGTCAAATGCATAATTTCTACAAAATCTTCCAAGAAAAGGATTGAGATTTTTCATGTATTAAATAACCAAACTGTAAAGTTATCCTACTGGCAACATTACTAACCTTGAATACATTTCACAAAAAGAGAATAGAATGATGGACAAAGGATTCTGTAATCCTTTCATCCAGAATCAGCTTTTCATTTGGAATCACCCAGAATAAAATCACATATGTGAATCTGATATTATTAAATAGAAGGGAGATAACGAAGTCAAACCTTAAAATATTACATTATTGTAAGGTGCTCTGAGCCTGAAAATATTCACTAATACTAGCCTTCTTCCATAAATGAAATAAATCAGAATTAGTTTGGATTGTCTGCTGAAGAAAAAAATGGATTAGTTCTTTCCCCGTCTGAGTCAACAGATATTGTTTTACATACTTCTCTATGGAGTTCTTATTCTGGATCCTTCTTGCTAATTTAATTCGGCTCTTGCTCAATTTTTTAAATCAAGTAAATTGATTACTTGATTAAGTACTAGATTTAGTTAGAGAAAACATTATGCAAATTACTTCATATCAAATACAAGGATCCTCACATTTTGAAAAATCTATCTTGTTGACATAATTGTGTTTGAATTTCAGCAAAATAAAAGCATGATTTCATGTTCTACATTTTCTAAGCACATTTTTTTAAAAAAATGGTCATGCTTCATCAAATAAAACCTATAAATTATTGGTTATTGATCATATATCACTCATTTTCAAATAGCTTTTTATTTTGAACTAATGGTGGTAGTCCAGGCACTGAAAGATCCAACTGTAACAGTTCATATCTAAATAGGACCTATTTTATGCACAAAAATGCTGTGAAGATATAAATCAGAAATAAGGAATTAACAAACTGAGAAATTATGTATTTGTTTTGTTATTGTTATTTAAAATTTCTTGCAATTCTTGACTAAAAATGAAGAGCAGAGGATTTGCAATAAATCATTCCCTCTTTGTTTTCACAAACTATGGTTTCTTAGGTCAGGCAAAAGAGAGATTAGACAAATCTAGATTAAAACTAGAAGTGTTTTATTTAGGAACACTAAATTTTACCAAACTCACCTAAATGCTTCCTGATATTAGTAAGACCACTATTATCTTTAAATGAGATGTATAATAATTTTTTCTTCAATAAAGGAGGTAAAGGGAGACCACAAATATAAATATTGACACGATATATAAATATTAAATTTAATATTAAAATTAATATTAAAATCTAATAACAAATTATTAAATATTTAATAAACATTAAATAAATACTTTATACTAAAGAGACTAAAAAGAACATAATAAATCCTTAATAAAACTATCTTCAGAATGAGTGGTTTCTAATCCATTATACTTAGCAATCTGGTTTCAAAGTGGAAAAGTTGATTCAGATCTTCAGAATTTGAGGGTACTCAAATAATAATTATGGAATTCTTCAAAAAACCTCTAATAAAAAGACATGTTTGGTTTAAAGATATGTAGAGTGTGAATCTATATGGCTGCACAGCCCTGTTATTAACTTTATCTCAGGCCTTATTACATCTAGCAAGCATATTTTAAAAAATATAGAAGCTACTTGGGGATCTGTATTAATGAAGATGACATCTTTTAAGATCTTCATTCATTGTAAAAATTACTTATGGGGTACTGTTGGAATAATTTATCAACTTATTGAGTGCCTATGCACAATATACTAAGGCAAAGGTGTTAAACTCGTGTCGTTACGGCGGCATCATGTGACATATCGGGACTTTTTCCCCCCTCACATGGACATGGTCAGCGCGTCACGCATCCAGCTCATGGGCCGGGAGCTTGACAGCCCTGTACTAAGGCAACCAAACTGGTTAACCAGCATTTGTGTGCTGCCATCTTATCCTGCTTCTGCATAGTACCATTACTTTAATAAGATTAAATGTCCTACTCAAATCCAGAGGGACTGCCATTTCCAATTAGCAAAATACAAACTCTGTAAACATCAAATTCCAGTTTATTAAGATCAAAAATGAGGACACCAAATTTGCAATCTATCTTTCACAACAGAAAAGTGAAAAGTCATGAGGGGTGATTGGAATAAAGGTGACAGGCCAGGCATTCCTTTAACTTAATCTTAGCTGAATTAACATGTGGTATGAACCAGGTCATTCAACTTCATAACAAAAATGTATTACATTCAATAACATAGGCTAATGTTGGTTTAATACCACAAAGAGTATTTCTAGTTTTGGTACCCTCTTCTCTTTATTCTAAAGCCATTTACAATAGTAACTTTTCAGGAAAAAGGTTTTTTTCTCTCTCTCTAAGAAAAAAAAGGACTAATAATATAAGTGGGATGCATTCCTTTTGGGTACACTACAAATCCATCATCTGAATGAATGTAGTGAGCATTCGTACCTAAGATCTTCAATGCCTCACGAATATGCAGATATACAGCACAGAGGAATAGTAAGAAATGCATACATTCTAGGTAATGCATAAATGTAAGAAATAATGAAGCAAAGAGAGGGAAAAAGAAACCCCATGTTCATTCAAATAAAAATGAGCATTCCAAGAAGATAATTTACACCTGCACTCTGAAACCTGAGGCTAACCAATTAAGCAATGCCAAAAGCTTTATATCAAGGGACTTCAAACTTGGCAAGTTTAAGACTTGCGGACTTCAACTCCAATAATTCCTGAGCTAACATGACTGGAGGAGGAATTCTGGGAGTTGAAATCCACAAGTCTTAAAGCTGTCAAGTTTGAAGACCCCTGCTTTATATAAATGAAAACTATGAGTTACTATGTATGATTTCAATGTCAGTTTCCACCAGTGGTGGGATCCAACATTTTTTACTACCGGTTCTGTGGGCGTGGCTTGGTGGCGTGGTGTGGCAGGGGAATGTTACTGTAAAATCTCCATTCCCACCCCACTCCTGGGGAAGGTTACTGCAAAATCCCATTCCCTCCCCACACCACTAGCCTGCTTTCCAGCTCTGTTCTCCTGTGCAGGGCAACAAAACAAGGTCCAGCCCATCGGCTGGGACTCAGGAGGCAGAGAATAGATGGGAGCAGGGCCAGTCAGAGGTGGTATTTGCCGGTTCTCCAAACTACTCAAAATTTCCGCTACCGATTCTCCAGAACTGGTCAGAACTGCTGAATACCACCTCTGATTTCCTCATCAGTGTTTCTATAATCTTACAATATATGCCTCTGTATTTTTATTTCTAGTTAGATTTTGCATCTCAAGACAAAATGAAAGACAAAAGAGTATTATGGGACTTTAAAAATGGAAATATATATGCAAAGATGTAAGATGTAAAAATTGTGTTATAATTTCTATGGCGAAAAATGTATTTCACTGAATAGGGTGATAGATACAATGAAGGAAACTAAACCAATATAAAAAGAGTGTTCCATCCACAACATAGAATTTCCACTGGGGTTACAAATATGCATTTCTTTCTCTCACTTTGTACCAGTAGTGCAAATTATATTAAGTCTAATTTCTTATCTGTGAATATTAAGCAGAGTTTGAATATTACTGGGGAGGATATGGAATTCCACAAAGATTCATTTTATCAGTTGCAGCTGAATTTTGATAGGAATATCAAGCCTCAATTAAATTCATAGCACATCGTAACTAAGCAATTATAGAAGAATGAAAATGCCTCCATTTAGAAATAGAAAATAGTATACTCTTACTGTTTCACCGGTTTTCCCAAGAACTCCTTGGTCTCCTGTTTCTCCCTGTTGTTTTAAAAATATAAGACTTTACTTTAAATACAGAAATTTAAATATTTTCCTACTATATATGGTTTATACCAGGGGTGGGTCTCAAAAATTTTAGATAAGGGTTCTCTGCCTGGTTGCTGGGTGGGCGTGGCCATGGTGGGCATGGCCTAATCGGCCTCCTGCACCACCGCCGGGGGGGCATTTTAGCCCTCCTCGGGCTCCAGAGGCTTTCTTCGAGCCTCCAGGAGGGCAAAAATGGCCTTCCTGAGCTCCAGAGACTCTCTGGAAGCCAGAAACGGGCTCATTTCTGGACTTCCTGAGCCTCTGCACATATCCTGCACTTACTTGCATCCAAAATGGCCCTGTGGGGACTCCTGGGAGGGGAGGGGTAGGCAGGGAGTGGGAGCTAGGAGTGGGATTTGGGGGTTCTCTGAACTGCACAGAATCTTAGCTAGGGGCTCTCCCGAACCCCTGCGAACCCCCAGCAGCCCACCCTTGGATTATACTGTTTTCTGTATTCCTGAACTTTTACCAACAATTAGAAAAAGATTATTTGCTTTTCTAAAGTCTTTCCACATAACATATTAACTTAAATCTATTTCACAGTCTCCCCTTTCCCTGAAGAGCTTAAATGTCATTTATTGTCTTTTATCTGCTAACAATTCTTGCATTCCTTCACCAGTATTATCTCTGCCTTCCTCTACAACTATGCACAAACAAACCATTTACTCGTACATTACTCAGAGTCCCTCTGTGAGGGAGATGGGTGATTTCTAAATTTGACAAATATTTGATAAAATTCAAATTATGACTATTTTTAATTTAACAAGACCAAATGTCTTACCTTCAGGCCTTCTAATCCTGGTTCACCTGCAAAACCTTTCCTTCCAGGTTTCCCCTATATTAAAACAAAGGAGTCCCATTTTTTGAAGTTCTTAAATGAAGATTTCATTGAATCACTGACAATTAGAGTTGCATTATGCTTGATACAACTAGTAAGAGTGACTGTGGGATAAAATATATGCTATCTGTATATATAAAATTCCTTTGCTTTTTCTTTCAACAAAAACATCTAGAGAAAAATTGCAGTTATATGTTTTAAGTGGAAAACCTGTTCATTCTTCTCCCATGATGGTTTGTTTGTTTTGTTTTTTGACATTTTTAACTGCTGAAATGCAAGGACTGAGTATGCATTTGTGTGTGTAGGGCAAGAATTTCAAAAGGAATATCATTTCTCAGAAAAAGACCTAATTGGTTCTCTGTAAAAAAAAAAATCTTACTCAAGAGTCTATTCTACCTATCTTGGCCTATCTTAATAGAAATAATTGCAGTTACTCTTCATGTTGGTTTATAAAGTACTGTTCTTATAGAAAATCTGTTGTGAATGACATTGTTTTTGTGTTTTATAATGTACACTATGTTGTGATTGCTTTATCCTCTTGATGCTACCAAAAAGACACTGCCTAGTAATAAACCTATAATAATTACTCATTAACATTTTTTAAAAATAATACTTTTTACAATTGTTCTAAGCATTAATGTTTGGAACAAATCTGCAGTGATATAAGATTTCAAAATATGTTTTGGATAAGGCTGAAGAAGTATATGAGCCAATCAAAGGAAATTTCTGGCAACACAAAATGAAGACATTGGATAATATGCTCTTAAATGTTGAATAATCTCGAGTTTATACAACTATCTTTGGATTCATTCTTGCTTTGTCTCTTTCTCTTTCTCAGCATTTCAAATCTTGCACTTTACTAGCCTTAATTAAAAATAGATAAAATGATTTCAAAACTAGATTTTTTTTTAAAAAAATTGAAAGTAGTGGTCTTTCTCAGTCTATCGGATATGAAAGGAAAACAAAAAATTCACTCAAGTTATTTGTTAGCCTTTCAAAGGTAAATGGGTAGAATTTATTTTAAAACATTGAACTTTTTGTTTTACATTCTTCTTAAGACATTCTGTTCATTTAACTGACAATGGGAACAGATGCACATAAATGGACTAAGAATTTCCAAAAATAAAACTACTATTAATCTGAAAATAGGGCTGATTGAAGGCAAAGCAGTGAAGGCATCAAACTTCTTTCCAGCTTCATAAGTGAACAGAAATTCATTACAATAAATCAAATTCTGCTTCAGCTACTGCTTTGCATGTCTCAAATTCATTCATTTTTCAAAAATACAAATTGTTTTACATTAACTGTAAAAAATGAAACATTTTAATAGGCAATCCTTCTTAGTCACATTTGGAGATGCCAAGAATACAGATTAACTGTAGTCTATATTGTATGTAGTCCACACAGATTAACTGTAGTCCATTTTTTTAACCTGATAGAAGCCCCAAATAGGAATATATAGTAAAATGTGAATGTTTTAAACCTGGATTGAAATTCATTTTGTGTCCTTGAGAATATCCCTCTGTGATGAATTATCTATTTTTCTTTTAATACCACTAAGTATTTAGAATCATTTAAGATGTAACAATATAAATGAGCGGAGAAAGGTAATGTCAAATAAGAAAAACACCTATTATTTAGTTTTATAAAATATTGAGAAAAATACATGTAAGAAAAATAAGTAATTCTATGCAGTGACCCCTAAATTCTACAGTACAAATAATTTATATACCTTCGGAATAAATTAAACCACACAACTTTCTTTGAGAAAGAACCTGAGTTCCAGCTGAGAGCATTTCAGCCATAGGAGGCTGAGGAAGGGAAGAATATTGAGAAGAATATTGATAATTAATTCAATTGGGGTAGTTATCTATAAATGATATGCTTTTTGAAACATTAATGAATGTGAAAACAATAGGAGAGGGGGTTATCAGGAATACATAATATTTTTACAAAATGTACATAGAAAGGTAGAACATCCTAAGAGGAAAACTGGACTGAATAAATTTAGTACAGTAAATAAAAGTAAAATCAGTGAAATGTATAGTCATATTCTATTCTATTCTACAACGGACTATAATTTCCTGTGAATAATTTAGACTACAAATACCAGCAGTTCCAATTTCTAAGATTATGAAGCGAGAAATTATGGAAGTTAAGCATAACATCAAGTCCTGCAAAAACAACCGATATATTTTAAAAAAAGAAAAACCAGGACAAATTGATTTGATATCAGTTTGAAGGAAGGACTTCAAAAAGTACTTTACAAAAAACTCAGACATTAACTTTACAACAGTAACAAGATCCGAAATGCATTGGTGTTGTGTTTAATTTTTAAACTTCCTGCATGCACAAACATTTTTGGAACAACAAAAAATTACATGCCTCCTATAATGTGAGATAAAAGTACTGTTATGGTATATTGAATGAGAGATGAGGGAAGTGGTCAGATAAGGGTCAGCTTAGCCTGTTGCAGGACTGTGGATATGTGACAAATGTCTCAGAAGGGACCCTCCCTAATTTATTGGGCTCTAAAGATGATGGGAAGGAATGAAATTTTAGACTTGTAAGATTTTGTTACTGTAACTTTACAATTAAATTGAGCTGTGGTGGTTGCAGTGATTAGACTGCAATATTTCAGGCTGACTCTGCTCACTGCCAGGAGTTCGATCCTGACCAGCTCAAGGTTCACTCAGCCTTCCATCCTTTTCAGTATTTACCCTTGGTCCAGTTACTCCACTTGGCCCGACAGGTCCTTCTTCTCCCTAAAGCAAAAGAAGGGCAATAATTTATTCTTGCATATTGCATTTCCTGCAGATATCTTTATAATGTAACATTGAACATCTTAATGGGACTATGTATATACTTAAACTTAAGAATTTACAGAATAATGATGAACTCATAAGCATATATTTACGGTATATAGGAGTAAATCTCACTGGACTCAGTAAGATTTATTTCTGAGTATAGACATGTAATATTGCTTTGGGCATCAATAGTTACTAATTCAGGGACATAATACTACATGTCTAAATCTACTCAATTAAACTTTAATTAATTGTTAAACTTTAATAAAATCACTACGCAATCTAAAACCATCTCTATCTATTGGACCGGATGGAATATGTGCCTACTTCTTAAGAAAGCTATCCACTGCCATAGCCAAACCTCTAAGCATAATCTTTGAAAAATCTTTCAGGACCAGCTCCTTGCCTAACCTATGGTCACAAGCCACAGTCATCCCCATCTTCAAAAAGGGAGACCCAAGCCTAGTTGAAAATTACAGGCCAATCTCCTTATGCTGCGTCACCTGTAAAGTCATGGAATCTATTATTAACCAATCCATCATCCTCCACTTAGAGACAAATAACCTACTCTCCAATAAACAATTTGGTTTCAGAAAAAAACTATTCTGTAATCTACAACTCTTACACTGCAAAAACATATGGACGACACAACTCGACCAGGGCAAAGCAATAGACACAATCTACATAGACTTCTGTAAAGTCTTTGATTCAGTGGTACACGACAAACTACTCCTAAAAATAAAATCCTATGGTATCTCTGGACAACTGAATAACTGGATAGAAGCATTCCTGTCAAACAGACAACAAATGGTCAAAATCGGGAGCGTCCTATCAAATCCAGTACCTGTCAATAGTGGTGTCCCCAAGGCAGTGTTCTAGGACCAACTCTCTTCATACTCTACATAAACGACCTCTGTGATCATATCAAGAGCAATTGCGTTCTCTTCGCTGATGATGTAAAGCTGTTCAATACCACAGACAATACTGCTACCCTACAAAAAGATCTTGACTATGTATCAGAATGGTCAAACAAATGGCAACTTCAAATCTCAACAAATAAATGCTCTGTCTTACATATTGGCAAAAAAAAAAACAGAAAATAAAATACAAGCTGAATAGTCAAGAACTTGTTGATGACCCAAGCTCTGTAAAGGACCTTGGAATACTCACCTCTAATGATCTAAGTGCTAGAGCCCACTGCAACTACATAGCCAAAAAGGCATTAAGAGTTGTTAACCTAATCCTACGTAGCTTTTTCTCTGGTAATATCACACTACTAACCAGAGCATACAAAACATTTGCTAGACCAATACTCGAATACAGTTCATCAGTCTGGAACCCACATTACGTATCTGATATTAGCACAATTGAGAAAGTCCAGAAATATTTCACAAGAAGAGTTCTCCACTCCTCTACTGTTGTAGAATACCTTATGCCACCAGACTTGAAATTCTAGAACTAGAAAACCTTGAATTACGCTGTCTTCGGTCTGACTTAAGCATGGTATATAAAATCATACACTGCAATGTCCTACCTGTCAGTGAATACTTCAGCTTCAACCATAACAACACAAGAGCACACAATAGATACAAACTCAAAGTAAACCGCACCAAACTTGATTGCAGGAAATACGACTTCAGCAATAGAGTGGTCAATGTCTGGAATACTCTACCCGACTCTGTAGTTTCTTCCCCAAACCCCAAAAACTTTAACCTTAGACTGTCTACTATTGACCTCACCCCTTTCCTAAGAGGTCTGTAGGGGCGTGCATAAGCGCACCAACGTGCCTACCGTCCCTGTCCTATTGTTTCTCTTATTCTTTTATTTTTCTTATATGTACCCATTTCATGTATTCACAACTATGTATACACTTATACTTATTATCTTGTAAACAATTGGCAAATCAAATAAATAAATAAATAAATAATAAATAAATTGTAAATTGGATTTCTTTAGGATGCTTTAGGTAAACTATTATGGATTCAGTTTTAAAAGAAAAGATGCCTCCTTTTTCAGATAAATTATCTCTTAATAGATGGACATTAAAATATGCACTCAACAACACATCTTTTATTTAATTTATACATTAATATATTTCTTCTTCAGAATGCAAAACATAGTCCCTCCTAGTGTGTGTAAAATACCAGATTTGGTTCATTTAACATTGTACAGGCGCCACCAAAACAAGTAAGTTATTGATGGGCCACCGTTTATACTTCACATCTGCCAGAGAGAAATTTAGTAATTTTGCAAGTTAAAAATAAGATCAACCGCACAGGACTAGATCCCAGCTCTAAAAACAAATGTGCTTTTGAGAGAACAATCACCTTACCTCAACTCCTTTGGGACCAGATGGACCGAGAGGACCTCTGTCACCTAGAAACCCCTAAATAACATAAATCATAAGATTAATGAACAGACATGCTACTGAAGAAAGCATAGAGGAGTATGAGGATTAATGGTAAGAAATATAACTTGATATTACCCCACTTTATGAAATATAATTTATATTTCCCTACTTTATGTTATAATTGTTTCTCTTAGGAAGCCTTAACTATTAAATCAATACCCATTTGGGCTTCTCTGTAAAAAGTATAATATGCATAGAGTTATGTACACCTGCATTCCAATTATGTGTTAAAAGCTCACAAGGGAAAACTACTTAAATGGAGAGTAAATTGTAATCATTTCCTGCTGAAACCATTAATCTTGGATTAGGCATATGCATTAATTTTTATTTTTCACATTGCAGGTGGGAAAGCAGCTGCAAAGGGTGGATTCTGATCATAAAACAGCAACAGATAAAGGATTAATCATCATCTCCCACTAGCAGCACTCCAGCAATAACATTTGCAGTCAATAGTGTATATCACAAAAAGTGAGCTCAGCAATCACAGATGCATCATGTAAAAGTTAAGCTTAAATGGAATTGAATTTTCTTTATTTTATTTCTTTTTCACTTTTCTATGACTGTTTTCTATTTTTCTTATCTTAAAATTTGTATTGTTTTTACTCTATGGAAAAAAACTTTAATAAAAATTATAGATGGATGGATGGATATAATCTAAAAAAGAGGAAAGTATACAACTTTGTCCCACCTCTTTGCCAACCTGGAACCAGTCTGTTTCACTATGTTCTGTCCATATTGTGTTTTCCTGACCTGTATATAAGCTTGTCAAAAGGGCCATAAAATATTCTGGGGTTCCCATTTTCCAGAGTCACATGATTTACATGCATTTTTATAATCACTGAAGCTGACGAAAAATACTTCTGTATTAATCAGCTGAAATGGATTGTTTTTTTCACTTAATCAAGGAGTTATCCTTTATTCTTTCTACTTTGCAAGGCTTATTTTAATAAATGTCTAAATAACTTAACTGCTACCTCCGTGAAATGTTCTCATAAAATGTAGCCTCCTCCAAATGTATCTCTCTGTGACAGTAGTGGCATGAACTAATTAAATTAAATTAAATGCTCACCACAGAGCAGACATGGAAACTCAGATTACAGCATAATCCAAGCAATGTAGACAGCATCTCATCTGTGGATGGGTCTTTTGGCTCTAGCAGAGATTTAAATAGTTTTTATACAACTCAGAGTGTATTGACTCAATGTTTGGATATTATAAAATGGAAAAATCAAATCACTTCTTCTGTCCATTTACATTAGAAACTTTATTGGTTCTATTACAAAGTTAATGGGGAGCATTATACTGTATGGCTCATTTGTAGAAAGAAATAATTTGGAAAGAAAATCAACAGTCATTTCACAGAATTTCAAAGCTAGAAGCATCTTTCTGTTCTTGATTGGTACCCATACAGTCACTAAATCTGTATTTTAGTGGAGATTATTTAACAAGATTTTAGATCAAATATATTTTATTTCTAGCACTTTTCTATCAGTCTCAATCCGTGTGTGTGTGTGTGTGTGTGTGTGTGTGTATGTAGGGGTGGGATTCTACCAGTTCGCACCTATTCGCTAGAACCGGTTGTTAACATTCTAAGCAGTTCGGAGAACTGGTTGTTAGAAAAAATTACTGGCCTAATCCTGTAAGGAAGGCAGGAAGGAAACATTCTGGTGTTGCTTACAGAAACTGCCTCTCCGTTAACCCTTATTACATTCTTGGCAGGACTAGCCTTCCTGTCTCAGGAACTTCTCTGGAGTTTTTTTCCCCTCCTTTGCTGGTACTTTGCTTGTGTGGAGTGCATTCAAAGTTACAATGGCACTGAAAAAAGTGACTTATGACCATTTTTCACACTTACAACTGTTGCAGCATCCCCACAGTCACGAGAGGCTAGGCAAGGAGATGTGTGCCTCAATGTGAGTGATATTAAGTTGGCGACGCCCAGCCAATAACATGACCACCAAGCCACGCCCACCACCTAAGCCACGCCCACAGAACCGGTTGTTAAAAAATTTGAATCCCACCCCTGTATGTATGTATGTGTATGTATATATATGTGTGTGTGTGTGTGTGTGTGTGTGTGTGTGTGTGTGTGTATGGATCTTTGGTTATTCGGGTTTTCTCCCGCGTAAGATTGGAAGTATCTAGGCAGCGTTCGATGAAGTCTCATTCATCATCTTCAGGCTTGTGTCTTCGGCTCTGTGCTTCTCAGAGTGCACTCTGAGAAGCACAGAGCCAAGACACAAGCCTGAAGATGATGAATGAGACTTCATAAACTTGCTAGATACTTCCAATCTTATGTGGGAGAAAATCTGAATAACCAAAGATCCACATACAAATACCATGAGAACCTCAGAAAACATATATATATATATTTGTTTTCTTAAGTTTTCACGGGTATTTATATGTATGGTATTCAGCTTTGTTTGGGTATTTTCACGTCATTATAGTTGTCCTTTTAAAGTTGAGATTCGGCAGAATCTCATCTGCCATCATCAGGCTTGTGTATTGTGTTCATGTGGTGTGTTGATCAGATGAACACAATACACAAGCCTGATGATGGCAGATGAGATTCTGCCAAAATGTTGCTACAACTTTAAAAGCACAACTATAATGACATGGGAAAATACCCGAACAAAGCTGAATACCATACATGTGTGTGTGTGTGTGTGTGTGTGTGTGTGTGTAAGATGTATTGCATAGGTGTCACGAAAAATGACAGTTGCATTATTTATAGAATGCTTTGTAATTATTGGATAGGTTGCTTTTCTTCTTTTCTGATATTTTTAAAATAGGAATAAAATGAAATTCCCTGCTTGGGATATATCACACAGGACTTTTTTAAAAAATTATCTTTCTAGGACTGAGAGAAAATGGATGGTCCAATATTTTCCAGCTGGCTTTATGCCAAAGTGGAACTAGATACTGTTAGCATTGCTTTTCGTTTATCCCTCAATTGCCCTTCTTTCACCATTTGCCCTTCTTTCACTGAGCCACGGTGGCATAGTGGCTAGAATGCAGTTCTGCAGGCTACTTCTGCTGACTGCCTACAATTTGACAATTCAAATCTCACCAGACTCAAGGTTGACTCAGCTTTCCATCCTTCCTATCTATGAGAACATAGATTGTTGGGGGCAATATGCTGACTCTGTAACGTGCTTAGAGAGGGCTGTAAAGCACTGTGAACTGGTATATAAGTCTAAATGCTAATGCTAATCCTTCACTTCAGTCAGTCAGAGAAATCAAATGGTGCTAATAGGTATCCATCAATTTGATAGATGTAGCATAACCAAGTAATTCAGAATGCAATTACATAATAGATTTGAGTATACAGTACCAACTACATTATTTGTACAATGTTTTGCTCAATCCACTCCTCCCTTGGCTCTTGCTACAAGCAGGAGAGAGGAAATCTTGTACCAATTTCCCAGAACACCAATATGATGCGCAAACCTGTGACCGTGACCAGAGCCCCTCTTCACCCTTTTAGATGTTTTCTGGTTTCTAAAATGATACCTTTAATCACTGCACCAAACTGGTTTCCTGATGTAGAGAACATCAGTAGAGCAAGCCATCTGTGGACCCACATTTCACTTCCAATCTGGAGCATATCTATGAGTACCCACATTCCCAGATGTCCAACACTGATAAGAGTTTGCTCCCAAACACAATGGTGCTAACGACATGTTTTGAATGAATTATGGTAATCTAACTATTAAGATATTCAACCCTAATACTACAAAGTTTATTACACAAACTGTAAGCTGTCTCATTATGATTTTGCTCTTGTGATACAGAAATCAAGATATATTAACTGAAAGGACAACTGGGGAAAGCAGATACAGCCCAAATAATCTTTTAACAATTGAATAAATTAGAGTACATTAGAGGATTGATCATAAAAGAGCTAAACAGTTTCCTGAATGTTCTTTACAAGGTGAATTGGGACGACAGTGATGGAAAGAAAATGTCATTATGAAATTGTGTCATTGCCAAGAGTCAATATTTTACATTAGTATTAATATAAAAGGCTTTGTCATCCTTTCCTGGCAGCTAGAGTATATTTATATATAAATTTCAGGGAGAAGAATGAGGAAAAGAAGAGTTTAGCAAGACAGTCTTCCAAGAAAAAAAGAAACTCTAGAAAACTTCAGTCAGTACGTGACATCTGAGAGTGTTAAAGCTGAACAATTCCAGTTTCACATAGGCCTGGGATCATTTGATTATGGACTCGGTAAAAGCTTTTCCATTTATGTAATGTTCATCTCAAATGTAAGCCACCAATTTTCTCTAATTAAAGAACATATCCTCTATTAAAATATTACATAGAAAAGACTCATCCTTACATCAAATAAAAATTTCAGCTTCCAGCTAAATAATCAGTGTTCTGACTATGATCTTTGATTAACAATCAACCAGCATAGCACAATTTGGGAAAGGATATTGAATATTTGTTAGGAAAAATATGTGTTACATCCAGAGGCAATAGCAAATTGTCTATTAAATGTATAGCTAGAATAGTATTGAAGGGTCTATAATTCATAAGATACATTCTCCTCATGTATCTGTGCAATGAGTTTGTAGAAAAAATAGCAAAAAGAAGCAAAAAAGAAATAGCAACAAGTTTTATTGAACATTATAAGCCATCTTTTCCTCCCAACGATATTTTAATACAGGCTTTTCAAACTTAGCACTCTCTAGAACAGGTGTCAGCATCCCGTGGCTCTGGATCCGCATGCAATGTCCTACCTGTCAATGAATACTTCAGCTTCAACCATAACAACACAAGAGCACACAATAGATACAAACTCAAAGTAAACCGCACCAAACTTGATTGCAGGAAATACGACTTCAGCAATAGAGTGGTCAATGTCTGGAATACTCTACCCGACTCTGTAGTCTCTTCCCCAAACCCCAAAAACTTTAACCTTAGACTGTCTACTATTGACCTCACCCCTTTCCTAAGAGGTCTGTAGGGGGCGTGCATAAGCGCACCATCGTGCCTACCGTCCCTGTCCTATTGTTTCTCTTATTCTTTTATTTTTCTTATATGTACCCATTTCATGTATTCACAACTATGTATACACTTATACTTATTATCTTGTAAACAATTGGCAAATCAAATAAATAAATAAATAAATAAAATGCGGCTTTTTGGGCCCTCTGCTGTGGCTCCCTGTTCGGTGATCCCACCACTGGCTGGCCCCGCCCTTCGCCCTCCCCTCCCAGTCACTCCTTTCCTGGCCTGAGAAGGTAAAACACAAAAAACAGAAATAAGCAGGAGGGAGGGAGGGAAGGAAAGAGAGAGACCCATTTCCCACAGAAAACACTGGGAGCCACAAAACCTGAGTAGGCATGGTGGGGGGCATATCATGTGACTGGGTGGGAGTGACGTTGAGTTGGCCACACCCACACAGGTTTTGTGGCTCCCAGTTTTTTCTTTTCTGTGGGAAACAGGTCCAAATGGCTCTTTGAGTGTTTAAGGTTGCAGACCTCTGTTCTAGAATGTACTGGGATATAACTCATATCATAGCTTCATAGCTGAGTAGCACAGCAACTTGATTGGGGGGGGGGGGGTTGGACTCCAACACATTTGGAAGTGATCTAGATAATAGTGATCTAACAAGATCCATCTGCTGCCTTTTCCCATATTACATAAAGATTAGCAATGTTGCAACTTCTTTAAAGTTGGTTTCTCAAACTTCTTTGAAGCAAGCACCCAAAAGATTTCAAAATCAGTAAAACATGGCTTCTACAATTTTACTTGCTGTATTTAATTACAAAGAAATTGTAATATTTTCACATATTCTTACCTTTGGGCCTTCTGGACCATTTGGACCTGGTACACCAATATCTCCTGGAAAACCCTAGGACCAAATAAACAAACAAGGAATTGCAATTACCATTTTATTCAAGAACTTAAAGGAAAAAGGAGACCTTCGTTTTCTATTCTTTCCCTTTTGTTTAGTTACAATGCATATAGTGGGGGGAAAAACCCATCTGTTTTACTGTAGAAAAGGATCTGATCAATATTGAAATGCTCCAGATGCTGACCTGCAGCTTGTCTGAGTGACAATACCATATGGGCCACTGACATTATAGATTTCTTGGGATTACATAGCCAAGGTCCTTTTTTAGTAACTTCTTCTAACTGATAACTGGCTACATCAAATATTGCACTTAAATCCCTGATTATGACATCTCTCTATAAGCGCACCGACGTGCCCACCATCCCTGTCCTATTGTTTCTTTTTTTCTTATTCGTATCCATTTCATGTATTCATAACCATGTTTATACTTATACCTGTTATCTAATAATCACTTGAAAAAATAAAATAAATAAAATTTATAAAGCACTTCAGTATTAACAAATGCCCTAATTACATTAAACTCTACCCAGGAGATTTTGCTGCTACTAGTACATAAATAAAAGGTTTAATTTTTTACAAATACCAAAGTTGAATTGTAAAATGAGACATCTGGGGCTGTAAGTAATCTATAATCACCAGGTGTGTCTTTTGTTTTTTAAGGGAATATGTCTTATTTCATAAAATGTCCATTATTCCCATGGTATTTGTGATTACTGGAATTTCAGCCTGGCAACCATGTAGAAATAAAATCCTACTTTGGAAACAACAAAGTATTCTAATGAATTAAAATGTATGTGATATAGGTATATGAAAATCACAGCATCTTTATAAATATTCATTACAATCAGTAACCTCATAATATATGCTATTTCTATGGTATATAAAAATACCTAACACATATTATTGCAACAGAATAATTACAAAGCTTGCAACACTTCATCAGAACTTTCCAAATATGTCAGTATAAAATACAACATAGTTGTAAAGGAAACCTTTTTGGAACTAAATAATACAACTTAGCTAATGACTCATGTTGAGAGACCTGCACTTCATTACTCCTAAATTTTATTCATATCAAACATCACTTCCCTACATAATTCTAGAGTTCTTTTGTATGCAAAGCATATGGCAGAAGACTTCCATACAGTTTATTGTCCTGAGGGGATCCTGCACTTAATTACAAATCAAAATGATTTACAGATCAAATGAAGTTCATGTTGAAAATAATAACTAAACTTTTTTGTTTTGTTTTTTGTTACTCCAAAAGCATTCTGGAAAGAAAAGCTTCCCAAGGAAACAAGAAGTTTGTATAGTGCAATAGAAGGGCCTCCACACTAAAAGAGAAAAATGACTTAAAGCTATGATGTATTCTGTCTGACGAGGGAGTAGCTCCCACAAACAGTTTTGGGACAATTACTATTACCAGAGCTTAACAATAAAACATTCCTAATAATAAGAAACATAAAGCTGGTTTCACAAAACTCATCTGAATTACAAATACAATGACTTAAAAATATTTTTAGCTTCAAAAACATTTTTAAATAGGCTCTAAGACAATCTGGGGATATTTAATTTTCTTCCTTCAAACGACAATCCATCAATATTATCTTTAAAACACTTCCAAAAGTTATCCATAACATTACATATCAGCCTGCTGTATGAGAAACATAAACCCTCCAACCCCATTCAGATACATTAAATCAGTTTTGTCTTTCTAAACCATGATATTTTTTGCTACATATAAGCAACTTAGTTGTATCTACTGTTCATGAAATAAATCTAGATCTTATATTTAGAACTACATTTTTGGATGCATTTTAGCAATACTATAACAATAAAGGTGTACTGTACATTAGCCGTGTACAATTTCAGTAAATATATCCACATTTCCAGGTGGCAGATACTGAACAATAATTTATTCAGAAAGTGAAATCAATGAGAATTACTGATTTCTGATATTTAAAATTATTGTATTCCATCCTGGAATTCAAAACAAAGTTCCCAAGAAATTTTCAATGCAGACTTAGGTCTGTTTTTTTATTCTTTATTACTAATATTTTATTAACCAATTAAGGATATTAATATAGGATAGTCCTCACTTACTGATTGTCTCATTTAATGAACATTCAAAGTTATGACAAAAAAAAGCTTTGCGACCAATAGTCACATTTTCAATGTTACATGGCCACATGATCACCATTTGTATCCCATGCAACTGGGGCACGTTTAAAAACATTGCAGCATCTTGCAATCACATGCCCACGATTTGTGTTTTTTTGCTTACAACAAGCAGAGTTAATAGAGAAGGCAGAATTAAAATTGTAAAGTTATTACCAAAACACCTGAAAGTCCCAATTTCGTCATTAAGTAAGGACTGCCTGTGTGCAAATTTGAAAGATTGTAACTGGTCGATTACCTCTGGTCCAGGTGGGCCTGATGGTCCCTGAGGTCCTGGATCTCCCATTTTGCCCTAAAATTAGAACCTGTATTATGCATCCAAGTTTTTCTTAAGAGGTACAGAAAATGAAATTGTATAATAATGTGCATTTTTTTTTATATCCAGCATTTGAATCTTGTTGATTTTAATAAGAAAATTCTTTGCCTTTTGGAAATTACTGCTGGATTAGTAGAAAAAAATTACAAAGAGTATCAGTAGTAGTGATAATACCTTTTTAATAATATTATAGTACATTATACTATAAAAAAGTAAATGCATGTCATTATTAAATTTAAGATTATACATATACAGATGAATTCGAAACCAATAAATTACTTCATATTGCTTGACTAAAACATTCCAGAGAAAGTCTGATTATATGGGCAATAAGAGTTGACAGCAACTGGAAGGCACATGATTAATAAATTTGATTAAAATTGATTTATAAAAATAGATTTTCATACTACTCTTTACCAAAAGCCAAATCATGAAATATTAAGGTTGCCTATTTTGTTAAGTGGCTCTGCTATGAAAAAAATATTAATCTATGTTTAAATATTATAAGTGATTACTCTTATAAAATAGAAATGTATCTTATTCCAGTAATACATAAAGTTTAGTTCAGAAGTAAAATACAGTCAGTCCTTGATTTACGAATGTTCATTCAATGATAATTCAAAGTTATTATGGCCTCAGAAAAAGTAACTTATGATCTGTCCTCAGTTACAACTACTGCAACCCATGCAGTCATGTGATCAAAATTCAAGAGCTTGGCAACCGGTTTTCATTTACAACAATTGAAGCGGTCTTGGAGTCGTGGGATCATGATTTATGATCTTCCCAAAGCTATTAAAACATACCGAGGGACCTGGTTTTCCTCTATTTCCTGGAAGCCCTGGCAAACCAACAGCACCCTTTTGAGAAAAGAAAAGAGTCAGGAGTTGCTAAAATTAAAATAACATGAATAATTGCACTCTGCCATTAAAAACAGAAGGAAGGTGATGCTATCATTCTTTCTAAAGAATATTTTTATTCTGTCCTTTCATTTGAAAGTCACAGTTCAGGAAAATATAATGATTACTTTGTTTTTTTCATAGATACTTACTGTTACAAATACAAGTGAAACCTATATAAAATAAGATATTGGAATTTCCTTTTTTGGGGATCCGTTGGTATGGACCAAGCTATTTTAATGCAAACATTTTAAATCAAAGAAAAATACTTTAGCTTCCCTTCTGCTCTTACCTAACTCTATTCTGTTAACGGAACATATATCCTGTAGGTCGGAGTAAAAAATAGCAGTATTACATTACAAGCTGGATTGGAGTGCATGATTTCTCTCTCTCTCATTACGTCATTCTTAGAAAATTTTTTGCATCATATTAATCTAACCCTGTTTGTCTTTTCCTACCATGCATGCTGCAGGAGTACCTAGGACAAGGTACTAGAGTTTTTAGATTATACCATAGTGTACTATTTCTAAATATGCCCATTTCATCAGAAAAGAAGCAAGGTAAGCATATGATAGGACGTGTTATGCAAGAGAGATTTACTTCTAATAAATTGGTATTTGTAACTGGCTGTGTCCTCATAGCAGCTACTTGTGAATGGGCATTTTCTTCATTCAGCAGCGTATTTGCAAGAATGCCAACAAAAATTCCAAATGTGCCCACCAGGCCAAAAAGACTGAACCTCTGGGTGATGTAGTCATTAATTAATTACATAACAGTAATCAGAATGTTAAAAGTGAACGATCCAAGAACTTTCATGTTCTTCTTCTTGATACTTATCATCTTTAAAACCTCTGTGGGTCAAGAATTTTTGTGATAATATGGACGATCTGTTTCAGAAATGTACCTGTGAGTGTCAATGTGCTTCAACATGAATTTAAGTCATTGTCTAGTCCTTCCTTTGCTAACCACTAACATGAAGCAGTTGCCAATATCAGCCTTGATTCCAAAGCAGCCAATCGCCACTCACTCAGCCCTTGCCACCATCTGATTGCTGGGGCCAGAGGGAGATGGAAAGAATAAATCGAATTGTGACCCTCCTTTCTTCCCTTGCGCCATACAATCTTCAGGTTTCTGGGAAAGAAAGTTAGAAGACACTGGTGGCATTGAAGTGGCTAAAACTCTCCTAAATTTCAAGCATTCTATAAGTTAGCCCATTTGACCTTGTTTCAATAATTGTTGTCCTATACTTTCTAATTGCACCCAATTGTAGGTTACAGACACAATATAGATTATTATAGCACTCATGAATCAATAACTTGATGAGACTGAAACAATGGACACTGCAGAGTACATATTGTAAAGTCTATATAAACTTTATATAATAAAGCTCTTTTGAATTTACCTTGTCTCCTGGATACCCCACTTCTCCTTGCTCTCCTGTAATGCCTTGTTCACCCTACAAAGGCATTCATTATAGGATATAATTTTATCAATGTATTATTTTACAGTACATTCCAAATATAAGAGAGTTATAAGTAACACATTTTATAATGTTTAATGAACACAGAAATAACATGTTTGCTATTATTTTAGAGATTAATATATTGTCCTGCATTTTCATTCTCTCTTTCTCTTTTATTTATTTATTTATTGATTGATTTGATTTGCCAATTGTTTACAAGATAATAAGTATAAGTGTATACATAGTTGTGAATACATGAAATGGGTACATATAAGAAAAATAAAAGAATAAGAGAAACAATAGGACAGGGACGGTAGGCACGTTGGTGCGCTTATGCACGCCCCCTACAGACCTCTTAGGAAAGGGGTGAGGTCAATAGTAGACAGTCTAAGGTTAAAGTTTTTGGGGTTTGGGGAAGAGACTACAGAGTCGGGTAGAGTATTCCAGACATTGACCACTCTATTGCTGAAGTCTTATTTCCTGCAATCAAGTTTGGTGCGGTTTACTTTGAGTTTGTATCTATTGTGTGCTCTTGTGTTGTTATGGTTGAAGCTGAAGTATTCATTGACAGGTAGGACATTGCAATGTATGATTTTATATACCATGCTTAAGTCAGACCGAAGACGGCGTAATTTAAGGTTTTCTAGTTCTAGAATTTCAAGTCTGGTGGCATAAGGTATTCTACAACGAGTAGAAGAGTGGAGAACTCTTCTTGTGAAATATTTCTGGACTTTCTCAATTGTGCTAATATCAGATACGTAATGAGGGTTCCAGACTGATGAACTGTATTCGAGTATTGGTCTAGCAAATGTTTTGTATGCTCTGCTTAGTAGTGTGTGTGGTAACATATTTTATTGATCATTTTCTGTAAGTCCTTTGTACAACTATTAGCATAGATCTAGGGATATGCAGGCATTCTTGGTGGGGGTAGGAGTACCCTTGCAATGAGTGTCTCATCCTGTTATGATCTGCAGGTTTAGAAGGAACAGGAAAATAGGTAAAAGTTCAAGGTACACAGTTGTGCTTTCTCATGGGACTTTCCAGACTTTCCCATGGGACTTTCCGTACCTGTATGTTCTCATGCTGTTGAGGTAATATCCTGTTGAGGTCATTGTTTTCTGAATATGCATACTGTACTTTTGCTTGTTGTTTTTCTCTCAATAAATACTGCTACCTGAGTTCACTCAGGGCTGGCATTTGCTCAGACATTTTCCCTGTGTCTCATTTCGAATGCCAGACCACCACAAAGTGGTGACCCCGACGTGATAGCTTGGAAGGCTATACGTTTCCCGCATCCTATACTCATCGTCGCGGACGTCGACTGGGCTCTCATCTTCTTCGCTGGACGAAGATAGATTCTTTTCGTGAGTATGGGGGGAGATCTCTCAAAGGCTCAGAAAGAGCACATCAGGGAATTGAGAGGGATCATTGGGAATAGTTTTGGGTTTGGAGTTGGTAGTAGGGGTTGTGCTGTAGGAAAGAAAGAAATTGAGGACTTACTACAGTATGTTTGGAAAAATATTAAGTCATATCCGGAGGGAGGTAGTATTAAAGTAGAGTCCTGGAAAAAGATAGGGAAATTTTTGCACGAGGAGCTTCGTGCCCCTTCTTCAATTTTGTTAACCTGGAGGGTGATTATGGATGCGTTAGCTACTTATGAACAACTGCTCCTAGTACCCCCCGAAGAAGGTTTGCCGCCTTACCATGCGGTACGTTTGTTGCCGCCGACGGCACCTCCAGATAAATCTGGGGGACTGTCAGGCGCTAGAAATACTTTGTCAGAGGATAAGAGTTTACCTTTAAGGGTTCAGGTGGATGCAGTTACTGCAGCTATTCAAGAAGCAAAAAATAGAGGGGAATTATCAGGAGATGATTTGGTGGAGTTTGGAGTAGAAGTTCAACTTAATCCAGTAGAAATTGTCATGGACGCTGCGTTGAATCCGCAGCGGCAGTGGAAGCCTTTACCTCTCAGGGTTTTGAAGGAAGTTAAGCAAGCAGCAAAGGAATATGGTGTTAGATCGCCATATACTCAGGCATTGTTAGAAGCAGTCGGTTATGGAAATAAAATGATTCCGGCTGACTGGAAAGCTCTGTTGAATATGATTTTAACTCCAGCTCAATATTTGGTGTTAGATCAGAAATGGAGACAGCTGGCAGTTCAGAGGGGAACAGCAAGTATTACCCCAGATCAGCTTTACGGAGCTGGTAATTATACAACAGTGGAACAACAGAGAGATGGTATGCCTGAGGAGGGGTTCGTTCTTCTCCCACAATTAATTTTTCAAGCCGTAGGGGCTCTCCCTGACGGCGAAGGTGGTGAGAAGACCTTTACTAACATCAAACAAGGGAACAATGAACCCTATGAAAATTTCATTAGCAGACTGAAATTGGCTATTGAAAGACAAATTGATAATCAATTCGCCCAGAAAGAGTTGCTTTTGAAGTTAGCAGTAGAACATGCTAACACAGATTGCAGAAAGATCTTAAATCCACTTGTAGCAAGTGGAGAGCGAGAAAATCGCGGATTTGATTAATGCATGTAGGAAGGTTGGGAGTCAGTCTTTTAACATGGATACTTTAGCTCTGGCTTTACAAGCAGGAAATGCTCAAAAGGGAAATTGTTTCAATTGTGGGAAGCCTGGACATTTTAAAGCGCAATGTCGGGCTCCTGGAGGGGGTCAAAGTCAGCAGAATAAGAGATCAATGGGACAGGGTGTTCGTCCTAAATCAGTGTGCCCGAAATGTAAGAAAGGATACCATTGGGCAAATCAGTGCAGATTTCATTCTGAAGGAAAAAACTAGGAAGCAGGGATCAGGGCATTCTCCCTACTCTAAAGAGTGAAGTAATGTCCGAAGGGTTGGAGCCACCAGAGAGAGGTAGGGATAAGATAAGGTTGCCAGCTACTAAAGGTTCAGCAGGAATTGATCTTCCATTAGCCGAGGATTTGAAATTGGGGTATCCGCATGTGGTTTGTTTAGGGTCAACGGATTTCTATGGACCGTTGCCTCCGGCTTCTGTGGGTCTTCTTCTTCCTAGATCATCGGCTCATAGGCGTCAATTGTTTGTGGTTCCTGGGGTTATTGATTCAGATTATGAGGGTCAGATCAAAATTCAGGTTCATTCACCTGTTCCTCAATCTTTGAAAAAAGGGGATTGTTTTGCACAGCTTATAGTTTTGCCATCCATGTCTTTGGGAGAGTCAGATAGAATTCGTCAGGGTGGATTTGGATCTACAGATATGTTTAATGAGTCTAGTGTGTTTTCCATCATGCAAAATGTCAAGGCTGATCAGAAACCAAAATTAACTCTTTTGGTTGAAGGTAGAAAGTTCATTGGGATGCTGGACACTGGAGCAGATGTCTCGGTGATTAGCGAAAGTGAGTGGCCTAGGGAGTGGCCGACGGATCCTACACCGTCCGTTCGAGGAGTCGGAGGACTTCAGGACGCTTGCGGGTTAGTAGGAGGATTCTTTCTGTCAAAACAGAGCAGGGAGGTGCTATTGCACATTTCCAACCAATTGTTCTGCGCCTTCACGTTAACTTGTGGGGCAGAGATTTGATGCAACAGTTTGATACAAAGGTTGTCATTCATGATGACTGAACACCCAACTGTGGAGTTATTAAAATTACAACTACTCCAACAGGAGCCAGTGTGGATAGACCAATGGCCTTTGACTAGTGAGAAATTAGTTCATTTACATGAATTGGTTCAACAACAATTAGAAAAGGGACATATAGTGCCTACCACTAGTCCTTATAATTCTCCAGTTTTTGTTATCAAGAAGAAATCTGGGAAATACAGATTTTTACATGATTTGAGAGGCATAAATGCAATATTAAAGCCAATGGGTCCACTACAGTGTGGGACGCCTAATCCTAATTTAATACCTGATGGATGGAATATAAGAGTGTTAGATTTGCAAGATGCTTTCTTCTCCATTCCTTTGCACCCTGAAGATGTAGATTTGTTTGCTTTTACTATTTTGAGTATAAATCAGGGGCAGCCCGCTAAGCGATACGCATGGACTGTCCTTCCGCAGGGAATGTTAAACAGTCCTACCATGTGTCAAATGTTTGTGGATTGGGCTTTGCAACCTTTCCGGAGTAAATTCCCGGATTGGAAGGTTTATCATTACATGGATGACCAAATTAAATAAAAAAGGAGGGAAGCTCCTGGGGCTTCCGGCGATTCAAGATCAATTAAATCTAGCTTTATATACTTTAAATTTTTTAAATTTGTCTGGTAACCCCCCTGCGAGTGCGGCCAGCAGGCATTTTTCTTCTCCTTCTACAGATGCGGTGAGACCTCGGGTGTTGGTGCGGTTCCTTCCGGATCCGGCATGGGTTCCTGCTGAGCTGATAACGTGGGGACGTGGTTATGCAGCAGTTGAACATCTTGGTCAAATTCGTTGGGTTCCTGGTCGGTGCGTTCGACCTGATCATTCGCAGGCATCTGTGAAGGAAGTTTCGGAGGAGCAGGATGGCGTACCTGTGGTTCCTGATTCTCTTGATGCCGATAGCTCGGACGCGGCGCTGTGAAAACTGGGAAAAGATGACTGCTTATCTGAGGTTACCAACTTGTATGCAGCAGGTTCCATTGGGGAACCGGACTAAATTAATCTGCAAACAGCGGTATCCTTTGATTTTTCCAGCATATTGGTCCTGGCATAAGGATCAAGACATTCTTTACTCGGGACCTGATAAGGATATTATATCTTCAGCCTGTGCAACAACTCTGATCCTGTTTAATGTTTCTGTTTCAGACTATGGACAATATCAGTGTCAATTGGAGTTGCCTAAGTTACCTTATACAGACTCTCTTTCCATTCGTCTTATGCCTCCACGAACTTCGATACGGAGGCAAAGAGATGTTATTATCTCAAAAACTAGAGACCTTGGTGATAATTTATGGAAAGAAAATTCCTATATCAAAGATATCCGGATTGCGGCCAAGGGTTTAAATGTTACTAGTTGTTGGCTTTGCATGCATATGCCAGGAACTGGGGAGGGTGGTGTATTGTTGCATGCTATTCCTTTGGATGAGTCTAAAAGTCAGAATCTGGGCACATATAACAATTTTACTTATTGGAATCCTGATCCGACAAAGAAAAATCAGACTTTGTACATGGCTAAGGTGACCTTTACCACGACAGCTTCGGTTTGTTACTATCGCCCTCCAGTTGCAAACTCTATTGATTTAGGTAATAGTACCCTTTGTAATACGGTAGTGCTTATGGAAGGAGGCTGTATGGAGTGTGCTGCTATTACTAAAGGGGAAGAGGCAAGGAACATTTCTGTTCCAGGCTGTGTCAATAATTCAAGAACGTCCAGTTCGTTGTCTAAGGCTCTGTCCATCACCAATGACTGCTGTGTCAATAGAACAACTACTAAAATGAAGGGAATTACACACGGGGCATATGTTCTTTGTAATTGGATGTGGTTGATGTGGAAGTGGGAAAGTCAGGATGCGGCCAATACAAATCTGGGAAATGTGGTCTATTTTCCCCTTCCTGATGGTCTATGGCTGCTGTGTGGAGACACGGCTTATCAGCAATGGCCAAAAAATTGGACAGGGGTTTGTACAGTGGGTATGGTAGTTCCTGTTATCTATAAGCTGGATTCACCTCCTTCAGATACTCGGATCCGAAATCGTCGGGAATTGGATTCAGGTCTAACTATGGGAGGTAACCTATGGACACAAATTTCCCGAGGTCTTATCCCACCTTTGGGAGTTGCTATGAACTATAGGGATATTCATATTTTAAATAATTTTACTGTAGCTATGTTTAATGATACTATCAGAAACTTTAAGATGATTAATGCAGAAATGTCTGAAATTCGTAAAGTTACTTTGCAAAATCGATATGCTTTAGATATTATGTTAGCTGCCAAAGGAGGAGTTTGTGCTTTAATTCATTCGCATTGCTGTGTTTTTATACATAATTATGAGCCAAACATTACAAAGACTGTTCAGGACATGGAAGCTCGTATTGCTCAGCATCAATCTGGAGACGATGGGTTTAATGCATCATTCTGGGACAGTCTGTGGTCCTGGCTTCCTGATGGGTCATGGTTTTGCTCCTTATTGCAAGGGGTTATTATTATTGCTATATGTATCTTATTATGTTGTTTTATTCAATGTATTCCTAATCTATTACAAATGTGTACCTCAGCCTTCCGGCGTGCGGGACCAGGTCGTGAGGGAACTGTGTACTATGCCACTAAAACACCCCCCATCTTTGAATAAATAAAAAAGGAGGGAATGTGGTAACATATTTTATTGATCATTTTCTGTAAGTCCTTTGTACAACTATTAGCATAGATCTAGGGATATGCAGGCATTCTTGGTGGGGGTAGGAGTACCCTTGCAATGAGTGTCTCATCCTGTTATGATCTGCAGGTTTAGAAGGAACAGGAAAATAGGTAAAAGTTCAAGGTACACAGTTGTGCTTTCTCATGGGACTTTCCAGACTTTCCCATGGGACTTTCCGTACCTGTATGTTCTCATGCTGTTGAGGTAATATCCTGTTGAGGTCATTGTTTTCTGAATATGCATACTGTACTTTTGCTTGTTTTTTTTCTCTCAATAAATACTGCTACCTGAGTTCACTCAGGGCTGGCATTTGCTCAGACATTTTCCCTGTGTCTCATTTCGAATGCCAGACCACCACAGTGTGATATTACCAGAGAAAAAGCTACGTAGGATTAGGTTAACAACTCTTAATGCCTTTTTGGCTATGTAGTTGCAGTGGGCTCTAGCACTTAGATCATTAGAGGTGAGTATTCCAAGGTCCTTTACAGAGCTTGGGTCATCAACAAGATCTTGACTATTCAGCTTGTATTTTATTTTCTGATTTTTTTTTGCCAATATGTAAGACAGAGCATTTATTTGTTGAGATTTGAAGTTGCCATTTGTTTGACCATTCAGATACATAGTCAAGATCTTTTTGTAGGGTAGCAGTATTGTCTGTGGTATTGAACAGCTTTACATCATCAGCGAAGAGAACGCAATTGCTCTTAATATGATCACAGAGGTCGTTTATGTAGAGTATGAAGAGAGTTGGTCCTAGAACACTGCCTTGGGGGACACCACTATTGACAGGTACTGGATTTGATAGGACGCTCCCGATTTTGACCATTTGTTGTCTGTTTGACAGGAATGCTTCTATCCAGTTATTCAGTTGTCCAGAGATACCATAGGATTTTATTTTTAGGAGTAGTTTGTCGTGTACCACTGAATCAAAGGCTTTACAGAAGTCTATGTAGATTGCGTCTATTGCTTTGCCCTGGTCGAGTTGTGTCGTCCATATGTTTTTGCAGTGTAAGAGTTGCAGATTACAGGATAGTTTTTTTCTGAAACCAAATTGTTTATTGGAGAGTAGGTTGTTTGTCTCTAAGTGGAGGATAATGGATTGGTTAATAATTGATTCCATTACTTTACAGGTGACGCAGCATAAGGAGATTGGCCTGTAATTTTCAACTAGGCTTTCTCTCTCTCTCTCTGTCTGTCTCTCTGTCTCTGTCTGCGCTTGTGTCTGTATGTGTCTGTCTACTTCAGTGGCTCTGATAACTAAAGCAGCTAATAAAACAAGACAATTTTAATCATTAAAATATTAGATGTGATCAGTAGAAATCACACGAGGAGCTTCTGGCAAATAAAATTCAGATGATGTTATTTAAAAAGTCAGACAAAGTTCTTATAGATAAGATTCAAAGTTTTAAAAAATTTTATAATGAAATTATTTAGATCACCTTATCACCTTTCAATCCAGGTTGCCCCATACTCCCTGGAAGACCCTATAGAAAACAAAGAAAAATAGCATTTAAGGCTCTTGCACTGTTTACAATAGCAACCAGGCTTTGTAATAGCTCTACAATACTGTACCAGAGGTCCAGGAATCCCAGGAAGTCCAGATGGTCCAGCTTTTCCCACAATACCCTAAAATATAATGAATAAACCTATGTTTCTTTGCATTACTTTGAGGGGATACTCTCATACCTCACAGGTTTGCTCCCCCCCCCAATCCATACTGAATTATCCTAAATTTAATTTAGAAGAGAATAACTGTAATTCAAAGTTGAGTCCTTGGTGGTCTCTGAGCACGGTTGTTTGTTTGCGTATATTTAATTACCTGCAAGGAAACACCGATGCTGCCTCTTGAAAAAGCACCTGACAACTAAAAAGACCAAAGAAGTCCTGACAGCACCTTTGGGACAATCATGACATGGATGACTGAGAATCTCAACATTTAGCTATGCACTTTGGGATGAACACCCTTCGAATGGAGCGGGAATATGAGCGGATTTCCAGAAAAATTGCAGACTATAGGAACTGTTTGTGCTTCAGTTTGAGATGCAGACAACCAAGGCTTATCCCCAATAGCCTGCACCTATGTTTAACAGTGAAAAGACACAGGGCAGAAAACATTCTGCAGAAAGCACAGCTTCAACTTCCCAATGATTCAGGTGACCTCGAGAACACAGACAAACCTCCAAGTGGCCTCAATAGCTCAGCTGTCTGCAAGGAACAGAAATTCTTCCTTTCCCCACTATCTAGTCAGAGCTGAAGAAGCTTCTTAGATGAGAAGTGAAACACTGTCCAGTTCAAAAGTCCAGTTGTCTGTTCAAAAAGCACCTTTGGGATACTCACCCTTATATTGGTGCCAACTACAGTATTAGTACCCTTACTTTCTAACCCTCATCCAAGTAATTTATAGTTATGTTGAATGACAGTTGACACTTCTTCCAGCTTGATGGGAAGCCATGCACAGTTGCTAAGTATGTCATTTTTTTTGTACTCAGAATTAAAAACGTAATTAATTTTTAAAAATTGTTTGACAAATTTGTCCATGTAGTCCTGTGGTGTATGGTTCTTATTTATACAAGTCTTGCTGAAAATTATACAATTGTAGTCAGACAGAAGCCCTTTATCAGTAGAATAGCTGGCCAGAAACCCAGCTTTATATTATGTATGCATTATAGTAAACTAAAATGGCCAAAATTCAAATTAGTCACTTATTTACAGGAATTTTTTTTAAAAAGTCTAAATAGTCAAACAACTGCATGAAATTATAGAAACTGTAAGAAAGTATATGAGATTTGTTCTATTGATGGTTAAATAAGAGAAACAAAAGTTAGAACTTTTAAAATTACAAGAAAAAGATTAATTTTATCATTATGGTTGATTACTATAAGCTATTATTAATTCTAATGAGTATTAATAATTAATATATATTAATATTATGAAGGAAAACTACTGGTAGTGTAAGATTATACCTAGAGAAAATCATCACTATTATGATGCTGAGTATTGTTCAAACGAATTGTAATCAGACAACATACTATCTACATGGATATTGAATGTTGTTGTTGTTATTATTAGTATTAATATTAGTAATAATAATAATGAACTTATAGAAAGTATCTTTAAAGAGTTGCGTAAATAACTATCATTTGAATATGACATGTACCTATACCAAATTGTAGAAATATTTAATCTAAGCTTAGGAAGAGCTTCTCAACAATTTATACTCACTCTAAGTCCAGGAAATCCAGGAGGACCAACTCCACCAACATTTCCCTTTGAAAAAGTTAAATTATGCCATTGAAAATAAACATATGTCTTCATATATGATTCAAATAAACATAGAAACAATCCACTGCACATTTAATCTACACAAGAAAATTATAGAAGCAATGCTATATTTAAAAAAAAACCAAGACACTTCTAAATTCAGCATCTTATTTTCAAAAGAGTTGTACCCTGTTATCTACAAGTACATTATTTCCTTTTGTATTGTGTCTTGTCAGAAATGCAGTTTCCTTAAGTTCAAAGGGAACATTTGCTTTGCATGGCAGATCACACACTAGGCTAGGGACTAGATTTAGGAAGTAAAATTGGGGCCTCATACCTCTACAAGCCTTCAGCAATTTAAAAAAATGCAAAACAAACAAATAAACTGAAAAAAAAAACTACATTTATGTCCCCACTAATATCTGAAATTCTGAAGGTAGAAAAAGGTCACAAAATGGGTTACATTTTGTATCCTAAAGTTCTTTTTTATTAAGCACATGACATCAACAGGTTTTGATGTACAAATTAAGATCCTGGCCTAGAAGCTGAAAAACTGGCTGAATAACTTTGGACCAGCTGCTCTCTCACTTCTCCTTCTCTCTCTCTCTCTCTCTCTCTCTCTCTCTCTCTCTCTCTCTCTCCCTCCCTCCCTCCCTCCCTCCCTCCCTCCCTCCCTCCCTCCCTCTCCCTCTCTCTCCCTCCCTGTCTCTCTCTCTCTCTCAGACCTACCTACCTCATAGGATTATTGTGGGGAAAATTAAAGCGTTAAGTACGTTTGCCACTTGAGTTAAAGTAATAAAGACAGATAAAAATCTAATAAATAAATAAAGAATATCATTCTTACAGGGCTTCCGTCAGGACCAGGAGGGCCTCTGTTTCCAAAATCACCTGGCAATCCCTGGTTGAAACAGCAAAAGAGTATTGTAATACTAATAAAAATAATCTGGTAATAATTATATTCTTATTCTCTGGCATCTTTGAAAATGCAAATATTTTTTCAGGAGAATGTACTGGGTGTTTTTGGTTCAGCAGCTTCCCATAAAATCTGACATATGTGAATGGTCATGCAACACACTAACAGATCATTTGTATCATTCAACATAAAATGCTTTTTACCGCAACCGATTTGAAGTTCAGCTGTTGGTTGAGAGAGTGTGTCTTCGGTTTTGTGCTTCTTGCAGTAATCCTCGGAGTAATTACTCCGAGAAGCACAAAACTAAAGACACAAGCCTGAAGATGACGAATGAGATTTCGTCGAAACATCCCCAAGATACTTCCAATTTTACGCGGGAGAAAACCCGAATAACCAAAGATCCATATAACCAGCCATTCATTTATGTATTTCAAAACAGCTTCAGGATGAAACTTTTAATGTGCTTGATTCATTACATCAACTTAACTTAATGGATGAAGGGGTGTGATAACTCAGTGATTGAAGACGTTGAGCTTGTCAGCTGGAAGCCCAGGTTCGAGATACGAGGGCCATACAACAGGGTGAGCTCTATTCCTTGCCCCAGCTCCTGTCCATCAGTAGCAGTTCCAAAGCATGCAAATGTGAGTAGATAAATAGGTACCACTTTGATGGGAAGGTAACAGTGTTCTCAGTTAATATTCATTCACTCAGCGATCATTCAAAGTTACGATGGTACCGAACACGTGGCACTACAACAACTTGTCCTCAAAATTTTGGACAGCCTAGCACCTAAACAGTCACATAATCGTGATCCAGGTGTTTGGCAACTAGCTCACACTTATGACAGTTGCATCATCCCATGGTCACATGATCACCAAAATTCACCTATCTAAAGAAACACTGAAAACCCGAGAGAACTCATCCAACTTAGTTCTAAAGCTAGTAGGTTACAGTGACTCACAGGTTTCCTGCCACTCAAACAAACCAGGAGCAAGAACCTCAGGGTTATAGAAGTCTTATAGAATGTTAAGCGAATACAGTATAAGCATGTGCCTATCCTAGCAGAAAACCCAAAGTACAGGTTTACAACAGATAACGAAATAGGAGTAACTTTCAAGTATGAGGACACTACACAATCATGCTTTGAAATCCAGTAGCTTTTATATACAAGTTTTTATTAATCTAACAAGCTGACACTTTTACTGTAGAAAGAGGAAAGAGATAAAAGGGCATCCTTTCCTTGAATCTGCTCCTTAGCTAAAAGCCTTTGAATCACTGAAAAGACAACAGCAGAGCGGCGGAGAGAACAGGTCTCTATTGTTCATCACTGCTATCGGTTCTGCAGAACTGGGCCGAACTGGTAGAATTCCACCACTGGAGCAAGGGTTAAAATAGTACCAAAAATACCAAGTAATGCTGACCAGTTGTACTTCAAGGTTAGTGGTCTCTCTGGCTGGCTAACACTAATATATCAAGGCAACACTTTATCAAATTTAACTCATTTAAAAAGGCTAAGAAAACAATGTTCAGTTCCCCAAACAGCCACAATTAATTCCACATGTCCAAATGCTTACTATGTAACTTTACAAGCGCACACATATATTACACACTCGCACATAAATTACTATTAGTATATTTTGCAATTGTTCAAGAAAGTTAAACGCCACCAACTTTAATACTACTACCCAAGAAAGAAGCCTATTCACATTTTACTAGAAGTAACAATGCATTGTTTTTGTAATTACAGCAAAAGGTAAGCATTTTCTATCATACTAATTTTAGTTATAAAAAAGCCTTTACCCCATTGGCCTAATATGAAGTTTGCAAAATCTATGTATCATATATAATCCAGGTGGCTATAACTTTAACATATACTAAAATTTGCTAGTTGGTATATAATGTACATACTTATGGAAAAATACAAATTTGGAAGTATAAAATATCTTAGCATAACATTCATTCTGGCATTTGGATTATAATTTGGATTATAATTTCTTATTAATAAAACTAATCGATTGAAGTTTTTCCCCCTTCATTGGCATTATTAAAACAAATATTCCAAATTGCTTCCCAGAAGTTATCTATCTTTTTAAAAGAATTTTTATGGTTAATACCTGTGAAACTTACATACCTGCTTACATCTGCAAAAATGTAAGCAGTACAAATATAAGAAAGTTTTAAAAGAAAAATGATAGGGCATGTGGACATGTATTTTCTGTAATCACCAGGAAATTTGTAATTGAAATAAGAGTTTTGGACCCTCTTTAAAGGGCATCTATTCTTTAACTGAGAACTAAGTCTGTATCTAATTCTTCAATTAAGTAGCGTCTGTCTGAAACTGCCTCCCAAAGAAAAAGACACATACTATTGACCAATGTTGTTTCTGAAGTTTTTATAATCTAAAAGCACTGAGTTTTAGCACACTGAATTTCCTGAATTCACTATGGATCTGCCCATCTTCCCCAGTTATGCTCTATTTTCTTACGAATTGATTTACAATTCATGTAAGGAAAAAAATATAAATAGTAAATAAATTAATTTTATTAAAATTAAATTAAAATTAACCCCTTTAATGCAGAATATACAAAGAACATTTAAGGTGCAATAAGGAGACCAGATCCCTAGCTGCAAAAACCTGAACAACTCATAAATTGGCAGCATAGAGTTACAGCTTTCCGTGTTGCTTTGCTGCCATCTATGGTCATCCAGAATTTTGGAAATCTTATGCTGTAATCCTATAATTATATATCTGAAGGAAGCACTTCATTATATTTAGAAATAAGTCTAACCTGAATAAACTGAGCTGTCAATCAATACATGACACCATACAATGAAATAAATGTTTGCCACTTACTATTCTCCCCTTTATACCTCTTTTTCCAGGTAAACCTGGAATACCCTGAAAAAAATAACAAAATTTAAATTTTCAATAGAAGTTACAGGTTTATTTAGATATAGCTTGCTATTATTGTTCTTTCATGTTATATTGTTTGTGCTTATTCATCATTACTTTTACCAAATGAGAGTTACATTGAATTTCTTTCACGAGTAGTAGTTTTGGTTGAGCAAAGATGCCTCAGCTTACTCACATTTGTTTTCATAAGTGTTGATCACTTTTTCATTTTGCCCATTTTGGACCACAAATGATATTCAGGGTGGTATTTTTAAAGCTCATTCTTAATTCTTATGATTTACCCACATTGCTGCTTAGTCAATAGTTAGTCCTACTGTGCAAAATAACTGAGGACACCAAAGATACCCTTAGAAATAAGATCACGAGTCATCCCATTTATAATAGATTAAACAATTATATGGACCATGATGATTTATTTAATTCGATTTAGACTTCAATAAGGATTATGACAGAGGGGTCTTCCAGGGAAGAGAAGTTTCTTCATATAAACTGGCCTAAATTGTTGAAAGAATTTAAAAGAATTGAAGTCTGAACTGGTCTGGAAACAGACTAGCAAGCGTGAGTGGCAACACAATGAAATTATAATATAATTATTACAGTCAGATCAAATAACAATCTATTTGCCCATTTTAGACAAGTTTTAAGACTATTTCCATGCACAATGCAATCATTCAACAGGGTTGAAATATAAATTTCCATAAAATATGAATCCTATAATAAAAAACTAAAAAATAGTGCTGATTCAGGATCTCAATGGTATATTTATTGTGGGTGGAACAATGTATTCTATATTCTATAAAACCTACTCTTTCTCCCTCAGGTCCAGGATTCCCAGCCACTCCCGGAGGTCCAATGAAACCCTTTGGAATTATAAATAAGAAAAACAAGAACATGAGAAACTTATTCCCCAACACATTATATTCAACTTTTAAGCTTACCAACACAACTAAAAAATAAACTTCATAATTTCTGCAGTCCCATTCTGGTTGTTTCCAGAATGCTTGGAAACTTATGACCTTAATGGAGCTTATCTGTCACAGTAGTAAGTTGTGATGGTCATAAAACAGGTCACCACATGACCAAACCAATTTTATGACCTTTTTGCAATAGTTAAGTAAACACCACAGTAAACCAACTGTTCACACTGAGCTCATTTTGCCAAAAAAATGGAAGTAAATGTCAGGTTTTGGGGTAAAAACATTGTAAAACATGGTGATGTGACTATGGGATGCTGCAAACAGCTATAAATATGGACCAACTGCTGAGCACATAAAATGCAGTCATGTGACTATGGAACAAGTTGTCATAACTTCAGAATTTGATCTAAAGTAATCTATAAGTCCAGGACTACCTGTCCTTCTGATTTTATTTGACTTCAGAAGCAGAGCCTGAATAGTGTCACCTAAGCATGCCCTTATTTATGTAGTCTTCTGATATAAAATAGTATATCAGGATTTAATATAAAACCACAGGCACAAAAAGGTTTCTATTCACATATGCACACATCCAAAAACTGAAGGATTAGCATGAACAGATTGAAGACGATGAGAATAAAAGCCGTATGTTAATGAAACTCATTTTATGAATAAGGATTAATCAGTGAGTAGAGAAAGAATAACTTTGCATGAAATACCTCTAGTCCTATGTTAAATTATGGTTGAGCAAACAAAGCCATGCATATAATGCTTACTTACTCTTACACCTTTAGGGCCTGGGTTACCTTCGGGTCCTGCTAAGCCCTAGCACAAGAAAACATGTCTTTTACATTATTTTCCAAACAAGAAAACAATATATTTAAAAGGTGTTAAATGTATTAATTTGCAATGTTGGTTAACATGCTTTTTGAAATCATGTCTGTAAAAGTCAATATTCAGTACATACAATATGGCCCTCAAAGGGCTTGTAAAAGATACATAATTCCTTTGGTATAGGTACTATTTCCTTTTTTGATATAGTCAAACATTCATGAGAATTGCAGTCTTACTTCAATAAAATAATAAACTTAAGCTTGGATGTGATTCCATATATTTCCCAATCAATATAATACCAATATACCCATCCCAAATCTTTTAAATTCTTGCTCCTTAAGAATGGCTAGCATAATGCTATTGAGTTATGGAATCAACTATGAAACAGTAAAGTTTTAATTCTGTATGTCCATGATAATAGTTTATTATTTAACTATTGCTACAGAAGCTAAAAACAAAGTTGAAACTAATCTGAGTATCTGGATGAGAACACTTTTTTTGCAATCGCCCATGTCATATTAATTGTATTTTATAAGGAATCCAGACAATTATATTTCCATTTTTGTTATAAAAACTTTCCCTTTTCTCTCTATAAAGATCAGTAAGGAGATTAATGCAACCCAAGGAGCTGTTCATCTTTAAGCATCATATGAATTTTTTTTATGCAAGTGGAAGCTAATTTCCTGACCTTTTTCTTACCTTTGAAAACATAGCTCTGATGGGCCCTAAGTATTCTTAAGTTTGTGTTTTTGCAGAACCATAACAAAGAAATCCACCCTAAAAGACAGCTGTTAATTCCTATGCATTTGTCTCTCTTCTTCTATTCATTGCACTTTTTTTTTAATTCATCACTATTATTACTGAAAAAGCAAAAATTATACCAGTGCTAATTCTTATTTCTTACATTCTTTTTTATAAATAGCTACCTATGTTAAATCCGTACTGATTTCTGATATACATGTATTAAAACATGATAGTTTTTTTTTTCAATTATACTATTGGGAATGTTTTCATTTTAAAACTAGAAGGTTTTTTTAGAATGAATTATTGATAAGTAAGAGCATGGTTTCCCTTCAACTGTATAGTTTTGGATAGTTTAGTTAATAGAAAAATGTATATTGCATAGTTTTTCTATTCTGGACTGAAGTCTCTGTTTATGAAAAGTTTTATGACACTTCTATAGTTTATTAGAGAGAATGGTTCATTGTTTTATGAAAAATATAGCACTTGAGAACACGTTTTTAAAAACAGTGCTGATTCAGGATCTCAATGGTATATTTATTGTGGATGGAACAAGCCAAATTAAAGCAATGGATGCCTCAGACCAAGGACTCTAGAATTCTGACTTATGTTTCTTCTAAAAATTCAACCTGTTTGTTTGATCATTAGATATAATGTCAATATTTCTATTATAGGATTAATTCTAGAAGAACCTTACACTTTTTGATATGTGCAATAAGTATACTTTGGAAACAAACTACACACATTAAATAGCATACAACAAATTAAATTAGATAAGGATATCTTAATTTATTTTTTTCAATTATCTTTTCTGGTAATTTAGGCTTGAAGTATAGTTACTGCACCTGCCTGCCAGGGTAACCAAGAGCCCCAGGGTTGCCAGTCATTCCTAGAATTCCCTAAATTGAGAAGAAGAAAAATACACTTTAATCATCTATGTAAGTATGAAATATTCATTACAAATCCACTCTTCATTTAAGATTACATAAAATATATTCTGTATGCAGCATCATAACTCAAGTAAGTGGTGGAGAATGTAACTCAAAAGCAGTGAGGTAAAGAGCAGGGCCATTTTGTAGGGTCTTGAAAAATAGATAAACCTGGCTTTTTAGGAAATTTTTAGAGTATAGAAAAAAATATAAGAAATTGTACATTTTCTTTAGACAAAAGAGTGAGATTTATAAAGCAGAGTGCACAAACTAATGCTAGGGCTGTATGACTGCTTAGATTGAAATGAAAGTATCAACAGGTTGATTATCTACAACTGAATGCCATCAACTCCAACTCTCATCAAATATCCTAATGAAATAATTCAAAAGCTGGGGTTAATGCCTGTTTTTAGTGACTCAAAAGTTTCTGAAGTGTTGGAGTTAATGACAGATTTGTGAATAGTGATATAGTTATAATTTCTCTACTTTCCTTTTTAACAGCAAGAGGTAGTCTGTTATTTATCACTTATTATTTTACATAAATTCTATTTTCTATTATTCTCAAAGAACAATTGGACAGTTTAGCAATTTGCAAATGTTTTTAAATGCAATGAATTAATGTGTGTTTTTGTGGTTGAAATCAACTAAAAATCTGTAACAGTTGAACATGCTGTCATTTTTTTTAAAATACTGTGAGAGATATTGCCTTCTTCCGAATCATTGTCATAAATATCTAAGCAATTAGTAGTGATTCATCTCTCCTGCTCACTGCTTTTTGAAATGTCTTTGAATATTAGTAGCTCGAGTTGATATGTTGTTTGTTTGAGCTTCGAGCTTGGTGATATGGTTGCAAACGTTTCATCCCCATTCAAGGAGACATCTTCAATGCACTTTGGATTGTGATTGTCTGAGGAAGTACTGATCTTTAAATACCTTTCTGAGTCCTGGTCTGATTTCAGGTTGTGTGATTGGCTGGCTATTGTTATTGAGTAATAGTTCTTGGTTTTAAATACCATCTGTGTGATGCCTTCGGGATTGTGGTTGATGTTGTTCTTTTGTTCTAAGTGGTTGGTAGATTGGGTCACGTCAATGTATCTTACTTGAATTCAATACTTGAATACTTGTATTCAATACTTGAATATTGAATACTTGAATACAGCTCATCAATCTGGAACCCGCATTACGTATCTGATATTAACACAGTTGAGAAAGTCCAGAAATATTTCACAAGAAGAGTTCTCCACTCTTCTACTCTTGCAGAATACCTTATGCCACCAGACTTGAAATTCTAGACCTAGAAAACCTAGAACTACGCCACCTTTGGTCCAATCTAAGTATAGTATATAAAATCATACATTGTAATGTCCTTCCTGTCAATTAATACTTCAGCTTCAACCATAACAATACAAGAGCACACAATAGATACAAACTCAAGGTAAACCGCATCAAACTTGATTGCAGGAAATACGACTTTAGCAACAGAATGGTCAATGTCTGGAATATTCTACCTGACTCTGTGGTTTCTTCCCCAAACCCCAAAAACTTTAACCTTAGACTATCTACTATTGACCTCACCCCTTTCCTAAGAGGTCTGTAGGGGGCATGCATAAGCGCACCAACGTGCCTACCGTCCCTGTCCTCTTGTTTCTTTTTATTTTTCTTATATGTATACATTTCATGTATTCATAACTATGTTTATACTTATACCTGTTATCTTATAATCGCTTGACAAATAAACAAACAAACAAATAAATAAATCTATTAATTTATTGGTGGAAAATAAGGCTTCCAGGAGTTCCCTTACTCTCCTTGACTTTGCCTGGGTTACAACAGTTGTAAGTTTCATTTAGAACGAAAGAACATCAACCACGATCCCGAAGGCAGCATTTAAATACCAACGAACAGCCACGCTGTTATAAAATTAGAACTTGACAGATCCCAAGAAATCGGACTACATCACCTGCAGCTGATCAAATCAACCCTAAACCAGACAATGACATCTTCAGAAGACATCGGAACACAACACTAATTTTTATCACACAGACAATACTTAAAACCAAGGACAATGGCTCAGCAACTATAGCCAGTCAATCACACAATCTGAAATCAGGCCATGATTCAGAAAGGTATTTAAAGGCCAGTTCTCCCTCAGACAATCCCAATCCAAAGTGCACTCCTCGAATGGGGACAAAACATTTGCAACCAAATCGCCAAGCTCGGGGCTCATCATCAACATCACTGCTTTTTATTTTGATTAGCAATAGTTGTCTGATATGTGAGATTTTAATTGGTGTGCAGGATTAAACATTGGCCCATATTCACACAAAAGACGTTTGACAACCCACCAAGCAAGCATGAGGAGCTTATTAAATATTTGGGATTAATATACAGCATATCAAATCATGATTGCTTTACTTACTTGCTCCCCTTGTATCCCTCTTGGTCCTGGATATCCCATTAAACCCTGCAGGTATAAAAAACAACAACAAATGTTGCACTGAAGTCTAAAACACTCCCATATGTCCCCATATAAACAGAAGCAAGCACAATCCTTTTTTAAAAACTCTCCCAAGAGAATTTTGCCAAGTTTAGTTTTTAGACTTGGCAAAATTTCAGTACATGAAGTACACGTATCAGTATATATTACTGATATAGAGAGGGAGAAATCCTTATCTCAATATAATTACTTACTAAAATTTCTAATATGCCACCTGGCTGATATCGAACGTAGGTTTGTTTTATGTAACATAAATTTATATATTTATAATTATTCAAATTTGGATATAGATGAAGTAGTTTTTCAATCCCAAATCTTTTTCAGAGCATCTTGAGAAGCTAATTTGATTATAGCAGATACAATTCTCCACAGAGCTCTAAGAATTTAGCTAGAAAAAGATATTTGCTAGCATTTTTTTATATGATAAAAGAAATATTTTGTTCTTATGACAATAGAAGCATCTCAGTGAGATAGCTGATGTAAACCTGTTGGATAACTCACAATACTTTTGTTTTGCATGTGTGATCAAAAAGTTTTGGGAAACTTTCTAATCAAATATGCTATACATTATGGGAAATATACAATACACTGTGACGGGGAAAATCCCATAATATACAATATACTAACTGGTGAGAGCTAATGTAATGTAATGGTTAAGCGTTAAGGTGTTGGACCAGGAGTGAGGAAATACAAGTTCCCTCAGGAATGGAAGTTGGCTGGGTGACCACACAGTTCTAGCCTGGGAAGGAAGAAACAACCATCTATAACCCACATTGTGCAAACATAGATAAATGAAGTTTTCATTCTGGAGTAGATTGATTAGGACTGCTAATAATATGAATTCATATGCTCCCAAACATACATTTAAAAATTGTTTTCAAGTCTAAATTAAGAAAGGCATTGACCAGGAACAGATACAAAAAGCTGATAACATCAAAAGTATGAAACATAACATCACAATATGAGCTCCAACCCTTGGGTAATTGCAACAGAAATATAAAAAGGATACGCATTGGCACCACAAGATCACAACACACATTTAACCATTTCCCCAGCCACAGATGGCCATTATGAAATGATGCATGTGTACAGTTTGATCTGGAGGAGAGTATTTTGAAAGAATCCGAAAATATTCTATTACCACCTTTTGGATGTTTTTGGCAAAATGAATGTGATAATAGCTTGACAATTTAGTGGAAAATACTTACCTGTTTCTTAAAATTTGGTATCAATAAAACAAGGGAGGAATGAAGTAAGGGATTATTTGAAGAGCAAGTGCAAATCCTTCACATGTAAATTAGGTCTGAACATAAATATGCATTCTTGCGGTTCCTAAATTAATATCCTTCCACTTCATCCATCAGCACATTTCACTTCCTCTTAGTCTACATAAAGGAGAGCTAACTCCTTTTTGTGGTAGTTATTCAAAAGAGTTTTAAATCTAACAATGGAAGTACATGTTAGTGATAATTAGTTTGTAAAGGTAAAGAAACATTGCAGCTGACAGAGGTCCTTGTTTATCAGGCAGCTGCAGTACTTTTATGTGGCCTGCCCCGTTTTCTTGACCTTTTAAGAGAAATGTGTAGCTACAGCAGTAACTTCTGTCTGAGAATCCAGACAGTAGACTACAGCTACTAATTGATTATTTCAGACATGCATACAAATGAGAAAAAAAATTGACAAAGTGACCAGAACTCATTCTAGTAATTGAACTTGTATAATTTCATGCAGCTTCTTTGAAAAACACAGGTAATCCTTGACTTACAAACATTCATTTAGTTCAGAGTTACAGTGGCATTTTAAAAAGTGACTTAACAATGTCTCCCATATTTACGACCATAGTCAAGTCATGTGATCAAAATGTGGTTGCTTGGCAACTGGATGCATTTACAATGGTTGCGGTGTACAGGGGGTCATGTGTTCACCATTTGTAACTTTCCCAGCTGGTTTCTGACAAGCAAAGCCAATAGAGAAAGCTGGATTCCCTTAACGATTCTGCAATTCACTTAACAATTGCAGGGATTTGCTTAACAAACATGGGAAAAAAGGTCATAAAATCTGACACAACTGACTTAACAACTGTCTTGCTTAGCAATGGAAATTCTGTTCTCAATTATGGCTGTAAGTCAAGGACTAACTGTATTAGGCTGATTTGTAATTTTGGAACTATAATGCTTTTTTTTGCCAATGGAGATTCTCAGTCAATCCAGGTCATGGTTGTTCCAAAAGTGCTTTTTCCGGAGGCAACTGGACTTCTCTTTTTTTTTCTTTGAAGATGTTTTACTTCAATCGAGGACCTGTATACTGCACGAGTCAAAAAGAGGGCTGTGAAAATATTTACAGACCCCTCACATCCCGGACATAAACTGTTTCAACTCCTTCCCTCAAAACGATGCTATAGAGCACTGCACACCAGAACAACTAGACACAAGAACAGTTTTTTTCCCAAAAGCTATCACTCTGCTAAACAAATAATTCCCTCAACACTGTTCAACTATTACAAAGTCTGCACTACTATTACTGTTAATCTTCTCGTCACTCCTTATCACCCATCCCCTCCCACTTGTAACTGTAGGACTGTAATTTTGTCGCTTGTATCCTTACAATCTATATTGACTGTTTCCTAGTATGATTTGATTGCTTATTGTACCCTATGACTATCATTAAGTGTTGTACCTATGATTCTTGACTCTTGACAAATGTATCTTTTCTTTTATGTACCCTGAGAGTATTTGCACCAAGACAAATTCCTTGTGTGTCCAACTACACTTGGCCAATAAAGAATTCTATTCTATTCTATTCTTCTCATACAAGAAACTTCTTCAGCTCTGACTCAATGGTGGGGAATGGATTTATATTTCCTGCACAGCTGATAATTTGCAACCTTTTAGTGAGTCACTGAGGCACTGTGCTGTCTGCAAGGCATATAAATCCTTCCATTCCCCACCATCCAGTCAGAGCTGAAGAAGCTTCTTTGATGAGAAGTGAAAAGTTTTCAAAGAAAAAACAAGAAAAACCCAGTTTCTCTCTGAAAAAGGACCTTTGGGATAATAAGGACCTTTTTTATTCTCACCTGGAATAAATTAAATAGTAATTGAATATAAAGCAGGCTTTCTAGATATTGCTTAAACCTCATTGTATTAACTCCATACATGGAAAGAAACTTTAGAATCTAAACATTTTAGAATACTCTTTTCTGAACAAAACATTGGATATAAATCCAATGAATACAATTTCACATTTGTCTGCAATGTGTAACAATTTTCAGATGAAGCATGCTGATGTGTCATGTTTTGTTTACGGCACTGGTGAATACAATATTAATTCATTCTGATATATTATTCTTGTTCTGTTTAAAATATGTTCTAGAACACACAATAATATATTACATGCTTAAACCCATTGTTTGTCATAATTAGCAGCCTCTACAAATTTGTTTGAAATTTGATTGGCAATTCTTCAAATTAACTAGCTATCCTTTAAAAAAAACATGCTTGACATTTTGTACAAGTAAAATATCATTTGAATGTTATTCCCAATCATAAAAACACATATCCCTTCCACATATTCCCAGAAAGACATTTGCAATAGTTACATCACATTCAATTTTTTTCTTGATCAACTCTCCTGAGTGAGTGGCTGGGTAATTAACACAGAGGTCTTGCTGTGGGATCAAAAGCTCCCTGGTACACATGTAGAAACCTCAACAGCTGCCTGAAGCCCAATTAAAATCTGAACTGAATTTACCTCTGTGAAATCCACTTTACTATACTAATACCTTTTTTCTGTCTCTCTTCTTATATACATATTGTTTAAAAGCAACAGAAAATATATACTATGCACCCTCCTATACAGAAGATACAAAGGTGGAGTAATCATTATGAATAAGCCAGACCATCCAGGGAAGTAAAAAACAGATTTGATGGGAATTGCAGATTTTGTGGGGCTTATTTGTAGAAAACAAACTCACTACCAAAGCTTACTCCCACTCTGCTTGGATATAAGCTGACAGCCAGCTTTATCCTAATCAAGTCCAAAGCACGTTCTGACAAGATTCCAGCTCAGCATTCAGAAACCTGATGGGTTTTGCTTTGACAAGATGGCTGTCAGCTTGTTCAGGCAGGATGGGAACAAGTTCTAACAGCAATCTTTCTTTTTTTAATGCACAAACAATATCTAATCCTTTGGTGCACAAAGCTGGATCACTGACACCTTGTTTCTACTCTGCCTGGATAAGCTGACATCAAAATAAGGATTAGTTGCTACTATAAAAAGCATGCAGTCATGAAAAATAAATTTGGAACAAAAAATGAGAATATCTTTCTCAAAAATAAAGTAGGAATGATACAAAACAAAAAAAGCTTATTCTTCTCATTTAAAATATGTTTTTTTAGATTGGATTGCTTTATTGGTTATTTTTTTTCAGTGAAAGGTTAACTTTATAAAGCTGTAAATTTCTATTATTGTTTTATTTGGTTTATAAATGAAAATGTAATGATTTATTTCTTGCTCAACCTTAATTATTCATGAGGGTGGCTTTGTTGTCAAACAATTTATTTATATTTTAGAGGGTTATGGCATCACAAAGTTTGAAATCTTGTTTTATAAAAAGCTGGTTTTTTAAAGCCAAAATCAAACAAATTACATTATGGCTTCACAAAATATTGGTCATGCAATAAACTTTAACATCACATACATTTTGTAATGCCTGCCTGTTTCAAATTCATTTGACTGCAGAAGGACAGAACTGAATGGATGAATTGAACCCATATTCAGGGATAAAATCTGATAAACAAACAAATAACCAAACAGTGCAATCTTATCCTAACCTCAGGCAGATAAATTTTGGTGTCAAACTATAATTTTTTAAATTTGTGATTATAGTATTTTACAAAAACATTTTGTAAAGGTTTGTGACTCAGTCTAAAATAACAATGTCGAGCTTAAGTAGTTAGTTCTGAATTAGAGGCAGGTGATCTAAAGAGATTCTCAGTCATCCAGGTCACGGTTGTCCCAAATGTGCTTTTTCTAGAGGCAACTGCAGTTTCTGGTTTTTCTTTCAAGGCGTTTCGCTTCTCATTCAAGAAGCTTCTTCAGCTCATCAAAGTTTTGAAGAAGCTCATTCAGCTTCTTCAAAGAAAAAACAGAAACCCCAGTTGCCTCTTGAAAAAGCACCTTTGGGATAGAGGCAGGCTAGTTTGGATGTCCTGAATATATGGACAGATAGTTCTCAGGTTACGAGGGCAATTGGGATCAGAATTTTGTTGTTGGGTACCAGTTTTGTTTTGTGCCTTTTGATTTGTCAGAACAATTTGCCTTTAACATTAATCTGCTTTTTTGTCATCTACAGCTTGACAAATATTAAACAATAAGGATCTGAATAATTTCACTGGATTTTAGACACAGGTAGCACAATGATGCTGGATCCATAGTTATCTCTTTTTAAAAAAGAGATCAATCTAAGTTTTCAAACTGAAGCCTATTTCATCTTGGTGAAACTTAGGCTGTTAATTTATTAGAATTAGATTAGAATAAGAATGTTGGACCTCCTAATATATGGACTTAAAAAAATAAAAGTACAACCAAGCATACAATTTTCTGTTCCAGGTAAATGTTCCATTCAAGAAATATTGGCATAATAATTCAAGATTTGGTTTTTTTTAGTTGATGAAAGAGGTTCCACTAATAAACAATGTTAACAGATTTAACAGATAATCAGAGTTGGAAGGGACCTTGTAGGTCATCTAGTCCAACCCCCCACCCAAGCAGGAGACCCTACACCATTTCTGACAAATGGCAGTCCAATCTGTTCTTGAAAGTCTCAAGTGATGGCACTCCCACAACTTCTGAGGGCAAGCTGTTCCATTGGTTAATTGTTCTCACTGTCAGAAAGTTTCTCCTTATTTCCAGGTTAAATCTCTCCTTGTTCAGTTTCCATCCATTATTCCTTGTCTGGCCTACAGGCGCTTTAGAAAATAACTTGACCCCTTCCTCTTTGTGGCAGCCCCTCAAATATTGGAAGACTGCTATCATGTCTCCCCTGGTCCTTCTCTTTACTAGACTAGCCAAGCCCAGTTCCTGCAACCGTTCGTTATAAGTTTTAGCCACCAGTTCCCTAATCATCCTGGTTGCTCTTCTCTGTACTTTTTCTAGAGTCTCAACATCTTTTTTATAATGTGGAGAACAAAACTGGATGCAGTACTCTAGGTGTGGTCTTACTAAGGCTTTATAGAGTGGTATTAGTACCTCCCTTGAACTTGATTGTATCCCTCTGTTAATACAATTTAGGATTGCATTAGCTTTTTTGGCTGCTGCTGCACACTGCTGGCTCATATTTAGCTGGTTGTCCATTAAGACTCCAAGATCCCTCTCACAGTTACTGGTATTGAGCCTGGTTTCACCCAGTCTATATGTGTACTTTTGGTTTTTCTTGCCTAAATGTAGGACTTTACTTTTCTCTACATTGAACTTCATTTTGTTAGATATGGCCCAGTATTCTAGTCTGTCAAGATCCATCTGGATCTTGAGCCTATCTTCTTGGGTGTTAGCTATTCCTGCCAGCTTAGTATCATCTGCAAATTTGGTAAGTTCCTCTTCTATTCCCTCATCTAAGTCGTTAATGAAGATATTGAAGAGTACTGGGCCTAAGACTGAACCTTGTGACACCCCACTGCTTACTTCCCTCCATGTAGACTTAGACCCATTAAGGACTACTCGTTGAGTATGGTTTGCCAGCCAGTTGCGAGTCCATCTAGTGGTGGTGCTATCTATTCCACTTTTTTCTAGCTTACTAAGAAGTAGGTTGTGGTCTACTTTGTCGAATGCCTTGCTGAAATCTAAATATATTATGTCCACAGTATTTTGCTGGTCTACTAATTTAGTCACTGTGTTGAAGAATGAAATAAGATTGGTTTGGCATGATCTGTTTTTAACAAACCCGTGCTGACTGCTAGTTATTACTTTACTTGTTTCTAGATGTTGGCAGATTTGTTTTTTTTATTACCTTTTCCAGTATCTTCCCGGGTATTGATGTTAGGCTGATCGGTCTATAGTTTCCTGGGTCTGTTTTTTTTCCTTTTTTGAAGATGGGAACCACATCAGCTCTTTTGCAGTCCTCTGGTAGTTCCCCGGTGCTCCAGGATTTTTGAAAGATATGGTGCAGTGGTTCTGAGATGACCTCTGCCAGCTCCTTTAAAACTCTGGGATGTGATCCATCAGGCCCCGGTGATTTGTTTTCATCAAGATCAGTCAGGTGTTCCCTTACTATTTTTTTGCTTATTTTAACTTTTACTTCTGGTCTGTCTTTTACAGTTATTTTTTTGGTAGGTTGAGCTAGTTTCTTTTTGTGCGAAGACGGATGCAAAGAATGAGTTAAGCAGTTCTGCTTTCTCTCTGTTGCCTGTTATTTCCTTGCTATCTTCTCTCTTTAGTAGACCGACTGTTTCCTTGATATATTTTTTTTTTGTTATTTATATGTTGAAAGAAACTTTTTTTATTATCTTTGACTTTTGTTGCAAGCCTTTGTTCGTTCTGAGCCTTTGCTATCCTGACTTCGTCTTTGCAGATTCTGGCTATCTGCTGATATTCTGCCTTAGTTGTATGTCCTTCTTTCCATTTTTTGTAAAATGGAAAGTGATCTTTCATTTCTGGCCATATATTTTTATTTCTTCCCATCTCAACTGCAAAGCCTGTTTTTTATTTACTAATTTTTTTTCTAAGATGAAGGGCTGTTGTGGTAAAACATTTATATTGTACTTTGAAAGAATACAAAATTCAACCCTATCTCTTTGAAGGTAAGGCCTTCATGCAGATCTGACAATCAATAAAGACCTCTAAATGTATTAGTTATCAGACTAGCCAGATATATAGCAATAAAATTTAATATTAATCTTTTTCTGTGTCCCTATTTTAGGACATGGAATCCTGAAGAAATACAAAGCATTATTCAAAAAATGTAAAAACATAGTTTGAATTGAAATGTCAGTTTTTTTCAACAATTGTTCCAGAACACAAATAATAAAAATAGTAAAAATTTATTACGACACATGCTGCTGGCATGCACCCTTATAAGGCACAACAAGCTGAATTGATCCTGAGTGGCAACAAGGAGAAAGAATAATCAGGAATCTGATTAATTGTTTATCAATAAAGGATAATATTTATAGCTCAGGGTTGAAATGAGGGGACTTTGATGCTTTCTGAGTTTGCCTGTTTTCTTCCAGACATTTCATTACCCAAGCTAGATAACATCATCACTCCTAGTCAAATTGTTTATATTCATTGTGTACTCAGAGATAGTGTGGCTAGCATGCTAACTAGCAGGAGGACATAAATTATATTAAGGTCACCTAGATAGATTTATCAAAACATTTTGCCGTTTACACTATGTCTGCCTTTTTCTTTCCCTTGGCTTTGTAAGAATATACAAGCTATGATTCTGCCTTTGCACATGGCTGCCAACAAGGTGCCAATGCTTTACTGAAAAGCCCAGCATGTACTGTATTGCTTACCGTATTTGCCGGCGTATAAGACGACTGGGCGTATAAGACGAGCCCCCAACATTTCCACTCAAAATATAGAGTTTGTTATATACTCGCCGTATAAGACGACCCCCCACTTGGAGGCATGTTTTTCAGGGCAAAAAAGTCATACGCCGGCAAATACGGTAAGTTGTAACACTTGGGGTATTCTGGATATAATTCTTGATTGACACCCCGTCCCTTTTCCCCAAACTTACAAAGCCACCAAAATGCTTTAGAGAGGCAGCTTCGCCTTTCTCAGGCTGGCACTCAATTCCTCTCTCTTTCTTTGCGATCTGCTTTTTCAGGGGAAAATAAATAAATAAAAATAAAACTGGACGAAAAACAGTCGAGTTGTTTCTTAATATCTTTCCACCTCCCCAACCAATTTGTCTCCAAGGGTGCACCACACTGATTGCGACATTAATTATTTCAGAGAGAGGGGGGGAGAAATCTTTGCTTCCTACTGTGGCTTTTTCCTGCGCATCGTTTTTCCCTTGGCTTTGTGGTTGTTACTTCTTACAGGGAGGGATAATGAAATACCCACGCTGGGAGAAAGCGGAAAGGATGTCTATTTTCCTGCTCACTAACTTTCCAGAAAGCGTCGAGTTCCTACCCGAGACTTGCCAAAAGTCCAGTTCATTCATTTGCTACCTTTCTCCAATGAGATCCAGATCTGTTTCCACAACGCGCTTAGGATCTTATCTTATTATCTTATTATTATCTTATTAGCCTTGCTCGGTCCGTCAAGAGAGAAGAAGGCAGACGGTTTTGCGCTCAGGGAGAAAGGAAAAGAGCCTCTCGCTCACGCTGCACACTGCCCCCCCCACCCCAGCAACGCTTAGGAAAAGAGTTACACAAGCATCCTTTCCAGAAGTGAATGGGGGAGGATTCGAGCAAAGGCTGAAACCGGGAAGAGAAAAATTCCCAAAGAAAATCGCACGAGCAGCATCCCATTCCTGGGAGAAAAACAAAAAAACAAAAACATGAACTCTTCCCGAAGCACAAAAGCAAGGATGGCGCTTTCTCAGCTTTGAGCTGCGTCGCTGCTCTCCCACCCTCCACTCGTCCCCACGTGCGGCGAAGTTTCTGCCACTGGGTGGGGGGTGGAGGGGATGGAAGGAGGTGAGGATGGGGGCAAAGCCTGGAGCCTGCCTGTCCGCTCGCACGAGCGGAGTGGGTGGGTGGGTGGGTGGGTGGGGAGGAGGAGGAAGAGAGACTCCGGCTGGGCTTGAAGGGGCTTCGCAAGTTGCGGAGCTCCGCCCCTGTCGCTCTTGCACCGAGTGACAACAACGTATTTGCTGGCGTATAAGACGACCTTTGTTATATACTCGCCGTATAAGACGACCCCCCACTTGGAGGCATGTTTTTCAGGGCAAAAAGTCGTCTTATACGCCGGCAAATACGGTATATGCCAAGTAAAATTGTGCTGTATCTTCAAAGTGATTTCTTTATAAAAATTACAGCCACATGATATTTTGAAGTTCTGTCTAATGGGAAAGACTTTTAGGAATACCCATGAGGAAAGCTACAAAGCTCTATATTTCACACAACTGGATTCATATAGAGAAAGATTTGACTACATAATGTAATTATAACATGGGAGACATTATGCAAATGAATATGTTTGATCTTTAAAATAAAAGAAGAAATCAAATTTCCAAAGTACTTTTTTGTATAATCTTGCAGCTTACTATATGAATGCTAAATAATTATGTATGAATATTATAATGTTTTTTTTCAGGTTCCCTAAGAGTCTCTTGACAGTTTATAAATATTAGATACTGAATTAGCCTAATCAACTCTGACCACTTTAATAGATTTGAAGATCTCTGCACCAAATAAGCAATCAGAAGCTCACTATCATAACTCAAAAGAAACACAGTATTATCTCAACCCATGTACTATTTATTTCTTACATAAAATATGCTTAATTTCCTACAAATAGCAGAATTCCAGTCAAAGGAGCACCTCAATTGCCACAAAATTATAATTAATTTGTAAATTTCCATAGTTTCCAAGACATCCATGGTACATTCAAGTAATTTATACTGTTAGAGGGCTTTTCTTGGAAACTCTTTTTTATAACAGATTTATTTAAACAATGTTTTACGGTATTGGAGTCTTATAGGTTATTGAAAACTTGGTTTCCTACATTTTCAATATCAGGAGTGGCTCTGATGACAAACTGCAACCTCAGATTCTGAAATCTGTAAGAAATTCCTTTTACATATGAGCATTAAATATATATTAAATATATATTTAGCCTCGGTGGCGCAGTGGTTAGAGTGCAGTACTGCAAGCTACTTCTGCTGCAGCCAGCAATTTGGCAGTTCAAATCTCACCAGGCTCAAGGTTAACTCAGACTTCCACCCTTCCAAGGTGGGTAAAATGAGGACCCAAATTGTTGGGGGGGCAATATGCTGACTCTTTAAACCGCTTAGACAGGGCTGTAAAGCACTACAAAGCAGTAGATAAGTTTAAGTGCGATTGCTATTAAATTAATTGTAATTATAAACCCTAATAATGGCCTACAAATACACATACAAAAAAAAAAAAAGAATCTTACCTTTCTACCTTTGAGGCCCTCTATGCCAGGTAACCCTGTTAGTCCTGCATCACCCTATAAATTTAGTAGAACGTTAATGTAGCATGATACCAGATCGAAGAAGACCATGTACTCTGGAAAGACTATGTTCCCCACAGCTCTCAATCTACTGTAATATGACCCATCATCATGGTATTGCTTCTACCATTAAAAGATTTCAGTGACTTTAAGCCAGAGATTCAGAGAATCTCCTGCAGATCTTTGTGTGAACAGCAGAGAACTAGCAAGGATTCCTGATTCTTGGTAGTACAGCAGGAACATTATCATGCCTTGCTCTTCTTAAATTATATTTCTGAAATAAAGAATAATCTGGAGTGAATTTTTGTGGAAGAACTATGAACACTGCTAAGTGCTGATATTAAGAATGGAGTCCAGGAAGCAGAAACATTTAAATCAAAATAGGTTCTTGCTGAATTTCTGATGTACTAAGTTTAACATGGATTATTATTTTAAAAAATTGAATAGCATCATGTCTGATTTTGATGGTAATACAATGACAGAACACTGAAAAAATATTGAAGGAAATAATGTGAACTCCACATTATTTACAACACAGCTACATAGACATGTCCATGAAATCATCAAGAGTTAATCTGAATTCAATTAGTCTTTTGCATCAAGCTCTGGGTGATGAATCTTGCAACAATAAACTTGCAAGGTGATTCCAGTTAGATTACAGCTTGACTGCCCTGGTGTATATCAATCTTCAATAAATAGACAGGATTGTTACTTAATAGTAGAATAGTTCCAAACTTTTTTCAAGTATAAAACATGCAGTATTCATTTCTACCATCTTTCTATTAGTTTTTAAAATTAGTAATATAAATTTTGAAAAACCTGCAGATGTACCAAAGAGGTCTTTCCAAACAAAATTAATCAGTTAAATGTATTGTATCCAAAAGAAAGTCAACAACATTACAAAGAGCACATTATATGGACCAATGTAACATTTTGAGAACCATATTTTTAACAATTAGGCAAACCCATCATTTTCTTTTCCCTTTTGTTTCTACATTGTCAGTCACCCCCCCACCAAAAAGGTGTAGCTTGCAGTATGACACTGCTTTGGTCATTTTGACGAAAGCAAGGAATTTCTGTTAATGCCCATGCTTTAAGAAGAAAATCTTTGTCACTCTCCAAACCACAATTTCATTTATCTACATAATCCTCCTATAATTTTAAATTGGACATAAATCATACAGTATAAATAAGAATATAAGCAATATTTCTATTAGATAGTTCTAGATAATAAATCATTTACTTTTTCTCCACGCTTTGCTTTTCCTGGGGAAAACCCTGGATCACCTTTGTGGCCCTGGGATAACAAAATCAAATTAATATACGAGGCACTGGTATTATTACTAAAATCACTTAGAAGAGAGTACATTATTTAGGAGAAGGCTATATAGATTCAATGAAATATATAAAATAAAACTTTAATCAAGCAAATAATTTCCATTATATCCTGGAGGTATTATTTTTACACACAATTTACAACATTAGCTGTTCTAATATAAGATGTATAGATGACTTGTATCTAGAAAGAGAAAAACATAGTTTTAGCATTCTAGTAGCTATATTTTAGAAATATTTAATACTTCTCTGGTTGTTTAAAATACAATTCTAAAAGGTCAAATCAAATTACCACCATCTTATTCCAATAAAAAGACACCCCTATTCTTCAATCTCCTCAATTTTCAAGCAGTAAAGCTGCATCCAAAAATATCCCCAATAATTCATAATATTTTCCTTTCTTATGTTCCTTTATCTTCCTCTTAGTTTTATTCTAATATTGGTTTTCCTATTATTTCTTTTCCTTAAATTTTCTCCTAATTTTCTTTTCTGCATTTATTTAGCTTTAGCCTAACTTAAGCCAATGTTAGCAAACTTCTGGGGCAATGGCAAAGTAATTACCTTTTTAACCTCCCGAAGTAAAATGGGAAAGTTTCAAATTTTTCTCCCCCAACCTCAAGTGAGAAAGCTTGTAATAAACAAGCCCACATCTTACTTGACTTCAAGGTTCTTTTCTGAGAGCTTCCAAAAATCTCATATATGTTAACTTCTCATATTTAGTTTGAGAGGAAAGCAAATGGTATCTTATGTTTGATTAATTCTCACATGTGTGGGTAATATATTGCTGATCCCTGTCTTAAGCCTATTTGGAAACCATGTTCTTTTTGAAACCCTTGGGCTGAGTTGTTAGGGTTGTAAACTGATTTTCCTAAATTGGGAATATCCACTCAAAGGAACTGAATCACTTTTGGTTCAAGAAATGTCACTATGTGTGCAAGAGCATCTGTGAAGGCTAGGGGTACAGAGGGTCTAAATGGCATCATGTACACTATATCATGATGTCTTTGTACAAATGATAGGAATTATGTACTTGAATCATTTTGAGTAGAAAAATGGAACAAGTACATGATTTATATAATAACTCCTTCAATATCAGCTTCTACAAGATTCTTACATACAAATGTATTATTTAAACCCAAAGCAGCAGTTTATAAATCTGGAAAAGGATCTAGCTATATTAATAAAGTATCTTTGTCTCTTAAACCATTTTTAAAATATGTAACAAAATGAAGTCATCATGTTTATACTATCAATTACTGAATTATTTCAAAATTTTACCACACTAATTTTGTTCAGGATCTGTAATGTGTAATGGGCATTTCTTCATTTCCCTTTTCTTAATGATTCAAATGATACAATATTAACCCATGTATCAATATTAACCCATTTTTCAATCCTATCTGTTTCTTCTAATTACTATAAAAAAAACTTGAAGGATTTTTTTTATTTCTTTTTTACAAATAAACAGCGGATCCTATCAAAGACAAGAGATTAAGTGTTAGGTGTACTGAGAACCCACAGAACGTTTAAGCTTGGGATTAACAAAATAAATTTCCTTTTGGCTGCCTGCTCAAACTTGTTGGTGACTATTGATATATGCTGACATAATCTTGGTAAAAACAACTGTTCATGCTCATTAGAGAAGCTGATGAAGTTCTACTGAGCTTAACTTGGAAAGGATTAAACCTGTCTTGAAAGTGATGGAAGTTCTACTAACCCTCAAATTCTTCTCTGGCTCCAGTTGAAGAATTGCCACTTCTCCGGCCTATTAATTCCTCACTGTCCATCATTATTATATTTTCACTTCCTTACATTGAACAGGAGAAAATTAAGAAGCAGCAAGTGTAGGAACAAGGAACCATTCCTTGTCAAAACTGTATTCACTACACTTGAATGTGTTGCTGCAGTATTCTCCTCCTCCTCCTCCTTGAATCAATCATGTTTTTCAACTTTCAGGATAATGTGCAAAAAAAACCCCAAAACTTAAATTTCCAAATTAACCCAAACATCACTATCCCAGATTCATATGCCAAAATATTCTCCATTTGCTGTGCTAGATACTTATAGTACACTCAAAAATTACATGGTCTTTGTTTTACATTAACCTGTGCAAAGCTTATCTAATATATTTTAATGACCAGGAACAGTTTTTAACATCTGTCAGTGCAGGTCAGATTCCCAGCCTAAGGAACTGTATTAGAACAAATGGCTGTAGTTGTTTTTATCTTGTAACTCATTTATCAAGGAGCTCTAACTAAACCTGAGTTGAAGGCTTTCCAGAATTCCATACAGCTGTCTTTCTAAATACTGTATTTTCTGCTACTGGAGCTCCCTTTTAAACTGCCTACTAGATTTGACTCTATCAAAACATTACAATATTTTTATCCTTCAGGTAACAAAGCTTAGGAAGTTGCTAAACAAATAAAAGAGGAATGCTGAAGCAAGACCTTTATTTCAGTATGTAAATATTTTCTTTGAATAATGCGTGTATGAAAATAAAATTAAAAATGGCTGCTTTGTTAACCCTTGCCTTTTAAAGCATAAACCACCTTTTAAATAATCGTTTTGCTTTTACAGATAGTCCTCACTTAGCAAACCAAAATTGGGATGAGTAATTTAGTCCCTAAGCAATGAAGTTGTTAAGTGAAAATCATGTGGCCATGATGGGCATGCTATATTTATTTCCCCTTTGGTTGTTAAGCAAACGGACATGGTTGCTAAGTGAAAAATCATCAACATTATAATATTCATGTGTAGCATACCTTTGAACCAGGCAAACCTGGTAGCCCAGGATTTCCATGTGGACCTGGAATACCCTATGGAGAATATAAAACACATAATTAAAAAGAACAGTAAGGATAGAACTTCGTTTGTGCAAGGAAATTTCTTAGGGATTATTAACCTATTTATGTTGGATGTCATGAACATTGGTCTAAAGAAATTATTCAGAAACCATTACAACTAAACTTGGTCCAAAATATGCTTTAAGCACCAAAAAACAGGGAATGTATTAAGAATAGATTCAAGAGAGGCTTCTTCCTGGCAGTCTCAGTTTCTGTCATGAAGTGAATCCCACCAAGTCGCTAGGTAAGAACTGACCCCAATCCAAGCCACTCCCAGCTTGGTTCCTCCCAGCCCCAAACCTCCATAAGATAAGGGACTGCCTCCCCTTCAACTGCCCCTACTCACCTATCTCCTCCCCATCGCTGTCCTTTTGGCTGCTCTGTGCTTCGATCCCACTGCCACTCCTCAACTAATCTTCACCTTCCTCCTGCTGACTAAGTGCCGGTCTTGGCCCTTGCAAGGCAGCTTCTGGTCAATCCAGGTCTTCTTTCCAAGGCTGTGTGTAGCCTTGTCCAAATCAGAATGCAGCACTGTCACAAACTTTGGGAAGGCTTCATAACCTTGCGAGGAGGCATACATGATTTGAACAAGGGCACATGCAATTTGGACAGAGGCACATACATGGCTTTGGAAAGAAGGTCTGGTGTGGATAGCAGCTTTCAGAGCTGCAAGGAGCCAGATTACGTGCAACTCATCAGCATCATGAGGAAGAAGATAGGGAAGGTCAGCTGCATGCGGTCAGACTGATAGAGCAAAAAGGGCCATCAGAGCATACACAGAAGATTCAGTAGAGTACAGAGTGGCAAAGCTAGCAGGACAGCAGGACCAGCATAAGTGACAGAGTGCAAGGCTGTCAAAAGAGCAGACATGGAGGGGGGACAGAAAGACTGGGGAGGGGGGAGTTGAAGCAACCTTATAGTCTTAAGTACAGGACAGCTGTCAAGTGCCTGAATTTTGATCATGTTACTGCAGCGGCCATAACTTTAGGGACCGGGCACAGCTACCATCCATTCATTGCTGCAGTAACTCTGAACAAAAACTGAATGAATGGTTATTAACAGAAGAGTACCTGTAGTTCTAGTTTTTTTTTTCTGTTTTGAGACTGTTTATTGATTTGAACATCTCTAAAGGCCTGACAAATTCACACTAACTAGCTGACAATTGTCACCCTACAAACTGAAGGTTGTACCAATTAATATAGAGAATAAGTCATTTAGCATTTCAAATACTCATTTTAAGATATTTCTGTGCTGCAGCAATCAAACTGAGTCTTTATAACACAAAGAAAAAAATCTGGTACAAAAATTTAAAAAAATACAAAGAAAATTGAGTAAACAAACTTTAATTCAATGAAAGAATATCTTCATTAACAGAATAAATGGAACATCTGAGTAATCAAGTAGCAAGGCTACAAAGAAGCAAAGAGTAAAATCCCACTCTATCAATTAACATGATAAATCATTTTCCTAAAATAAATTTGAGTGTTCTACTTTTCCAAATATTGAGCTGTAGAACTAGTTTCTGTTTTGTCCAGTACTGTAGGAGATGACCTGACAATTCCAGCTTTGACAACAAGGACCTTTTTTTGATGATGTATTGTTAGATTATCATTTCTGCAATACTCAGTCAATCTTGCTAGCGTCAGAGTTCTAATCTAAAATATCTGGAGAGCTCTAGAGAAGATTAACATTTAGGAAATTTGATAGTGGGATTTGAGCTAAGCTGAAACTGCTAAAGAAGGTGACTCTGGAATTATGGTCAAAAAGAAACTTTCAACCAAATGTTGCCAATGTAAAAAAGCAATCTTCCTACTTGAAATCATTTTATAGTAAACTGAAAATAAAATACTCAATACAATAAGACTTTCATACAAAACTATTTTTGTGACTGCATGCTTGGAATTATGTGTAGAGTTCTAATTATCCCGCTCAGAAAGTATATTGATAGAAAAACTGCATGTAATGCAATCAAAGTGATTATAGCACTAAATTAGGTTCCAGACAAGAAATTATCATGGAACAAAGTTGAGTGAAGGAAGAACTCATACAGGTATATAAAATAATGCTTAATTTCAAATATACAAACATATGCAGCATTTCTACTAAATGATGAAGAACTACAGCCATACAAGTAGAATATTCCTTTCCTCACCACATCTGTTGTTAGCCACCAATTTTGATAGATTAAAATGAAATTGGAGAAACCGTTGGAGGATCAGGGTCTCAAAGGCTTGTATGGCTAAGTTTGAAATCATAGCCAGCAACAGAGCAGGAAAAGAACACACTGCCCTCCTCTGTGTTTTTGAGAATCTTGAAAGCATCCTGTTGGCGTAATGAGTCACAGGATGCCATTTGACAAAGAAAGACTAAACAACATATTCATCACATATTTTCCTCAGCTAAAACATAGGTGTTTTTAGTTATATTGACCACATCGGATATACACTGTGTAAAAATAGATATTTCCGTTCCCTTTTCCAGAAGAGGGGGTGGAAAACATGTAAAAACCTCATACATGACATAATGTATGTCAGCAATGTCTCTCTACTCTGAAAACTTAAGGGTATGTGGATTGTTATACCATTCTGACGGACCCTAAAACATGGAGGAGGCAAGTATTGTAGCTCCTACTAGAATGGAGATTCATGATTGAAGTAGGAAGTAAGCTACCATGGTGTACTTTTTGTCCTTACATATTTATTTATTTATGAAAAGTGATAGGATGGAATGCCTGAATCATATTTTTCAGAATATTAAAGACATTTTCATATAATGTTTAAAAGCATACATATAGTCCTCAACTTACAACAATAACTGAGTCCAAAATTACTGTTGCTAAGTGAAACAGTTAAGTGAATCACTGCAGTTAAAACAACTTTTGCTCCATTTTAAGACCTTTCTTGCCACAGTTGCTAAGTGAATCACTGCCGTTGTTAAGTAAGTAACATGGTTGTTAAATGAATCTGGGTTCCCTATTGATTTTGCTTGTCAGAAGGTCACAAAAGGTGATCACATGGTCCCAGGACACTGGAACGGTCATAAATATGAGTCAGTTCCAAGCGAATTTTGAATTTTGATCATGGGGATGCTGCAACCATCGTAAGAGTGAAAAATGGTTGTAAGTCACTTTTTTCAGTAACTTCAAAGGGTCACTAAATGAACTGTTGTAATTTGAGGACTACTTGTACTTCTTTATGTATGGCTAACTAATGAAAACGATACAAAATCAATTCCAAGTGCTTTTGGTAACCAAAGCCAATGCAGAAAACCTTCTTTTACAAAAATATGTTTCATGCATAAGTTACTTATCAGGAATGAGTTTTGAATTCAAAAGAATTTGGTATAATGCCCTTCTTTTTGTGATTTTGAATAACAATATAGCCCTGTCATTTCTGTTAGCATTTCAATTCATATATAACATTAAGCAAGGATTATAAAATCATTATTGCCAAATGAGCCTTAGTGGACTTGCTGACATATCACACAAGGCCATAATGGGTGGGTTCAAACATTTTCCTTAACTATACTGTTTGTCACTTGACAACTTAGCCGATGATAATTAGTCTTAAAGAGTGGGTGAGGAATAATAAACAGACACTGTAGAAATTTCTCTTTCTCCAATTGGTAAAAAGACATGCCAAATTTTCAGTCAAGAGTAGATTTTTGTATGCTGGCTGCCAACACACATGGAATGTGCATCAGTTCAGTTAACTTTAATATAAGCCAGGCTAACATGTTTTTGATGAGTTAGCTTTTGTTCATCATAACATGCCATAAATTCCTTTCTTAATGCCTCAACCAATGTTTAACAGAAAAAAGCTAAAATAAGCTTCCATATTATTATGTAAGTATTATTAACATATAACTTGCAGACCAAAAAAAAAATCCAACATGGGAGAACAATAAAATATATAATAACCAACAGGCAAATTCTGAATTTCAGAATTTCTGTTATAGAAAGTTTGTTAAGTTTTGAAAAATACATGTGCATTGTTACGCTCCTGAATACAATTCATTGATTTACCCAAAGAGACAGAAATTGTAGTCAGTCACATTGTTACAACATCAAAAGAGTAAAGAGGCATTATAGGATTGCAACTTTAACAGTTTCTTCACTGTTGGCAGTGTTGTGCTTAACAGTTTAGTGACCATGGCCTAGAATAGGGGTCGCCAACCTTTTGGACCTCAGGGACCACCAAACTCATAATTTTAAGTCCCGTGGACCACTATTATGAATTTTGACTGATGATGGCTTGCTGACGTTGGTAGGAAAGTTGGTCCCCAGAGCTACAGTAGTCACAGGACTGGCCCTTTGGTCATCCCAGAGCAGCTGCTCCTCCATCCGGGTGCACCAGACTGCCATGAAGGAGCTGCTCCAGAATGACCAAAGGGCCAGTCTTGTGATTACTGCAGCTCTGGAATATGAGACCGACTTTCCCACCAACGTGAGCAAGCCACCCTGGGATGGATTTCCCTCCCCGCCGTTGATCTTACCTTCCAGTTCCAGCTCACGTGGCTCTACTCAAGATAAGGTTTGCGCTCGGCTGAAGGGTAGGGGCCAGCGGGTGGGTGGGCCATATAGGCGGCGCAGCCTTGTGTTCCCGCACAGCCTGGATTAATTGTTTGGGGGGGGCATTTCTCTGCGGACCACCAAAATTTTCTCGCAGACCACCAGTGGTCCCTGGCCCACTGGTTGGTGACCACTGGCCTAGAAAACACTTCTTAACGTTTTGCCAGCGACTAAAGGAAATATGTTCTTTAAACCACAGTCGCTAAACCCTGAAGCTCAACATTGCTGAAGAGATATTAGCAGTGAAAGCCCGCACTAGTTTCTTTACTGTTTTTTGCTTTCTACCTTCAGGATGTAAAATTCTGGGAAGTCCATTCTACCTCACTCCAAAAAGGAAATAAAACTGGACACTGGGCTTCTGATATATTTTTTGTTATCACATAAGTTCAAAGTTTACATTCAGTTAGTTGCAGTTAGTTGCAGTGTAAAAAAAAATGCACTGCTAATTTCCTACAGAAAATCAATTAAAAACATTACATTTTAAAAATACATTAAGACAGTTCAGAAACAAGTGGTCTACTTGATTGTGAAAAGGTGTATTTCTGGAAAGAGATATCTACTCACTCTTGGGCCTCGCTTTCCTGCTGGGCCAGGTAATCCTGGAGGACCTGGGGGTCCCTAAAGGGGAAATGAAACATAACAAAACGATGAACACAAAAATCTGGCATAGGAATGACAATCTTAAATTCTGTATTTCAGAAATTGAAATTATTCATTAGTTTAGTTCCCTACCTACAATAGGTTGAATAAGTGCATAGGATTTTTGAAATTGAAAAAAATGCTTATACTAAACACCACAGTGACTAGCATATGCCTTAGAAGAACAGCAACAGTGGTTAGGTGGCTCAGACAGTAACTTCTAGTGAGACACAATACTTGATTAATATACAATAGCAGTTTAAGCAGGAAACTTCAGTTGATGACCACTACAACCTAGGTTAGATTGTAACTAAATTATCAAGGTCTGAAAATGAGGAAAGATAAATGAATTGATAAGCCATCAACCTTGCATCTATCCTAGGCAGAGGCTAATATTTGGAATAGACTCTCCTGCTCGAGCAGGGGGTTGGACTAGATGACCTCCAATGTCCCTTCCAACTCTGTTATTCTATGATTCTAAACTGCAAACCTGTCACCTTTATGACAGCCATTTATATTTATGGCTGCTTGATTGGTTAAGCCAAGATAACTTGCTAGATAAACATGCAAGTCTTAGGATGGATTGGCCAACTTTAGACCATTTCTTAATTTTAAACATATCCTTATTGAAATATACACTAACAAAATTAGACATGCCTTTAAATCCCCATAGATACAGAGAACTAATCACATGCACCAACTGTCTAATCATTTCCAGAATATCTACAGAAATAACAAGAAGCCTGAAAACACTAACCATCTATCGTAAAGAAGGCCATCAGTTCACAAAAAGTAAGGTTTTAGCCAAAAGATCATTGAAACAGCTGACAAAAGGCAGGATACCAACTGAGCAAGCTAAGATCGAAAAGTATTTAGAGATGGTTGTCCAAACTACATCTCTAGAAAAAAACGCCTGTAAGAATTCTATAAAATCTGCTGTCAAGAATATCCAATGAGGTATTGTTGTTATTTTAATACCCTTTTGGTGTATCAGGGAACATTTCACACTCAATCAATTTTGTTGAGAGAAAGTAATTAATTTGACTTATGGAGCTCAATATTTTTTTAGAACTGAAGGCCAATCCGAATTTCTAAAGCCTATCACACCACAATTCCTGAATTTGTGCCAAATTCAGTCTTCCATTTGATTTTTGTAATACAAAAATCATTTTCATTGTGACCTGATATAATAAAGGCAAAGCAGAAAGGAATGAAAAGTATAATTAGCTGCTGTTGTCAGGGTTCCCGTGATTGCCCTAATTAAATTATATTACAGCTGCATAGCTTCAATCCTGCAGAAGCCTATCTAAAATAACTATATTTTAAAAAATATACTAGATAAGGCATGACCCACTGGATCATCTTTTCAGTGATATTTCCTTACGAGGTCCCTCAATACCTTCAACAATGGCAGTATTTCTAACATGCTGCCTTCACTGGAGAAGCTGTGATACAGAGATGTATATGCAGGAGTGCGATTCAAAAATCCCAACAACTGGTTCTCTGCCGGGTTGCTGGGTAGGCATGGCCATTGTGGGCGTGGCCTACCAGAACTTCTGGGAGGGCCATTTTTCATCCTCCCAGAGCCTCCATGTTACCTGCATTCCACTTCGAAACGGGCAGCGTGGAGACTCCTGGGAGGGGTGGGATGGGGTGGGCAAGGCCGGCCGGTCGGTTCAACTGCCGGTTTGGTGAATCAGATGTAAATTTAACATCTGGTTAAATCCCACCCCTGTATATCTGCCTTGAAAATAGCCATGTTGAATTTTTTAACACAGTCATATTTCAGTCATTACTAAGCTGATCAATTAATATAAGTTGTTATAACCTTACTGTAAGAGATACAGGAATGCAATCGTTTTCTCTACTGAACTATCCTTCTTTCTGAAATGGTGTTGTCCACAAATATTTTTATGAAGATGGGAGATTAGCAATCATGAATTATTATAACTGATTCTATAAATCTTAGGAAAATTTCTGGCTTCTCCATTTATTTGTTTGTTTTTTGTTGGTTGGTTCTTTTAAGTGTAGTGCAGTTTTGTTTTGTTTTACTTGACTGCAAGAAATAAAGCACCACACAAAATTCTATACCTAAACACAAACAAAGAGTACCAATTAAATGCATGTCATTCATTTGGTAGAGGATTGATAGTTTCATAAATATATATAAATAGAAAAAAATTCTTCCCAGCCTTTCTGTCTTTAGGGACTTTAAAATTAGCAGCCATTCTAGACTTGGAAAATAAGATAACTCTGTGTCACTTGAATATATGGAACAGAAGTGAAGACGGCATCAAATGAGCATGTTAACTGTTCATAGTGCCTAATCAGGCTTGTAAATTTTGCCACTCTTGTCTATTAACTCTAAGAATAAGCAGAGAGTAGGCATTAGCCATGTTCATATACCAGGCTAAGCCAGAATTCTGACAGCAGGAATGTTAAAATAAACAACTGAAACTCATTTTGTGGTTGATTTAACTCCCAAATAAGCAAGGAATTGTTTGGCACCTGATCATGGAGGGAAACCATACAGAGTGCCTGGCATATATATTATACAAAACATACCATGAAAAGAGCTTTATAAATGCTTAAAATTTATTGTCCAGATACATCTAGCATCATACATTCCCATAACCAGTGGATATATTTTAGGCCTTTATACCAATGTAAGGATTGTGTTCCCTTCATAATTTTTCAGGGATAAAAAATCATTTTTTGGAATATAACATTCTAATATAGAGATTTTTTTAGTTTCTAGTTTTGCACTAAAAATTAATATTCATAATGATTGATGCACATGTTAAATATTCCACCATAATTTTTTTGGTCCAATATTGATGCAACTTTACTTTAAAACACCTTATGGTTGCCAACGATGTGATACTTCTGAAAAATGAAGCTGAAAAGCAATTTCGGACAATTAAAACCGCATACATATTAGAAACCTCTGTAGGAATTCCATTACATAAAATATGTGAGCTGAATTTGCATATTGAAAGGTTCTGTTCCTCACATGTATGCATCACACACACACACAAACACACACACATATAAAGATACATGAAGCATCCCTCGTGACTACTCTGATAAAAATTCTGAAGTTTCATTTGTGCAGAATGGAAAAGGAATACAAAGTAAAAGCTCATATGAAACAATGTTTAAAAGTTATGATATAGTTACTTACCAAGCACATCTAAATTATACTAAAGTAACCAAAATATCGTTACCATCCCCAAGGCACGTCATAACTTTTATTATGTCTAATGTTTGGAAATAGAAAGTTGAAAATTTTGACATGCATAATGTGAATTGTTTGAAAAGACATTTATCAAATTGTTTGGATTTTGGTTGGGTGAATTAGCCATTGTAGTTTCTGAACTATAATGTATAGCTTACTATATCATATGAATTAAGTTACTGTGGTTTATTCAATTATATATGGTTAAAAAAATCCCCCCAGTTTGGCATTGTATGTAAAACCAGTCACAGAATCTTAGGGCACCAAAGAGACTGACAACTTAACAATACACAGAATTAAAAGCCATATAAAATAACAAACCTAATGAAAAGAATATACACTGCTCAAAAAAATAAAGGGAACACAAAAAGAAGACATCCTAGATCTGAATGAATGAAATATTCGTATTAAATGCTTTCTCCATTACATAGTTGAATGTGCTAACAACAAAATCACACAAAAATTATCAATGGAAATCAAATTTAGCAACCCATGGAGGTCTGGATTTGGAGTTACACTCAAAATTAAAGTGGAAAAAAACACTACAGGCTGATCCAAATTTGATGTAATGTCCTTAAAACAAGTCAAAATGAGGCTCAGTAGTGTGTGTGGCCTCCACGTGCCTGTATGACCTCCCTACAATGCCTGGGCATGCTCCTGATGAGGTGGCGGATGGTCTCCTGAGGGATCTCCTCCCACACCTGGACTAAAGCATCCCCCAACTCCTGGACAGTCTGTGGTGCAACATGGCATTGGTGGATGGAGCGAGACATGATGTCCCAATGGTGCTCAATTGGATTCAGGTCTGGGGAACGGGCGGGTCAGTCCATAGCATCAATGCCTTCGTCTTGCAGGAACTGCTGACACACTCCAGCCACATGAGGTCTAGCATTGTCTTGCATTAGGAGGAACCCAGGGCCAACCGCACCAGCATATGGTCTCACAAGGGGTCTGAGGATCTCAGCTCGGTACCTAATGGCAGTCAGGCTACCTCTGACGAGCACATGGAGGGCTGTGCAGCCCCCTAAAGAAATGCCACCCCACACCATTACTCACCCACTGCCAAACCGGTCATGCTGGAGGATGTTGCAGGCAGCAGAACGTTCTCCACGGCATCTCCAGACCCTGTCACGTCTGTCACATGTGCTCAGTGTGAACCTGCTTTCATCTGTGAAGAGCACAGGGCACCAGTGGCGAATTTGCCAATCTTGGTGTTCTCTGGCAAATGCCAAACGTCCTGCACGGTGTTGGGCTGTAAGCACAACCCCCACCTGTGGACGTCGGGCCCTCATGGAGTCTTTTTCTGACCGTTTGAGCAGCCACATGCACATTTGTGGCCCGCTGGAGGTCATTTTGCAGGGCTCTGGCAGTGCTCCTCCTGCCCCTCCTTGCACAAAGGCGGAGGTAGCGGTCCTGATGCTGGCTTGTTGCCCTCCTACGGCCTCCTCCAAGTCTCCTGATGTACTGGCCTGTCTCCTGGTAGCGCCTCCATGCTCTGGACACTACGCTGACAGACACAGCAAACCTTCTTGCCACAGCTTGAATTGATGTGCCATCCTGGATGAGCTGCACTACCTGAGCCACTTGTGTGGGTTGTAGACTCCGTCTCATGCTACCACTAGAGTGAAAGCACTGCCAGCATTCAAAAGTGACCAAACCATCAGCCAGAAAGCATAGGAAGTGAGAAGTGGTCTGTGGTCACCACCTGCAGAACCACTCCTTTATTGGGGATGTCTTGCTAACTGCCTATGCTTTCCACCTGTTGTCTATTCCATTTGCACAACAGCATGCGAAATTGATTGTCAATCAGTGTTGCTACCTAAGTGGACAGTTTGATTTCACAGAAGTGTGATTGACTTGGAGTTACATTGTGTTATTTAAGTGTTCCCTTTATTTTTTTGAGCAGTGTAGTCGAAAGCAGCTTAGATCAGTTACAATAATAGTAGATCACTAGTTCATGGAACAAAATATATTTAGATAATCAAACAATGACTATGGCTATATGTGTCCATATAACATGCTAACCCATAATCTGCTTAACTTTGTTTTATGGACTAAATCAAAATTAGCTGTGGTCACATAACTGCCATGGTTCACAAACTACCCTTCTTTCTGTCCCTTAGCAGAATATTTTTGCATTGCCCATGCAGATCTCCTAGTTTCTATTGCAGGGGTGTCAAACTCACGGCCCTCGTGCCGAATGCGTCATGCGCTGGCCACGCCCACGTCCAGTTAGCGAAGGGGGGGAAGTCACAATATGTCACGTGACGACACCGTGACGACGTGAGTTTGACACTCCTGTCACTCTTGGCCATTATCCGGTTTTTGCTATCACTTACAATCTCCTGAAGTACACAGCTTTAGAAGGTTCCTTTATACTCTTCCTTTTGTTTTTCGTTTCTCTTTTATTTCTTCTGTTAAAGCAATAGTTAGAATAACTGCATTTTTCTTGGCTCTTTCCTTCTCCTGCAGAAGGCAAAGTTAAAAGAAGAAGATTCCTCCAAGGCATGACAAAAGTCTTGCCTCTGCCTGCTAGCTACCACAATGCAGTTATCCCTTTCTTGTCAGTTTCTTCTTTAATAACTAAGAACAAAACTGCTAGCTTCTTAGCATGCTAGTGATGGTATGCATTTACATGGAAGCTGCTGTAGAACAGGTCTACAAGGTTTCAGAAGATTAATTTGTCAGCATTAGTTCCCCAGGTATCCAATAATCAGATGCTCTAAATCTGGGCTGAAACTATTTTGTTATTTTAATTCTGGCACCACTTACAAGTGGGCTACATTCTTCCAGTTTGCTTTTGAATTTCATTTCTTCAGCCTCTTGGATGACCACCATGGCCTGGATGACTAAGAATCTCCATAGACTCGGTCATTTCAGAATTTTTTTAAAGTATCAGTTTTCTAAGAAGGTGTGTGCATTTATAAGGAAACAGGTATGCCCTACCCCCAAAGAAAATGTTATTATAGATATCATGCCCCATAAGAAGTTTTAAAGACTACAGAGGTATGAATCTATAAACATATAGGGTGGGGATTCATGGAGACAAGGTGAAAAATTCCCATCTAGTTTTCATGTAAAGAATATTGCCCTGGTCTAATCCATTCCATATTCACAACATATATTTACCATCACTATAAGAACTAGCACGCAGAGATAGAATGGATTCAGAAACTTTTATTACTTGAACAATGGCTTTTAATTCATGGGAAAACAATCTAGTCCAACTTTACTTAGCCTTGTGATCTCCCAAACTCTAATACATTTGGAGGACAGCAGTCCTTATGTTTGGCTTTTTGTGCAACATACATTTCTCTAGAATTTCCAGGAAATCTATCTACAACAAAATATTCATTGTTATAAAATACCAAAAGCCCAGGTTATTTCTCATATTCCCACCATTAGCACAGAAAACTGAAATTACAGGAAATTCCTGCATTATAATAACCTTGGTAAATCCCTGTAATGTGGCTTGAGAATTCTTATATTTTATTAGATACCACAAATGAAAGCCACTTACCACCTGTCCAGGATCTCCTTTAGGCCCCTTAAGATTTTCCATGTCAAGTAGTCTCTCCCATTCTTCATAATCATAATCATAATAATCAGCATCAAATTCGTAATTGCCTTCAGCATTATAAATCTCATCAGTCTGAACTGTATGCTCATCCCATGAGCTAAACCGGTTAATTAAAGGTTCGGAATGAAAATCTTCATGCAATGTTGTATTTAAAAACGGATGCATATCCATTAGTTCATATAAATATGGCTTTGATGTATTTTTCATCATATGTTTGGCATTAGGCTGCTTTATGGAAAACAGCAAACTGGAATTCATTTTTCTTTTCATATTTTCTGTCATAGAGTCTGTATAATTTAAAGTTAATTTTGTGAGAGGCAAGGAATCCCCTTTCCTTTTGCTGACATAATGTTGGTGTTTTTTGGAGACATTCACAATTTGCTGGTCATTTGGTTCTGACAAGGCAGTAATATTCCCTAAGTAAAGAGGAGTCAAGGAAGAAGTTGTCTGCATCAATTCTTGAGGATCTTTGACCAATGATGACTTACTGACGTGAAGATTTAATGTACCTTTTCTTTTACTTAATGGTTGGGTTACTTCATCCAACAGCTTGCTTGAGTTTTCCTCGCTTGGAGAAATTGTATGAAACCAGTATGTATCAGCTTGGCGACATTGTAGTTTCACATATTTACAATAGTTTGTCAAGGTTTGTGCAGAGGGGATAATATCCAACTGACATAACACACCTTCAAAGTGGACTGACTGGAAGTTCATTCTTCCTAAGGTAAATAAGCTATGTGAATCAAACTGTACTTTGGAAAGAATCTCCTTCCTGAAGTGTTTCCTTCCACACTGAGTATATAGGGAGACTGATTTTTCTGTAACATCAATAGCAAACGTGTGCCATTGCTCATCATGAACCCGATAATCAAAGTATACAGAGTGCTTGCCTCCAGTGTGCACAATTATCTTCCTTGGTAGCAGCTGTATACCAAACTGCAGTCTGTTTTTATTCCTAATACTGAAAAGAAAGGCATTGTTTACTTTGTAAGAGCGTAAGCTAATTAGCATGGCAAAATTGGAACCTAAAGCTGATACCCCCACTTGAGAGATGGGAACTTCAATGGCTGTCTGAATGGATAAAAGAACTCCAAATTCAGTTAGGTGAATCCCTTGAGGTGATGAAGCATGTGACAGACGTATCAAAGGCCCTGTTGTTGGATGATGCATAGTTTGCCCACTTAGGCCTAAATGATGGAGAACATCTATGCCTGGAAAAGAAAGAAAAGGAGGTAAGAAAAATGATGCTTGCTTAAATTCACTCACGCAGTTTGTAGCAATTTTTGCAAATTGCTGCACCAATTTCACTTAGACATCTGAAAGTGGCACTGTTCGGTAAAATGCAAATCTGTCACATGCAGGTCTGCAACATGCTTGATTCCCACCAACATAAGACATACAAATGGTGCAGATACTAGGATAAACACTCATCAGTTATATATGACATAACTTTAGAAAATGAGATAATGGGCTCTTACATGGCCTTGCATCCCATTATAATGTTATTTCCAGATGGCTGACCATGACTATGACCTTTAGATGAGGATAATAATTCCCCTAATGATTGCCAGAAGGAAGGCTGTGTTAAGCCTGGCTACAGCAAAAAGAAGAGCCTTAAAGATAAATCAATATTAAGCCACAAGGATAAATTAGAGTTTACTTCAGCAGAAGCAACAAACCTTTCAATTTTCTTCTCAACAAACTTTACAATTATTTTTTTCTCTAATTTTTAATTTTTTAAATGGGATAACTTAGGTCGACCATTTCCACAGATTTTCTATAGATTTAGAAAATCTATAGTTTAAAGTTATAAGGATTCATCACAAAATCAGCAGATGTATCTTTCTTTATATCAATAGCAAATTTAAGACTTTTTCCAGAAAAACAGATTCATCTATCTCTCCAAAGCGAAATAATAAAACTCAGACTTTGTTATTTTCAGTTATCAAAATGTAAATTGAAGCCAATGCCAAGCAAATTACTTTTTCTTTGTGATGTATCTAAATTTAAAACTAAAAAGAATAACATGCACAAGTACTAAAATATATATATATATTAAAAACATAAAATACAAATTACTTAATTTCAAAAATTGAACACATTCTATACTTATCAAAAGAAAAGAAAATGTACATTTTCCCTTCTACTCCAAAGAATTATACTAAGCAAATGTAAGATTTCAATTTATTTGAGACTGTAATGGAAAGCAAAAGGAATTGTATATTATAGAAACAAAGGGAGTCCTGATTCTTCTCTCACCTAATTCAAAGGAAAAATACACTATGTTGTCATGCCTCATATAGCAGAGGAATGTTGCTAAACTACAGCTTTTTTGCATAACCAGACTGGATCAAAATCAAAGATCAAAATCAGCTCTGAATGTGTTCCTATTCATGATATCAGCTGTGCTGGTACTGACAGTAGATCTATTACCAGCTTTCAAGTTCAAAATCATTGCCTATACAAAATAATTATAATGTGTTTTTTTTTTAAATTGTCCTTGAAAAGCTTCAGATCTGTTTCCAGGTAGTCTGCTCCTCTATTGATAGTTCTCTGATCATCCCATTTCTATCCCTCATTGGTAGGAACCCTTTATCACAACCTGCATTCCAGGTTGTTGTTTTTCTTCTGCTTTTATGTACAGACATCAGTCAAATCAAACAGCTTGGCTTGACAAGCTGTTTTGGAGCGATCACGAAGTGGAAATAATGTGATAGGAAAGTGCCCATCATCGAAAATCTTAGATTTCTCCCTCCTTTCATATATAGGATGACAACAGAAGCTGAACACATTACACAATCTTAAAAGAATGTAAGCAAGTTTTTAAAGTACAAGATGACCAGGGAAAGTATGTTGAACGCTTTCTTATCCATATCTTTTTTATTTATTTCTTCTTTTGCTTTTTCTGTGAAAAGAAGTCTTTTCACCACACAGATTTTTTTTCTAATCACAGAGCCCCATCAAGATAAAAAGAAAAGGAGTACCTTTAAGGTGAACTTTTTTAAGGGGGGGGGGGAGAAACACAGGTATCAACTCCTGCATTTTTAACTTTAACAACTAATTCTTAACTTTAAAGTACCCTCCAAACAACTTTTTAGGGAAAAGTTCCCTAAACTTCCAAAACTTTCCAAGTTTAAGATGGGTGGACTTCAACTCCCAGAATTCCCGAGACTGCCCATTATAAACTTGCCAAGGTTGAGAAATTCTGGATTATTCAGTTCCAATGAGTGGAACTCTTTTTTGATGCCTGGTTTGTTCTGATAGATTAAAACTTACGTAGGATAGGGTGGCTGTGAAGAAATCCCAAAAATTATGCAAAGCTACTTATTAAAACCACATTAAGTCCTAATATCCAATCATATGAGCTATGGTAGTTTAATAATAATTCATACGATCAATCAACAATTTAGCCTCAAAAGTAATTTGCAAAATTACATCTTGGGCTCAGGCCAGGAGCCTCGGAACATACCATTTTAGCATATTAGACTAAAATGATGAAAAATCAATTATTCATCAGCATTAATACAAGTGGAAGCAAATGCCAAAACTGAATAAACAGAAGGATTTCCACAGACTTTTCCCAAAAATTCAGACTAATTTCTGAATTTGACTTCCTTCTGTTTACCAAAAATATTACTAGCAAAATGTTAAGTACTGACACCTTTCCCCCCCACTTTTCTAGTACGTGTGTGTAAACAGACTTAAACATATATATTCACACAAAATCCTCACACTTTTGGAATTGTCTCTGAATATACAATTATGTATTACCCCTTCAGAAAATTAGTTACATGCTTTGTTATTAAGAGGCTGTTAAATAATACTTAGGGGTATATTTTACAATTGACAGAGCCAGCATACTGTATTCAGAGGCACTGAAAGACATATCATTTGAATGGGGAGATGGCATTATATATTTTCCAATTCCTTTGGATGTTTAGGCATAAAATAAATGTATTTAAGCCTTAATTTGGGAAAATTGTACAGAACTGGTCATTCTGTAATTCAAAGTGTCATTTATCCCTTATTGGGGGAAAAAAAGATTAGAAATAAAGCCCAGAATCTAACAAACACAATAATGTTTTAGCTTTCTATTTTTCAGTGGGGCCTATATTTCTCATAGAAAGCCAATTTGATGTCAAGCCATTAGGCCAAGAATCAGAAGATGTAAATTCTAGCCCTGTCTTAGGCACAAAGGCTGCTGGGTAACCTTGTGCTTGTCACTTTCCCTTTGCCTTAAGAAGGAAACTACGGCAAAATGCTTCTGAAAAACCTTGCCAAATTGCAGGGACTTGTCCAGGTAATGTTTGAGAATTGGACATGATTGAATGCAAAAAAAGAAAAGTATCTCTCATAGGATTTTCAGAGTTTGAGGAAAAATCACTAGATAGGGAATTTCTGAGTGGAAAAATAAGCACTTTTCCCCTTTATTTTACTCAGTGCTCTGAAAAAAATGGAATGTGGGTTAGAAAAGGAGGTTGTCTTGTTTTTTTTAGTAGTAGTAGTAAATAAATTAACCTGTAGCATTAGAATTCTGTGGAAGCTTGGTACCTTAGAAATTCTTTTTAACCAGCTTTCACAACTTGAATTTACATCTTTTTTTTACATTTTTTTACATTGTTTTTTTTTATTTTTCTTATAAGTATCTATCTCATGTATTCAAAACTATATTTATTCTTATACCTGTATCTTGTAAAAGATTGACAAATCAAATAAATACTAAAATACTAAATACTAAAATCTAAAAGTTATAACCACACATTCATGCCTTCTCAAAATTTCCCCTCTAAAAATAATACTGTTTTTATTTTGTTTTTGGTTTGGTTTGTTTGTTTTTGTGCCATTGAGTCAATGTTGACTCCTGGCAACTGGCTGGACTAAGTATCAGTGGTTTCATTGGCAAGATTTCAAAACTGGTTTATTTCTCACCCACTTCCTAAGGCTGAGAGAAAGTGACTGGCCCAAGGTAACACAGTTGGCTTTGTGCCCAAGGCAGGACCAGAATTCATGATCTCCCAGTTTCTAGTCTAGTGCCTAAACTACTACATCAAACCAGCTCTCTATAATAATTCTCTTAGAAGATGCTTTAAAAATAGATGCTTTTAGAACATATAATCCAGTCCAGGTGCTTTTTTAAAAAAATAAATCCATTAAGGAACTATTCTTTTTCTTTTCTCTGCACAGATGCTGGCATCTGACTTCATTTACTCTGTACATTAAAAAGAACAAAAAAAAAAAACTCAAAGGAGATTTGCAACAAATATTTATGGTTTGTCATCTTGAAAATGACTTGTTTCAACTTCAGAAGACTAATGCTTTCTTCCCTGTTTGCTTGCAGATTTCATTAATCATTTTCTTACAGTGTGGGGGATAAGGGTAGCTGTGCTGTGTTTTATCCCTCTGATACACCATTGCCAAGGAAGCATGGTTAAAAAGCCAACAAACTTTTTTTCTCCTGTAGATACCACATTCTATATTTTATTTTATTCTATATTTTAAGTGAGTTTTTGTTCTAAGAAGCTGAAGCTGATTTTGACAGACAAGTCAGACAATACAAGTCTTTAGACTGTCTCATCTCAAAGCTTTTGGGGCAATCAATAGCTGTTTGAATTTATCATATATTTATCTAATGCTCAAAGAGTAAATATATATCAGAAAGGCTCCAATAAACTATTAAACTAGACCTATATTTGGGCTTTGCATTTAGGCTTCTTAAACAAGAGTTCCACTACAAGCATAAAGTAAGCAACACTGCTCCAGCTTTTTTTCTTAACTAAACAAATCGATTGCTTATACCAGAATCCAAAAACAGCTTTTTGGAGGCCAGATAAGTCTTCTGAGCAACTATGCAACTATGAAGAAAGTCCTTAGAGGAGGATCCAGTTAACTCCAAAGTCAGTAGGCCTGAAAGCGAAGCTCACTTACTATATTGTGCACCTATCAAATTATGCGCAGCCAAAACAAAATAGATGATGTGAATTTATTATTCTCTCAACCTAACTCACTTGTAGGATTATTGGGAAGTAAGCATCAGATACAAAAGATCAAATCAACACACGAAGGTTCAATTAAACTCATTTACTGCTAAACAGCCTGCACACATGAATTTTCTCAACTAGTGATTAGCACTTGCTTAGAGTTAGATAAGAGCCCATGGAATTCAAGGGGGATTGGACTTAGTCTGCTTGTGGCTATATAGAGATTCTATCGAGGCCGATCCCACTTTTAACTCCAACCCAGGTGTTGCCACCCCTTCGTCTACAGTACGATAGAAGAAAATGCCACATAAACGTTTCCTTAGGCTTCTTGGAGAAAAGAGCAAGGTTAATAAAAACATATTACATGAATGGATATATACAAATGTTTTAAATAAATAAATATAACAAACCTATGAAACTTACATTTGTTCATTTGATGACAACAAAAAATTACCTTCTGCAAAATAATAAAAAATGATGCAAGAAGAATTTCTACTTATAAGTAAATTGACATCCAAATTGTTTCAGAATATCATAAATTTCTTTACAAGTCTTAAATTTTCTATAACTAACTCTGAGAAGTATTTGTTCTGTTTCTTAAGTTCTGAAGGAGAAGGAAATGGCTTGGAAAAGTAAAGTCCTTTCAACCCCTAAAGTAAATGTTTCTATCCATAACTGGGATGAAAATACACTGCTCAAAAAAATAAAGGGAACACGAAAATAAGACATCCTAGATCTGAATGAATGAAATATTCTTATTAAATACTTTGTTCATTACATAGTTGAATGTGCTGACAACAAAAATTAGCACGCAAAATTAGCACACAAAAATTATCAATGGAAATCAAATTTAGCAACCCATGGAGGTCTGGATTTGGAGTTACACTCAAAATTAAAGTGGAAAAAAACACTACAGGCTGATCCAACTTTGATGTAATGTCCTTAAAACAGGTCAAAATGAGGCTCAGTAGTGTGTGTGGCCTCCACGTGCCTGTATGACCTCCCTACAACGCCTGGGCATGTTCCTGATGAGGTGGCGGATGGTCTCCTGAGGGATCTCCTCCCACACCTGGACTAAAGCATCCCCCAACTCCTGGACAGTCTGTGGTGCAATGTGGCATTGGTGGATGGAACGAGACATGATGCCCCAGATGTGCTCAATTGATTCAGGTCTGGGGAACGGGCGGGCCAGTCCATAGCATCAATGCCTTGTCCTTGCAGGAACTGCTGACACTTGTATCTGGGTTGGAGACGCCGACGGTGTTGGGCAGACCCCCTGTGGCGCGACCCTCATACCACCCTCTGGGCGTTTCGCCGTTGAGAAGCCCGCCTTTGTGGCCCGCTGAGGTCTTGCAGTCGGCAGCCCCCGCCCTCCTCAAAGGCAGAGTAGCGCCGTGCTGGTTGTGCCCTGCTACGGCCCCCCAAGTCTCCTTCGGCCGCTCCTGCGCCCCATGCTCTGGACCTTGCTGACAGACACAGCAAACCTTCTTGCCACATTGATGTGCCATCCTGGATGAGCTGCACTACCTGAGCCACTTGTGTGGGTTGTAGACTTCGTCTCATGCTACCACTAGAATGAAAGCACCGCCAGCATTCAAAAGTGACCAAACCATCAGCCAGAAAGCATAGGAACTGAGAAGTGGTCTGTGGTCACCACCTGCAGAACCACTCCTTTTTTGGGAATGTCTTGCTAACTGCCTATGCTTTCCACCTGTTGTCTATTCCATTTGCACAACAGCATGTGAAATTGATTGTCAATCAATGTTGCCACCTAAGTGGACAGTTTGATTTCACAGAAGTGTGATTGACTTGGAGTAACATTGTGTTGTTTAAGTGTTCCCTTTATTTTTTTTTGAGCAGTGTATATTGAGATATCATATCTTGTTTCCCATGAAGAGCAACCTGAGATCATGAACTTCACAAAAGAGAAATCAGACATTGTAGCTCCAAGACTCCCCAAAAAGTTACTGTTGTATATTATCCACAGTCACTCTTAAGAGAAGGGCAACCATATACATTATTTAAATTAATAAAATAAATAAATATTCCCTCTTGGAAGTTTTCCAACACTGGCAAGAGGAATGAAGTGGAAGAACCCACACACATAGGTCATAAAATGGATATAATGGAGCCTATAATTGCTACTTCCCAATTTAACTTCCCAGAGTAAGCATCTATCCATTTCTCAGTAGTCTAAATACAAACAGTAACACAACATAAACATGTTTTTTTAGCACATCTTTAGCACATTAAAATGTAATTAAAGGAAGTAAATTTTTAAAAATAGAACTGCTTTTGATGGGCCTTAAAAATGAAATTCTGAATAAGTGTTTAATAAGCATGAAAGTCACCAAAGTACAGCTTCAATTTTTATTATGTTCCACCAAATGCTCACATTTGGAAAATCAACATAATACAAGACTTCTTTTTTACAATTTTTCCCTAAATATGTAATTCCATAGAAAGTAAGTGTGAGTAATCTCAAAAAGATCAACATTTCTAAACTTGTTTCTTTCAATTTCTGCATCAATTTCAACTCTGTCTGATATTTAGATAAATTGTCAGTCAAAAACATTTCAAGGTAATGCTAACAAAATCAAAACTATGCCTTTCTCTTAATAAATAATTCATGTTCTATAAGAAATGTTTCTATAAGAAATGATTCTTACCTTCTTGCTGTCTTTGCACACAACCCACAGCTATACATAGTGTAAGTAGGGGGGAAAAAAAAAAAAAAAAAAAAAAAGAGAAAAAAAAGGCACAAAAAATATAGAAGGGGGTGGGGGTGTTGGGGGGGGGGGGGGGGGGGGGGGGGGGGGGGGGGGGGGGGGGGGGGTGAGGGTTGTCTTCCTATAAAGACAAGTGAAGACAGAATTTCAAGATGATGAATATGACAACATTATCTAATCCTGGAGAAACCAAAAATCACAACGTGGGGGGGGGGGTGTTTTTTAAACCCATATACACATATATATATATATATATACACACACACACACACACACACACACACACACACATATACAACACAACACAATACAATACAATAGGCACAGTAGCCTAGTGGTGACCTAGTAGCCTTCCCACTTGGAAGGTTGAGAGTTCAATCCTAGGCAGTAGACCTTGCTTTATCAAAGTGTGAAGAGAAAATATCTACTACAAATTCCACGTAGGAATCAAGAAGGCCCCCAACTCTACCCCAAATTAAGGGATTATAACATCGTAAAAACATTTTTGTATAGTATAGTATTAGTATAGTTTAGTATATACTACAATGCTACATTGTATTGCATAGGAATGAATGGCCATGTTTAAAATATGTCACCACATCAGATAATCCTTTGAATCTATTAGATACTATACATTATAGTCAACATCTTGATTCATTAGATGTTCATCTGTCATTTGATGGGTGATAATCCAGATGTCCAATAACAGACCAAAAGTAGTTTATATTTTCTTTCTCCCAATGTATTTTATTTTTCCTCCAGGACTTGTTAGCTGGCCCCTCTAGGAAGAATGCTTTCCTATACAAGGCATTGGTCTAATACAGCATAGTACTTCTTATGAGTAGACTGACATCTCCGAGATGTTTCCATGAATTTATCCTTAAAATCTCATGCTCTAAGTATCCTAGTTTCTTGTAGTTAAATGTGCCTAGAAACAGGGTGCATGGTTACAATTCATGGCTAGGGGTAAATTTGACAGTGTCATGGTGCCACTGAAGAAACTAAATCTCATTGACATCCTCACTATCAAAATTCATCTACCTTCAACTACTTAATTTTTATTTTTCACATTTATATGAACATCCCCCATAAGAAATGATACAGTAGCAAAGCACTCTGACTTGAAAAAAGGTTTAAACAAGGGATAATGGTAGACTATACTTAATCTCAGAATTGACCTCATCACTATAGCTTGAAAGCAGATGTGAAGTGGATCTGCAAACATTGGTATAAATGAATCTGGTTACCATTAACTACTGTCATGCTAGAGCAGATATAATATTCAGCTATGATTAAAACAAGTCTGGAATACGTAGTAGTTTTTACATTTATCAGTGGATGGGTATTAGGAGCACAATCCTTCGCATGCACACTCAAAAGAAATAAATCCTTTTTTGACAACGGGCATTTTTGCAGTCTATCACACTCTTAATTTCTTCATATCCAAAAATAAAACAACAATAATAATAATAACAACAACAACAACAACAACAACAACAACAACAACAACAAAGACCAATCCCACATAAATTGCAGAGGAAAATCTGGAATGTACTTGTTAATACATGAAAATGATGCTGGCAGCAGCAAGAAATGCACAGGTTTTATTCTTTTTTCTTCCTTTTTTTTTAAAAAAAAAATGTACTCGTGGAATCCAACAGGACAGAAAATATCCACACTAATCCTAAACTAATCCAACACATGCCCAAATACTTCATCTGAAGGCTTGCTGCAGACAAGAACATAGGAATAGTGATCCTTAATGCCAATTTTCTACAGGCATATTGTGGATCTAGCAGGCAGTGGTGCTATCTCACTTATTCTAAGAGAATATGGATGCTTAGTTTTCTGTTCGTATACTGTATGCATATAAATATTATCTTTTTGAATTGTGGCAATGACCACAAGCTTTTTTAAACATCTGACACTTTCACAAATGAACCATGAGTATACACACACAAAGAACTCCAATATCTGATGCACTGAGAAGAAATTCTTATGCTGCCTACATATAAACAAACATATCCAACTAATAACATCAGAGAAAGAGGAAAAAATTTAAAGAATACAAGTAAAAATCATACTTTTCATCTAAGCAAGGGGGATTTTAGAAAATATGAAAAAAAAAATGAAAGGGAATATTTAAATGTCAGCAAGAATATCTATTATTTTTCATTGCACAGTCAGCCAGATGTTCATACTAGATTTGGCATTTTATCCCCTAATGAAGTCCTTCTCAAGGAACTGGGATAGGCAAATGGATGTTTGATGGTATTAGAGGTATTGTTGCAGAATGCAATCTGTTCCGAATAAAACTATCTTTTGCAATTGACTGATGATGAATTTGTCAATGCTGATGATGATCAAGTGTTGCTCCAGATGTTTGGGATTGCACTCAAGGCACCTATTATGATTGGTACTACCTTTGCTTTCTTTTGTCATGGTCATTCTATTTCTATTTGCAGGTCTTTGCATTTTGTTATCTTTTCCAGTTCTTTCTATTCTATTTATTTATTTATTTTATTTATTTGATTCGCCAATTGTTTACAAGATAATAAGTATAAGTGTATACATAGTTGTGAATACATGAAATGGGTACATATAAGAAAAATAAAAGAAGAATAAGAGAAACAATAGGACAGGGACGGTAGGCACGTTGGTGCGCTTATGCACGCCCCCTACAGACCTCTTAGGAAAGGGGTGAGGTCAATAGTAGACAGTCTAAGGTTAAAGTTTTTGGGGTTTGGGGAAGAAACTACAGAGTCGGGTAGAGTATTCCAGACATTGACCACTCTATTGCTGAAGTCGTATTTCCTGCAATCAAGTTTGGTGTGGTTAACTTTGAGTTTGTATCTATTGTGTGCTCTTGTGTTGTTATGGTTGAAGCTGAAGTATTCATTGACAGGTAGGACATTGCAATGTATGATTTTATATACCATGCTTAAATCAGACCGAAGACGGCGTAATTCAAGGTTTTCTAGTTCTAGAATTTCAAGTCTGGTGGCATAAGGTATTCTACAACGAGTAGAGGAGTGGAGAACTCTTCTTGTGAAATATTTCTGGACTTTCTCAATTGTGCTAATATCAGATACGTAATGTGGGTTCCAGACTGATGAACTGTATTCGAGTATTGGTCTAGCAAATGTTTTGTATGCTCTGGTTAGTAGTGTGATATTACCAGAGAAAAAGCTACGTAGGATTAGGTTAACAACTCTTAATGCCTTTTTGGCTATGTAGTTGCAGTGGGCTCTAGCACTTAGATCATTAGAGGTGAGTATTCCAAGGTCCTTTACAGAGCATGGGTCATCAACAAGATCTTGACTATTCAGCTTGTATTTTATTTTCTGATTTTTTTGCCAATATGTAAGACAGAGCATTTATTTGTTGAGATTTGAAGTTGCCATTAGTTTGACCATTCTGATACATAGTCAAGATCTTTTTGTAGGGTAGCAGTATTGTCTGTGGTATTGAACAGCTTTACATCATCAGCGAAAAGAACGCAATTGCTCTTAATATGATCACAGAGGTCATTTATGTAGAGTATGAAGAGAGTTGGTCCTAGAACACTGCCTTGGGGGACACCACTATTGACAGGTACAGAATTTGATAGGACGCTCCCAATTTTGACCATTTGTTGTCTGTTTGCCAGGAATGCTTCTATCCAGTTATTCAGTTGTCCAGAGATACCATAGGATTTTATGTCTCCGGGTGTTGTCTCTTCCACTAGCCAGAGTTTTTTGTCCCTCTTGTCAACAATTGTTAAGTCCAGAGTGTTATGTGGCAGATGCCTGTCTGTTTGACTTTTAAAGTCCCTTTTTTAAAATTTTCTATGGTTTTCTCTATTTTATCGTCCTACCAGTTCTCCCTTGCATGCAAATGATATTTCTTGCAGATCTTCTAATGCACCATTGTTGCTACTTTATCATCCCATTGTTCATCGTCAGTCTGTGCAATCTTCTTGCAGCAGCTACTCCCAGATGATTCACTGTTTCTCAAGCTTCTTCACAGAAGCAGCACTTGCTGTCTGGTACTATATATGATTATTATTATTTGATTATTTTTTTAAAAAAATAAAAAATGTTATCTTTTAATAGCATATAGATGGACAGATAGTTGAGAGCCACTAAATAAAATGTCTTGTGGATGGAAGTTCAGATAATCTCTGAGATGGAAAAAGACAATATTTTAGATAACACCATCTCAAGTTTGATAAGGATTTTAAAATGAACACTTTGGTTATCCTAGTACAAAATACAAACCCATAATATTTAATTAGACAATTTTTTCAGGTTTGTCTAAAATCTGAGCTAAAAGGGCTATGTTCACTTTACACTTTTCTTTAAAATGATTGCTTAGGTTATAGTTCAGCGTATCATGCAAAGCTTGAATTTATCACTGTTTTCTTATTTAGTTTCCTATAATCCATACAGAAGCATATTTCTGCCTCCAGCTTGGGGTTCAGGACAGTTTAAAATGCTCTGGTTATGTTATGAAGAGGTCAGCATAGGTCCGACATAACAGCCAAGCACTGTCCTTTTCTTTTAGTATCAGGGAGGATCCCACACAATTTTTCTCTCCAGAAAATTCCCAAATAGAGATAATTTGAAATACCCTTATTGTCTACAGTGATATTAAACAACACTGACTTCCTGGAGTGGCAGGGCTGAATATTTTCACATGCTGAAATCTAGGTTTCAGCCTTGTTCTTGACAAGTTCATGTCATTGTTCCTTCTTTTCTTCAATCGATAAGCTGTCCCATCTTTTCTTCAATAGATAAGGACCCTTCCTGGCCACTTGAGTCTGGTTGATGGACACTAGTCTGAGGACCAATATCTGATCTTCTGGCTCAAAGTTGTATGCTCTGGCATGAAAATTATATCAGACTTTCTGTTCAGTTTCAAAGTACTTAACTGTATCGAGTACTCTGTCTTTCTCAGGGTGTTCTGTAGTTTTATTTATTTATTTATTTATTTATTTATTTGATTTGCCAATTGTTTACAAGATAATAAGTATAAATGTATACATAGTTGTGAATACATGAAATGGGTACATATAAGAAAAATAAAAGAATAAGAGAAACAATAGGACAGGGACGGTAGGCACGTTGGTGCGCTATTATTACTTTTTTTATTTTTATTTATTTTTTTATTATTGGTTGCCATAGAAAGATGTTTACCTCCTTATTCTCCCACCCAGTGATATCAGATGAGTTCCAGCAGACATCTCTATCCTACACAAGTTCAAAAGAAGGAAACCCCAAACTAGAAGATAATACCAAGTTGCAGTTTTTGCAGTATCCTTATATAAATGTTTTAATCATAACACAATTCCATGGAACGTCTCCACTACTTCAGTGGCTTGCTGATAGCAGATGACTGATGTAAGAGGATCCACTTCAGGATTAAGTCACAATTTCTGACTGACCAGAAAGTAGTCACTACATCTATCAGGATCTCCATAGTCAACCAATCCCAGGAAAAAGATTTATTACAGCCTGACATATATCTTTAGCTTCAACGTAGCTTAGAGCATTAGAACATCAAGTGGCATATTACACAAGAATCAATATCTACTGTTTACCACAAGTTGTCTTGAGTTGAGTATGTCCCAGAATGTCTACTGCTATTCTCTGGATTGGAGTTTCCATGATAGGCAAGGGTCCATCCTTGTCCCTCACTCACTGGAAATTATTACAAGATCTTATATACTTGGTCATATTCCTGCCACATCCAATCCAAAAGATTTGCCTTACCCTTTTTGTGTCCACTTGGGGGTCATATGACAAAGTTGAAGATGCACCTGTGAAACTTGCTGAGCACAATTAGTTTTCTATGGGGCTTGCAAATATGTATACATGACACATCAGTTTTGAGCTTGCTTGGGGCGTTGCCTTCTACCCCAGAAGATATATTTCTGTAGTGTTCTATTGTAAAGGGACCATGTGAAAGGCACATGGATTTCTCTTTTGCTTCTTAAGGTACCTGCCCTTCCACCTCATGGATTTGCTTGATATATAGATCTTATTCCTTTGTTCTTGGTCCCTAAGAGAACCATGTGTGCTCTCTTGGTGTCATATACTGTTCTTTCCCTATCTTGTAGCCATGTTAATTCTTTTTCAAGTTATCCAAGAAGTGGGACAAGGACTGGCATTCTCTTTGTACTTTGGAAACTTGTATATTTTCATAGGAACTGCTAAGAAATTTGGACTGGTTGCAAGTGAAGGCCTTCCATTCTTTAAATTCCCTCTTTCTAATTGTTAGGCATGTTCTTTCTTCCTTCCTTCAGTCACTTTAATTACAGTTACTTTCATTCATTTAAGACAGCAGAATGCCATTCTTCCTTCTTTTTCTCTAGTTCCAGTTTTTCGTTCTATCTAGGCTTAGATTCTTAATATATTGAATCCAATATAATTAAACTGTGTGCTGGCTTCCACAGTCTCAATATTGTACTCTCAGAATCTGACACTATGAAATGCCTTCAACTGTTTGGACAAAAAAGCATGATTTCATGCTTTTCAGCAAAATACAGAAAAACCCAACTCCTTAAACAAATCTAGCTGTCCTATTGATAGCTAGAAGTGAATATAATTTGGGGGCATGGAAGTCTCTGTTTTGTTTTTTTTAAGTTAAGGGGAAAAGTGGGGCTGGGAGAGAAGTGCCCACTTACCTTTCCCAAATTAGATGCCTTTCTCAAAGAAAGGAGAAAAAAATTCTGAACTCCCCTTTAGGATACATGTTGTTGTTCTGTAGGAAAACTAACTTATCCCAATAGGTGGTTATAGATCTGAAACTCCTATCCAAGAAGACATCTAGATTTTCACCCCTTGTCCCTATGTCCCACTTTAGCAATTTGGTTTTTCTCCCTGACATTTTCCCTGAGTATCTCAACCAGCATCCTTCCTCTAACCCTGTTAGATGACAGAAATAAGACTCTCATCTCCTATTCTGGCTTTTTGGTGATTAAAAGGTAGAAACTTTTTTTAAAAAAGTAATTTCTATAGGAGCACTTTCTATAATGCTGAGGATGAAACAAGTTTCAGCCCTTCTATGGAAGATAAATGAATCTCAGAAGAGATAAACAAAAATCCTACATTTTTTAAGTGAAAGGTAAACTGTTGTTAAAATGCAAACATTCCCTATGGAAGGAGAAACATACAGAGTTGCTTCAATAAAACAGTGCTTTCTAAGTGGATTAAAAAGAAGCAAATCTTATGTAAAGTGCAGTGCTCCAAGCAAACCACAAGATGGCTACAGAGCAACTTAATGTAAAGAGCCTAGAGCTGGAGTACAAATCCGAATCACAGGATAGTCTAACAAGAAATTATTAACTCATGTAATCACTAAAGTACACATACTGGAGACTCATATAGGATAGTAAGATAAAGATTAAAATTAATACAACATTCCAATCTTTTCAGAAATAACTATCACCTGAGTTATTCCCATTGTCTGTATTATTCCTGAATTTCCTACTTCCTAGGGGTTCCAGCAAGTTAATGTGGAGGCTTCTGAATACTGAAAAAGATCTCAATCTTTTTCCCAGCTTCTGTCTATAGCTCTTGCTTCCGTTCTCTTCCCTTCCTCCCCGCTAAAAAAAGGGGGGCTTAAATTTTCTTCTCCAGTTCAGGAAGGGCTGCATTATCTCTTTGTATCTATGTGAGCAAGAATCATTTCTCCTTATTTATTTCTGCCTGACTTCTTCATTTCTCTGTGTCTGCTGCTGTCTGGCATGCAGTCTGGCCAGCTGTGAATGGGGCTGAGGCCTGTCATTCACAATAATCCCAGAAGCAAACTGAGAAGCCCTGTAGTTTTTGTGCACACACACCGGAGCAATACATAAATGTCAACAGAAAACCATTTTGGCATCTACATGTCATAAAGATGTAAACTGCCTATTAATTTAAACAAAGACATTGTTCCATGATTACTAAACATGTGCATGTCTTTCTTTTTAGATTATTTATCCTTCCTTTATTATTTTTATAAATAATTCAGGGTGGTAAACATATCTAACTAGCTGAATACCTGTGCTTCGCTACGAAACTATGTGATCGGGCTTAGTTTTTGGGGAGGAAAATAAGGGGGGGGAGGGGAAATCTGCTTCTGCCTACCAGCATCCATGGGTATTCATCTGGCTAGCATCCTGGCAGGGTGTGAGAAAGTTGAGGGCTGTTTGGAAACTCAAACACTATGTGTTATATGAGCAAGAAAGAGACAGCAAGGAGCCTGGGCATGGCTTAGCTCAACTGTTCTATACTAAAGCTGCTTGCTGCTGTGAAACTAAAACTGAAACTCCTCTCCTCTGCTTGTGTTTTGCATTTGGAAGAGATTTCTTTTCAGGTGGGGAGGGGGAAGTAGAATTCCTTAGCATCAGAGCATGTTAGTAATAATATACAAAATACTAATGTTCTGATGGTCATTTTGAAAAATCCTTTCTTAGTGAGCACCTAGAAGCCAAGAGGAACATATGTGCCAAATTTCAAGTTTGTAGGGTTTACAGTTCTGGAGATTTTGTGATGATGCGTGAGTGGTATTTCGCTTTTATATACTGTACATAGGAAGAAGATAGATATTCCTTCTTTCTCCTGTTTTCCCCATAACAACTACCCTGTGAGATGAATTGGGCTGAGAAAGTGTGACTGGTTCAAAGTCAGCTGGCTTTCATAACCAAGGTGGGACTAAAACTCATAATCTCCTCTTTCCTCTTTCTTCTAGAAAGACATTGACAGGTTCAGCCAATTATTAGAAGTATGCTCAAAATGCAGTACTGAATCATATGATAAGATATTAATAAAGAAGTCTAACATTGCTTATTATACGAATGATGTAGGATTTTGTGGGCTTTTTCTTTCTCTTTGTATATACAAAATTGAAAAATAAAAACACAAGAAACAAACACTGGAGCAAAATGCTTATGAGAATGTAAGTTTAACCTTCCCCATGCAGATCTTCATAGTGTTTTCAGACTATCTTTCCCCCTGATGTCAAGACATGTAATGTTATTTACAGGCTAGCACTTTGGAGTTACAAGTGATTTCAGCAAGGAAAGGTGTGTTAGGAATTGGTACACTATTTGCAGCAGCTAAAAAGCAATAGTCACCTCAAAAGTTACATTTTATTATGGCACTAATTTTGCAGTTCTAGAAAATGCTTATGATTTCTTTCCCCTGATTCTTTTTTACACCCATCTCAAAATATTTTCCTTCATCTGGACTCAATTTACAAGTCCTCAAACTAGCCAGGAAACTATAAAAGAAACTATCAAGAGAATGAGGAAACAGTATGAAAAGATAAATGGTAAGTAAATCCACCCACAGCTACTAGATAAGTAAGCCGATGGTACTGACCCTAGAGCAGGGGTCACCAACCATGGCAACTTTAAGACTTGTGGACTTCAATTCCCAGAATTCCTCAGCCAGCTTTCTGGGAGTTGAAGTCCACAAGTCTTAAAGTTGCCAGGTTGAGACCCTACTCTAGAACAGTGATCCCCAACCTTTTTACGCCGCGGCCTGGTACCGGCATCAGCTGGGCGCCGCGCCCGGTACCGGCATCAGCTGGGCGCCGCCATCTTTTTGATGAAAAAGTGCTTTTCCGGTGAGCTTTTCCGGGTAGAAATGGCTTTCTACCGGAAAAGCTCACCGAAGCGCTGCGCCGCCATCTTTTTGATGAAAACATGCTTCCGGTGAGCTTTCTACCGGAAAAGCTCACCGGAAGCACTTTTTCATCAAAAAGATGCGGCGCGCAGCACAGCCAGCGCCGGTAGGACTTGTTCCGCTGGACGGTACCGGTCCACGGACCGGTGGTTGGGGACCCCTGCTCTAGAATACTTCTCTAAGTTCCAAGCACAGAAATTGCATTTTAAAATAACAGTATATTCTACAAAATATACAAACTTCATCTTTCAAGTCCTATGCAAGATGTATATTTTGTCTTAAAGAAAAATGAAAATCCTAGGTTTATCAAGATAATGACAGGAAAAAGTGGACAGAGAATTTCTTAAAAACCAAACACTTCACATGGCTGGAAGAACTGTGGGAGATTTTCTGCAGAAGAAAATTAGCCTCACCATTTACATGGATTCATCGAAACACTATGTAAACATTTTTTGCCAGGATTGTGGGATAAGAGTAGGCAAGTGTTTGAAGTAAACTCTCCAACCTTAATGCTTGTAACATCTGTAGCTATGTTTACACATTTTCTCACATGACAAGTGAGTAGAAACCTATTCAAAGAATAATTGGAACAAACTTTGGGAATAATTCCTATTTAAAATCGAAAAAAGCTAGCATTTGTTTTCACACACCACTTCACTCCTACTCTAGGACATAATGTAAAACTTTAGTTATCCATTCCAAATTCCACTTTCTGAATTACAATTTAAGAGCTAGAACAGCTACAGTATAGAAGGGGCGTTCGTAGACTTACCAGTGAACGCCCTTTCTAGACACACTACGATACCCAGCATTGGGTATAATTCCACCCTCTTATGACGTGAGCTGAGTCTGCCACTATAAAAGGTTCGCCTCTGCTGAGAGCCCTAGCTTTTCTGGAAAAGTATCTTGACAGACTAGGATTGTCTCTGGAATATAAACAAATAGAATGAGTGTACAACCGCCCCGCTACCCGAGAATACTAGACCAGACAGTCACAGGGTGGGGCTGCACTCTATCGCAGCGTGTCTAGAAAGGGCGTTCACTGGTAAGTCTACCAACGCCCCCTTCTCCATCACGCTGCTCTAGAATCCAGCATTGGGACATACCAAAGCCTGCATGCCCAAGGGAGGGACTCGGCTGGTCCTCTTAATCCGATCCAGGAACCACCTGCTGGAGTACCCTTCATCCAAATGCAGACTGTGCAGATGCAAAGGAATCCAGCCAGTAATGTCAGACGAACAGGAAAGGCAAGGTCCATGTAGCAGCTCTACAAATTTCTTCGATTGGAGCCTGCGTACTGGGTAGAGTCGCTGCACTCTGGGTAGAGTGTGCAGTCAGTTTCTTGGGAGCTGGCAAACCAAGAGTTTCATATGCAGTAGAAATGCATGCTCTAATCCACCTACTCAACGTGGGAGATGAAGCCTTAGACCCCAAGGAAAAGATACAAACATTGACTCAGTTTTGCGAAAAGGTGCAGTTTGTTTGATATAAATCCTGAGTGCCCTTTTCACGTCCAATGTGTGCCACTGACGTTACAATACATGTTGGGGTTTGGGACAAAAGTCAGAGAGAACAATGTCTTGAGCTCTGTGAAACCAAGAGCTAGTTTTTGGTATAAATGAAGGGTCCAGGCGCAAAACCACCCGGTTGTCATGAAACATACAGAAATCTGGCCTTACCGAAAGGGCAACTAATTCAGACACCCTCCTGACTGACATAATAGCCACCAAGAAGGATACCTTCAGAGTTAAAATACGGAGGCCTACCATTCATAAAGGCTCAAAAGGAGGGCCCGAGAGAGCTTGGAGAACCCTAGGCAAGTCCCAAGTGGGATACCTATGCACAATGGGTAGTCGCAGATTTGAGGCTCCCCTCAGAAATCTGCGGATCGAAGAATGGTGGGAGAGGGATGTGTACCTGTCCCATGAAATTACCAAAGCTAAGGCCGCCACCTGCCTGCTGAGGGTGTCAGGCGCGAGGCCCTTGTCTAGCCCATCCTGGAGAAACTGAAGGATCTCTGGAACAGATGCTGAAGAGGAGTTCTGGGCTCTCTCCAAGCACCAGACACTGAATTTTCTCCAGGTGGCATCGTAAAATTGGGTTGTAGACTTTTTACGTGAAGCCTGTATTGTGTTAATTATACTATCTAAAAGGTTGGCCTCCTTCAACAACTTCCACTCAACCGCCAAGCGGTCAACGGAACCATTGGGGTTCCGGATGCAGAAGGGCCCCTGACTGAGAGAGATCCGAGAGGCCAGGATTTTCCAAGGCCTCTGAACAGACAGGTTCACCAGGTCCGCAAACCAGGGTCTCCTGGGTTAATATGGGGCCAGCAGAATCAGCTCCGCCTTTTCCTCCAACATCTTCTGGGTGACTGCCAGGATGATTGGAAGGGGGGGAAAGGTGTAGAGAAGACCTGGGGGCCATCTGCTTAAAGACAGCAGTTGTGGGTGGTTGTTCTGGTTTGGTTTCCTCTTCATCGGAGAGGAAGGGGTCTTTAATTTCCCCCTCTTCCTCCTCTGAGGAACTACTCTGTTCAGAGTGGTAAGAGGATCCCCTGTCATCCTGTCTCTCCCAGCTATAAAAATGATGAGGGGCATACATGGGTTCCGAAGTGGGAACCTCCCTCCGTGGGGGAGGGTTACCCTGACAGAAGGAAGAAAGGATACCTGAGCCTCTGCCCGGGGGTGGGGGTGGAGGAGGTGTTTGAGACCTTCAGCAATTCCCTGTCTGTCTGCCAGCGAAACTACTTCCTAGATGTCTTGGGGCCTGTTCTCCTGGGGAGGAACTATCATCTGGGGCCCAGTCACAGAAGGGATAAGGTTAGCTTGCTCCCTAAACCTGTAAACCCCTAGGGGCAAAGCCTGTTGAGGGTTAGGCGTAGCTGTGTTCCAAATAGGTGGCCTGTAAGAAGGGCCTGACAAACTCAGGTCCTGGGGAAGGGCCGCATCCTGCCTTTCAGGTGATCAGTTCCGTAGATGGCTAGCCGGACTTCCATCTGCCCTCTCTGTGCCTGCAGCTTGTTCTTGTAATTGTTGAGCATTTTTTGTGAATTGTTTCTCTAAAGCCTCTTTTCTTCCCTAAGTTCAGACTTGGAGGCCTACTTGGGGGCCAGGGCCCTGGCCTTGATCTTTGCTGTGGCCACCCTGTTGGCTGAGCGGCCTCGTGGTCGTTTTCTTTTCTTTTTTTTTTTTTAAAACAAGTTTTATTAAAAGTTTCAACAACAAACAAATCATTACATATTAAATCTTTCCGTCTTTCTACAATAATTTCCCCAATATTCTCATAAAACACAAACAAACACAAACAAACATAAAAAAATCTTTTAGTAAAGTACCTTGGCCCCAGTTACCTCTCTTTGCATGGGCTAAAATAATAGCGCATATCACTCTTCACAATTCTATCTTATTTAATCCATCTTAATTAAATCATTAAATTTGTATCTTTTGCCCATTCATTATCCCTCTATCTCTTCTTATAATAAAAAGAATTTCTCCTGAAATCACTAATCAGAGTATGATGCCTTTCTATCCTCCCCTAAGTTAGTAAAATTAAAATTCAACATAACAAATACCCAATTTGGTTCTGCTTGGTACATTCTATCCACCAAAAATGTTTAAATACATTGTATCCTCCTTTTCTTCGATATTTTATTACATTTCAAAAATCAATCATTATTAAATCAATCATTATTAAAAACTTCAACATTTCAATTTTAAACTTCAACATTTTAATTTCTTATTAAATCTTAAACCATTCTAATTTACTATTTCAAATATAAATGTTACAATACCATCTTCTGTACCTTAGCAGAATCTTTCTTACAGAAATTTATATTTCATCCTTTGTCTCTAAAAAAATCCCTCTTCTCCCATCCAATTTTAAAGCTTTGAGGCTTTTCTCCGCCTTTCCCCTTTCTTTCTTCCCCCACCAAATCTTCCTACCCCCCTTCTTCTTCTAACCTCTGCCTTGCTGGGATCCCTTCTCTGTTGTGTTCCTTTTTCTCTTGTTTGTTATCATTATATTTATTTTGCATCATATTTTCTCTTTCTCAAATATTTTTTAAATCTTAAGTCCTTCATTTTCCTTGCTCTCTTCCTTCCTTCTTCCTTAGATAAGTTTTGGGATTCAGTGAAGATGGCGTCTTCGTCTCTTCCTTGTTGTTCTTCTTCCGTTTCCATCTGTTCCATTGTCTGTTGATAATTGACCAGCGCCATTTCTAGAAATAGAAAAGCTTTTTCCATGCCATCTTTGCAGGCTGCTTTTGTTTGCTCATATTCATCCCTCAGGTCTTCAAAAGGAAAGCCATTGTAAATAAATCTTTTCTTTTCTTTATTCCTCTTCCTTCTTACACCAACCAAATATTCCAGAGAAAGGCAAAACAATCCCAAAATCCACAATTCTCAATAAATCCAAGCAAGCCAAAGTTCCCCCTTCCTCTTCCAGGGTGGTATCAAACAAATAAAAAAAAAAGAGTCCAAATCTATATTTTAAAGCCTTATTAAGATTGTATTTCTGTCCTCAAATCTTCAAGGCATCTCCTCCAACAATATCCAAATTTATATATTTTCTTTATCCTCTCCCTTCCGGCTTAATTCCGTCGGGAGGGAGAGTAAACTTTCCCTTCAGCACCTCAAAATAGCCGCTTTTTTTTTCTCTTGTGGAAAAAATCATCAAAAACCATCTTTTCCAGGAATTAAATTAGATAAATCTCAAAGCCCTGGGTCAACCAAGAAGAACTTTCACTTTCAATAACTTTCTCTTCTTCCTCCTGCGCATACTTGCCCGGCTGTCAACTTCTTTGTGGCGGCCATTACGGACCGCCGCTGCACCGTCCTGGTAAAAGGAGGTTCTGCCGGCCAGGAGAGGGGTCTGCAGCACCCCAAACCCTTCCTCCGGATCCCCCTTACCTTCAGCTACCCCTGCAGGGCAGCCTTGCTCCGCACCCGTCCGGGTCGGAGCCCCAAAACGGCTAGCGCGGCAGGGATCGCGCAGCTTCGCGAATCCCTACCGCCGCGAAGCCGACAAACCGGAAACCGTGGTCGTTTTCTTTTCATAACCCTTTTGGGGGCTTGAGAGGTCTGAATGCTCTGCATGCCTGATGGTCCTGGCTGGGCCCAACCTATTTCCATTGCTCAAGGAAGAAACACCGGAGGTGCTGTCAGCTCCTCCTGATGGTGTTTTCTGAGCTAAATGGCCAGGAGAGAGATAGGATCGCTGCCTCGGGGCCCACTAAAAAATGGCGCCTGGAGAAACTCGATCACAAAATGGCCACCGGCCACGAGTCAAGGGGCCTTGAGGCCTTCGATGATCCCTATTGCACCTTTGAATCCCTGGGGCTTCGTGCTGTGGCCTTTGTTTGGCAATTTATAATGGCCGGATTAATATCTTCGCAGAAGACTGCCCCTCCAATCGATGCAGCAGTAGAAGGGAGGTTGGTTGGGATCGGGCCTAATCGCTGCAGAGACCACGAGGGCAGCTATTGTAAAACTTTGATAGTTTATGGGATAATAAATCTTCTGGAAGACTTGTGCAGCCTCGGGAGGTTTTTACAAGCCGTGCGGCCCAGGGAAAAGCTGCGTAGGAGGCTGTTGTGATGTTAATTAGTCTCTAGCAAGTCTGAGGGAGGTTCTGTGGCGTTTTGGCCAATCGCACTTACTGTCTGCGTGTCAGTGCCTTGCTGAGGCAGCTGCAACTGGAGGAGAGCGGATCCCCGCTCTCCTCATGAGCAAACCTCTACCAGAGCCCTGAGAGCTTCTCTCGATCTTGATGATTCTTTTTTTCTTTTTTTCAATGCTTTTTTTTGAGGAATGCTAATTAACTCAGATTCCAGAGACAATAGCTCATATGTCCTAGAGCTGAGTCGAAAAGCTGGGGCTCTCAGCAGAGGCGAACCTTTTATAGTGGCAGACTCAGCTCACGTCATAAGTGGGTGGAGTTATACCCAATGCTGGACTCTAGAGCAGCATGATGGAGAACAAGGCTGTCAAGATCACAGCCCAAGGGCCGGATGCATCACGCACTGGCCATGCCCATGCCCGATTTAGCGAAGGGGAAAAAAGTCCCAATACATCACGTGACACCTCCATGACATGAATTTGACACTGGTATAGACTATAAGTAATGTTATGTTGTACAACACAAATCACTAGGTATTGCTATGGTGCAAATATATTGTGAGGTTTTCATTTACATTGCTTTATGGGAAACAATGAAAATAAAAATGTCCCCAAGTGTCTCTTTCACTAACTCACTAATAGAAAAAGAAGTAAGGATTAAGCACATTACAAATGTGCTTGTATTCGTGTATTAGTTCCACTAAAATTAGTGGAAGCAAGCAAATACAAGGGTGCAAATACAGGGCCTGACATCTATATTATTGTATCATCACAGTGTGAAGACATGATTAGAGTATTTATAATAAGAGAAAATAGATGCTAACCAAATGAAAATCATTTTCCATGAGCAAAATATCCAATAGTTTTATTTATTTATTTAGGAACCAGCCAACCCAGACAAATCCCAGTGCAAATAAGACAGAATAACAATACAACATAAAATAGATAAGGCAGAAAGCAAGATGGTGAATCTAACCAACAGCATCCAAATACATACAAACATACCCAACAAGGGATCCCAAACACCTTAGCACTGTGTATGTACTATACTTCCTTCAATTCCCTTATTAGTCAATAATGGAATACTTTCTGAACTTCAGACTTGCTTTTTGATGGTTAAAGGCTAACATAATGTGAATGTTTTTCTGAAGCAGAATAAAAAGGTTATTACATGTTTTAGCATATGTTTTGCATAGACTTTTAAATGAATGAATCATACAATTTTTCTCATCGAAGAGGCAGTCTTAGTCAGGCTAACTTTCAGGAGTATATGCATTCAGTCGTAATGCCTAATTTCTCATGTAATAAATGGAACTTAGGCATATGCATTGGTGCCTAATTGAAGTATCATTTTCTATATGATATCCAACTCATAGATACATATCTTTTTGAGAAGGGGGAAAAAGTATCCCTGGTTTGATTTTACCAGAAACCTATTGTATGTTCTGGTTAAATTTATCATTAGTTCCACTGAACAAAAACCAACATTTAGGACAAGAACAGTCTTACCATTAGGCTGAACAAGACAGCTGCTTCAAGTGATAGACATCAGAACATATTGGCAAGGTAGAAAAATCTGGGTATGTCACAACTTACAATATATGCCCCTCAGGCAACCATATGATAAAGAATATTGCATTGTTATAAGAGGTCCTGTTTGAATTAATTGCTAGTCTCCCCAATCTCTATACATGGAATAGTAGTTCCTTCATACCCTTGAGCTAGTTCTAGTATGGGAGATAGTGTCAAAGCAAGCTAGCAGTACTGAAAATGAAAGTTTGCAGTTATTGTATTAGTAAAGTTCAGAAACAGCAACCACACATTGAATAAGTATGAAAACCTTCCCAACATATTTGTATTTCATATTTGTGGAACTTTCTCACACAAGAGTAGAACCTGATTAGCACAGGTTCTCCACACGCACCAAGTTCATTAACTTCCCTTTCTTGGACTTCTAAATGCATAGTTGGAAGATACATCATCTCTGGCTAACTTGTTCTACAATTGCCTCTCTTGTGGTTTTTAAATATAAGGAAGTTCACCAGGCCGTATCCACTATACCAATCATACTGTGATTGTCACGCAGTTATCATCTATGGAGACCAATGAGAATTTGCTTTCCTACCTGGAGTGGATGTGATGACATTTCCATATTAATAATGTAAAAAATGTCAAAATGCTTGAATTTAACAAGTTCCTTCTTCTGATATGAGCATTCAATCAATCTTGGAAAGGTTAGGACATTAAAAAAAAAAGGGACCAATGAGAAAATTTCTGTCTTTTCCCTGACCACTACTCCTTAATATACAGGGTGTCTTTTATTCTGGATCAAAAAATTGTTAGTCATGTGAATACTCATCTACAACTAAAATGTCACAGCACAAACAGGTTTAATAACTTAATAAAAACTAGAACTTAAAAGCAGACACACATCTGACATATACAGATTAATTCAAACCAGAGAGGAAAGAAATCAACCTTACAGCTTATAGTTCTTGACAGAACAGTCACATTGCTGTCTTGCTTATCCATGGAAAGATTAGCTAGCATGCTAAAATATTTACTTATAGAAAGTAAGAAAAAAGCCTAAGAGACTGCCGTACTATATTAAAAGATTGGCTAGCCAATAGAAACAGTTCTGAACAGAAACAAAGGCAAAGCCTAGGATAAATCAAACTGCTCCTCCAAAAAATCACCTGGAGTTTTATGCTTGAAATCACGCCAACGTATCAACCTGCTGCAAGTAATTATAAATGCTTCTTTGCTTCTGTTGGCTTCAGGGAAGAAAAAGATAATTACTGAAGATGAACTAGAGAGAAAAACTATAGTTATAACTTGGCAACCTGACCACTGAAAACAGCATCTACCTGTAAAGTGGGAGAGACAATGTGAGATTGGGGAAAACTTCCAATTCATTTCCCTCTTGCCTTTCCTATCTATAAACAGTAATCTTTGAAAACTTTTTCTTTCTTACACAAACAGGGCTGCAAGGTTGGGAAAATAAATGCTATGGTGCCATGTTCATGTCTAGGAGCTATTTAATATTTACAAATCACCTACAAAAATGTTTATTTTAGACAAGCTAAAAGGAAATTTTGTGCATACCAAAGTCTTGCAAGCAGCATTCTCTGGGATGAAGTTAAATCTACTTAAAAATCAAAAGGTTTCGTCTTTTTAAAAACATGCACAAAGGGGGTCTTCCTGGTGAAGAAAAAAGCTTTACAAAGAATTAGTATTTTCAATAGATCTTAAGTGTATCCATAAGAATCTGCAGTTTAAGAGATGCAGCCTAAGACAGAGCCTCTATCTCTTTACCTCAAAAGACCTTTTATTAACTAGAAGGACAATATAAGAACCAAACAGTTTTTGTCTTAATGAAGACTGTCCTATTAGAAATTTAAAACTAAGAAAACTCACAAAAAATGATGGATTTTACTGAGTTTCAATATTCAGTAGGAACAATTATGTGAACATATAAGTGTGCTGACAGTGAAGGACTTTTCTCTCATGACTGGTTAGATTAAATAGCATTGAATAAAACACATCTCTTCTCTCATAATAATAATAATAATAATAATAACAACAACAATAACAATAATAATAACAACAACAACCATCAAAGGAATACACTTGAGAACTACAGATATGGTATGTAATCTAAGATACTTGTTCTTTTTTTGTCTGGATTATACTTTATTAAAATGAATTATCAATTTACCTCATTGTTAATATCCAAATCAAAACAACATTTTTCAACATCTCAAGTTGGAAAATAAAACTAAACAAATTAAATCAAACGCTAAAACTTTATTTAAAAAAAAAAATCCGTAATCTCCCACTCTTCTACCTCATCCTCTCTCTGTCAATAAGCACACCTCCTAATTTACAGCCTGGGACTCTTTCCATCCTATGCAGGAATGGGAAACCCGCCAGCCAACTTTTTCCTCTTCCTTTTCCGCCACATGATTGCTTTAAACATCAACGAACAGGCTAGCCCAGCTTTCCCCAACCAGATGCCCTCCAGATGTGCTCCACTCACTGGCTGGCAATGATGAGTTTTGTAAATCATCCAGCACATGTAAAGGGCTCTGCGTTGGGAAAAGCTGGGTCAGCTTATTAGGAAATAGATACCAAAAAAGGTCAATGATGATCATGTACATGATGTACATCATCATCATCATCATCACTGTGATCATGACGGTGATCATGATGATGATAATCATGAAATAACCACAGGATGTGTGTGTGTGGAGGCAATGTTATTACTACCGCCATCCTTTAGACTCCAAAAGACCTGTTGTGAATACAGTGGTCCTTATTCCCAGGTTATTATATATAATCTATATCTATATCTATATCTATATCTATATCTATCTATCTATCTATCTTATCTAAAACGCACCAACGTGTCTACCGTCCCTGTCCTATTGATTCTTTTTATTTTTCTTATATGTATCCACTTATCTATTCATAATTATATTTATACTTACACCTATTATCTTGTAAGCGACTGACAAATCAAATAAATAAATAAATGGACCACTGCCTTATTTATCCCCTTGATTTTGAACCCGAAGCGGCTCATCCATAGACAAGGCGTTCGCAAATACTCCAGACCCTGACAAGACGGGCGAAGCGCAGGGGTCCTCAGGCAGCAACCCGCCTCCACGCCGGCTCCTTCGGCCTCCTCGCCACCCCCTCCCTCCTTCCCTCCGGTGTCCTTTCTTCTACTCACGTTTGTGTCGTGGGAGAGATGCTTCCACTCCTTGTCCTTTGAGCTCCTAAATGCATTTGTCTGCATTTGTCCGAGCAGCGAAGTTCTAACCGAAATCAGAAGCCAACACTCCCGGACCTCTCAGGGTTCAAGTACTGTCCATGAAAACGACCTCCGGAACCTGGGAGTCGCTTCTCTTTGGCTTTTTTTTGCCCGGCGCTAGCTTCCCTTTAGCGCTTCTTCCACATAGTTTTACACTCCGCGCGGCCAGAATGGGAAGAGGGAGTTCACGTGCAGCTCAGGAAAAGACGTCCTCTGTGTGTTTGTGTGTGTGTGTTTTGGGGGAAATTGCCTTTGTTTGTTTATTCGTTTGCAAAAGTTGCTGCGCTCGACTTGCTTGCAACTGGACTTGGGGAGGTCGTCAGCGAGGAGACCTTGGCGCTGGAAGGCAGGAGCAAAAGAAGAGCCGTCGGAACTGGGAAGAGGCAGCACCTCCAGAAGACTAAAGGCTTAGCAAGGGGGCGAGGTGAGGCGGGAGGGGGGCTGGGGGCGCGGGGGCGGCGAAGAGATTTCAGATTGCTCTTTGCAGCGTCTTGAGCGGCAATAGCGCAGGCATTCGGCGCTGAAAGGCGAGAGCCTCTGGCTTTGGAGCGGAGCGAGCTGGCAGCCAACCCCAAAGCAAAGCAAAGCCTCCCCACCGCGGATCGGTGTTGAATTTCATCGCTCACTGACTTGCGATTACATCATCAAACCCAATCTTGAAAGGAGCTCGCGCTGCCTCCAGTCCCGCGCGCCTCTCTTCCCCCGCGGCCGCCGAGCGGAAAAAGACAAAGCGCGAGAGGTGGCGCGGGCCCGGCCACGGTTTGGCGCGCTCGCCGCGGCCGGTAGGGGAGAAAAAGTTGAGGCCGCGGCCTTCGGTTTTGTCCCGCGCGCTGTTCGGCGGCCGTGCGGAAAGCGCCATTGCAATCGTTGGAGGCGCTCTCATTGAGCGCTCTCATTCCTTCTACCTAAGGAAAAAAATAAGAAAAAAGGACCGAAATGGGCGCTATTATTATGTATGCCACTGCTGTTTCTTTTTTTCTTTTCTTTTTTTAAGGTCACTTTTTGAAGGCAACATTTGGTCAGGGTGGCTAAGAACCTTTGAAAATCTCAATTTGAAAAAATTCTTAAAAGTCGTGTAATAGCCCTGGCTACTACCACTGAGGTGAACTGAGGTTTACCCCAAAAGAAGTTACGGAGTGACAAAAGCAAAGCAGTTCCAAGAAAACGTATAAAATCTTTATTAAAGTTATTACACTCTGAAGGTCAAACAAAGCTAATGTGCAAGCATTTTCCAAAATGTTCATCAGACAGGATTGTTTCAAATAAATCAATAAAATCTGCTTCACATCACACTTTATTCCTGGTAATTTGGTGGACAGTAATGTCTTCTGTGTTGTTAGCAACAATACAGAAGTGGCTTGCCATTGCCTTTTTCTCAATTTTTTTTAAATATTTCCCGAATGAGCCCACAGCACTATCTTAGGCTATATTTTCTCATGATCTTCCATCCAAATACTCCTCAGTATGTTTCTGCTTAACCTTTTAAATCAACGCCAACCAAGCCTGGCAGGGTTTCAGGAAAAGGTAGCTGATTGCTATTAAATGGACATCTGATTATCTTAAAATATTTTTTACAAATAGCTTACAGACATAAACAACAGGGTTTTTATTTTATTTTAATTGTGCTATTGGAATGACTTGGATTCTGTCAAGAAACAATGGAAAAGAACATTCAACTAAATCAATATAAGTAAAGCTCACAGCGTATGGAGGTGTCTAACATCCAAAGACTGAACAACAACTAGAGAGAGGGCAGGTGGGATCTGATGAGTGTCAAAGCCACTGCCCAAAACCTAGAAGATCACCCAGAAGTACATCCGTAAGATGGCATCCAAAGATGACTTGCTAAGAGAATGCCTAAGGCAGGAGCAGACATAGGAGGAAGATCAAGCAGATGCAGTGCCATGACAAGACAAGGCCCTGCATGGGATGAACCATAGATAATTGAGGTGACAGACTTTGGGAAATTCTACCAGTGGCTGGAAAGGGTTGGACTAAAAGACAGCACTTGAAGCACTGATCATAGCAGCATAAGAACAAACACTAGACACCAAAACTATAAAAGTAGGGGTCTATCATATACTCGACAGGACCCAAGATGCGGACTGTGCAGAGAGGACTTAGAGGCAGCCCAACATATAGTGGCAGAGTGTAAGATGTGGGCAGGAGTGGCATACACTGAACAGCACGACTAAGGAGCTGATGTTATGTACAGGAACATCTGCACAACAATTAATTTCCCCAGAGAAATTGTGAAAGACTGCTCCCGATACCGCCCTGCCCCTTGATGCAATTCATTGACACATCATATTACAAGTTGCCACATCACATTGCAAGCTACAAGTATTTTAGTCAACTTTAGTACAAAATGATTGGGACTAATAACTATTAGGTTTTAACAACAGTTATGCAACATAAAACTGCTTAGCAAAAATATTTCATTGTGCTAAAGGTAGGCCATGTTGAAATAAACTTCAATAAAGGACCACATTAATGCCAACTTCTGTGACTTAAAAATCTTCCAAAACAGTCTATTTTATCTTATTGATGTAGGTTTCTACATCAGCTGTATTAACTGGGCACAAGTGTTGGAGTTGTGGCATTTACTTTAAAGTTATTGAAAGTATTTTTCTGATTATTAGTGAATATTCCAAGAAAACTATACCGACGATAGACCATCTCTCCTCCCAAAATTGTAAAGATATGAAAGCCAGTAGTCTAGCTTCCCTGTCTGCTTCAACCATCATAAATTAAAGGATGAGATTGCCTTTTACTGTGACCAATGCTAGCAATGCAGAATCTGGGTGGGCATAGTATGAGGTACTGTTAAAGTGCCAAAGAACATTTATATCAGATTAGCGAATTTCAATTAAGTACATAAAATATTATTTTAGTATCAATTACTTTTTGTGGGCTTCTTAAGTAAACCAGTCTGAGGAGATGGCACAGTGGGAAACAAAAAGTCTGAGAAAAAACAAGACAGTTGCATAAACATAGTGCAGGTGTGAGAATGGGATGCAGGCAGTCCGTCCTAAAAGGAAGGTGAGAGAAACTCTGGTCTTAAAAACTCCATTCCCCACCCCACTCTTTAACACAGACTATATATGGCAATATGCAGGTATGAATGTATGTTTGTTCTTAGACCATGTAAAAGTTAATCATTACCACAATTATCTGTAAAAAAAATGCATTACTAGTAGATTTTGTTTCTATTTCTATTGCTATGTTAAAAGGTGCAACTTCTGAATTCAGTTGACAATGAATGGCTAATACTAATGTTCTCTTATATTATCAATATAAGATATTGTTTTGTCAAATATATCCATGTTTTCCATATCTGTCCAGTAATGTTTTCACTGAGATTTGTTTTGATCATAGTGTTGTATGTGATGCCACCAAAATGCTACATGCTCAGAATGTCATACATATTAAAGAAAACGTATATATCAACATAGGAACTTGAGTTATTTATGAAATAATAAAAAAATTAAAAACACTTAAACTAATTAATGAAACATTTAACAGTTTGATCTCATTCAATTATGCTTGTAAACATCATTTTTATGTTTTTTTCTTTCTTTTGTCCTTTTTTTCTTTCTTTTTTCCCTTCTTTTCCTTTCTTTTCTTAAATGTTTAGTAGAAGAAAAATTAGAATAATATGGTTCTCGACCTGATCCAAGAAGGAGAAACAGAATCATTCCAATGCATGGTGGTCCATCAGGCATTCAGAAAGGTATCAATGTCAACAGGATCTCAAACCACTGAGATCTAAGATAAATATATGGATATGTGTTTCTATAAACTTCTCTAAAATCTCATTGACATTTTTTATTCAAGTTTAAATGTTCTAGTGATGATGGGATTTTGGGAACCAAACAGTTGATACCATAGTAACCCCCTCCCATAAGTGTATCAAGGGTAGCCTGCCAAAGTGCCCTCAAGAATTTGTCTGATTTAGTGACTAACCAGTTTTCAACAGAGGCTATTTTAAAGGTGGTGCCTTGTGAGCACTTAAAATTCTCTGACTCTGATTTAATCTCTTCCTTGCATGCAGCAATCCCAGCCAGACTATAGCAACCGCAATGATGTCTCGTGAATCCAAATGTCATTGCACAAAAGATAAAAATTACCTAAGTTATAGTAAGTCAAATGTGTCATAATGTGATGATTCACAATCTGTAATTTGTGTCATTTTTGTGGTGATGTGATGTGCACGATGTCACTTGCTCCTCCTTGCTTCCTGCAGGTGGTCATGATTGTATGGTATATCTATGATATATTGTTACATTTATTCCCACATTACTTTTAAAGTACCACAAATTCATCAGTGTAGATCTTATTTCTAAGCTATCTAAGTTGATCAGTAGTACTGTTCTTAGCCAAGAAACTGAGACAAGGCTTAAAAATATGGTTTCTTTATTTAGTATGAATCTACATAATTGGCAAAAGCAACTGAAATTCCTAGTGGGTACAACAGCAGCCAAGCCTTGGCACTAAAATGTAGGTAATAGTTTAAAAGATGAGGGAATAAGGGGTTTATATTGAATACAATTAGAGTAAAATCTAGCCATAGTACTTCTGGAAAATGTTTGAAGAACAGATGTAATTTGGAAGCAAGTTTTTGCCAAAAGAAATACTATATTCTTCATTCCATTTTTCCTTTTTGCTGTTTGCAACTGATTTTCCAATGTTTTTATCCTGAATGAAACACTATAAGTCTGTCTCAGAGATTTCTTCCAAGTTGTCTCCTAAAACATGCACAAGAAAATGTTAAATCATACAAGCCAGGGCCCATGTACAATGTAACAGGCAAAGTGTATGTACTGGTTATATGTCCAGCCTTCCGTGCTAGTATGTGAGGATCCCTGTTACCTGGTTATGGATTATAATAATCTTCAGATATATGCATTTTTCTGTTTTTATTATAATTGTAATTGGTCTTAAAATAATTTTCAGATTGTTTGCTGCAAGAGTCACTTGTTTGAGATAGGCAGCCATATAAATAGAATAAATAATAAATAAATTGATGTTCAAATGACTACCTGATTGCTGAAATTTATAAAATGTTGCTTAAGATGAATCTGGAAGATGAATTTATTAAATATTATATAGTAAAATGGGCAAAAAAATGGTTACGATATAATTTATTGAATTGAAATGAAATTATATTGCCACCTATTCGTCCATGGTGATAATGCTAGACCTGTGGGAGAATGTATGAACCAATGGTAAATTCACTTTGAATTACAGTTTGAAAGAAAACTTTTATAAGATTATGTACCAGTATCCTATATGCTGGTATCTGATTCCAGATAGACTAATAAAAATGTGTAGAAGTATTTCTAACAAGTGTTGGAAATGCAACCAGAATCCAGGTACATTCTATCGTCTTGGAAGTATGCTAAATCATATTGGATAAATATAATATTGACAATGCAGAAAATATTTAAAATACAAATATTAATGAAACTGAAGCTTTTCTTCTAGGTGTTATGGACAAACCAATTGAAAAACAGTTTGGAACATTATTTCTTGATGACTTCTGTGAGGATTGTATATGCGTGTCAAAAAGAGGATTTTAAAATTGACTGAATTAGCAAAGGTGGAAAAATTAACTGGTTTGATTAGAGACAATGGATTAGACAAGTTTATAAGAGACTAGAAGTTGTTTGTCGATTTTCTACATGTTAAATTCAATGAGAGATGGTTAGAGAGATTTGAAGATTATTTTTAAGTTTGGGGTAACCTACTGACTATATCTAAAGACTGAACATTACTATTAGTCAGACAATAGAGACTTGATTTCTTCAGTTGTTACAGAACAGAGGTGTGTAACATATTGCCCATCTTAGCAGCCATCACTAAAAACAGCAATTCACTCATTGAAGTTCACTGAATTTTTGACAGAACACCAATAGAAAAATCAGGAACATATTAAGATGTTAAAGCTGTTATATAAGACTCCTTTATGGATTGTTGTCTTGTAGTAGTGAAGAGGCTTATATGGATCCCATTGACCCTATAAGGAGTGTACACTCCCAGAAGGATAGCCACAAAATGGCAGATCAGCGATGAAGGTTCAGATTTAAACATTGGAAAAAGAAATGACAAGCCGTTCCTTTATGCTGGCCAACATAACCAAATGGACATACACACAGCCAGGACAATGTCAGCATGATTCTGGAAGATGAGCTGAGGTTGGAAAGTATCCAAAAAGCTACTGGGGAAAAGTAGAAGGCAAGTACAAGCAGCACTGGTGCTTGTGATGTGGTGGGATTAAAGCTGAAAGAACATCTAGCTACTGATGTGGCCAGAGGGAAATTAAAATTTGATACTGTAAAGATATGTATGCCATTAGCATGCTAGAATCACAAAATCAATCTTGTCAGATCAGAAATGTCAAGACTTAATATGAACAATCTGAAAATCAGCAAACTGAGACAGACTGCAGTTGTTCACTTCAGAGAAGCTGCTGATCTTTTGTTACAGATAGGAAGATCAAAGAAGAAATGGACTGGTCAGACATAAATGTGTCCACCCTGGTGCTCATACACAAGTCAAACATGATTGAATAATCTCTATAACCACAGAGGCAAAGGGAGCAGAAGTTGAAAACTTCTATAGTAACTTCAATCGCATATCAACACAATAGCAAAGAAGACATTTTATTAATTATAGTGGACTGGAATACAAAAGCTGGAGGTAAAAATAGCTTTCAGAATAATGGAAAAAGTTGGCCTTGATGAATGAAACAAAGAAGAAAGCAGACTAATAGTCTGCCAAGAAAATGCAATGTTAATACCAAATACCTCTTTTCAATAAACAGAAAGACAACTCTGCCCATAACTGGATAGAGAATACCAAAATCTATTTTAGTATGCATTCTGCAATATTATAATAATACATTATGTAATTAAATCAATAAATACTTAATATTATTATAGTAAAAGTGTTAATTAACAGCAAAGGGAATGTTAAGCAGCCTCACCTAGACAAGTTTCGAAAAAACAGGCTAATCAGAAATTAAGATGACTGGTTTACTTTTAAAAAATCAATTTTTAAAAAAAGGAGAAATATAGTCTGACCATAGAAATGAGGCTGAATTATTACCTATTTTGACTTATTAAAATTAATACTGTTATTATTCTATATTACTTTAAAGTTGTACAGTATATCAAGACTCATTCATAGTGTATATATGCCCAGGGCCCTCCATCGGTATTTCTCATATAAAGGCTATCTAATGTACCGTATATGCCGGCGTATAAGACGACCCGGCGTATAAGACGACCCCCAACATTTCCACTCAAAATATAGTTTGTTATATACTCGCCCCTCTTCCGCACGCCTTCTACTTTTGCACTTTTTTTTTTTTTGAGGCACTTTTGTCTACCGTGGAAACGAATCCCGTGAAGCTGAAAGGAGCAGCCAGCCTTCTCCCAGCTCCCAAGGAACGAGGCTCGCACCGCCGGGCTCCGCTGAGGTATCCGGCTGGGGCTGTCAGGAGTTGTTACCGCTGGCGCGTGCTCCAGTCCCGCGTTGCCCTCGGAAGGGAAAGGCAAAAAGGAAGAGCCGCGGCTTTTGCCTTTCCCTTCCCGAGGCAACGCGGGACTGGAGCGCGCGGAGCCGCGCCAGCGGTAACAACTCCTGACAGCCCCAGCCGGATACCTCAGCGGAGCTCGGGCGGTGCGAGCCTCGTTTCCTTAGGAGCTGGGAGAAGGCTGGCTGCTCCTTTCGGCTTCACGGGATTCGCTTCCACGGTGCGCAAAAGTGCCTCAGCCGCGGGCAGCCGCAGTGCTTCCCAATTACTATTTGCCGGCGTATAAGGCGACCCGGCATATAAGACGACCCCCCCAATTGGAGGCATCTTTTTCAGGGCAAAAAAGTCGTCTTATACGCCGGCAAATACGGTATATATAATGCATATAAAGTCTATGTAGCACTTGGAATTTGCTTCAACATCAAGAGCTTATGCCAGTATTCATCATCACTGGGGAGAGTATTAATCACATCAAGGAAATCCACATGGTAAGCATATTTCAAATATTATTTATTATATTTGCAATCAGATCCCTCTCTGTTGGGGTTGGAATACATGTGGCTCTCAGGTGTTTTGCAGTATAAGCCTACTAATTGTTAGCAGCAGAAGAGCACTGAGTGTTTTTTAAGGTCACATCCAGGCAGGGATTCAGTACCAGTTTACAACCAACTCCATACCTCTCTTTTCCTATGACGCTACCCATGTTCAAGAGCTGTGATAAGTCATGTCCATCTCACCAAGGCATACTTGAAACCACAGAAAAGTCAGTACTTGGCTTTGGAATAGTAAGCAATTGTAGGCACTCCGGTTCCCCAGGGGCAGAATCTTTTTTTCTTTTTCTACTGGCCATCATGCCTTGCTTTCTGTCAAAGCACATGGTAGATACATTAGTAGCAATTAAATTCTTTTCTCCCATCCTTCTCTGAAGTGGGGGAAAGGGAATTTTTGTTTATTCAGGACCTAGGGAATTGCATTTCCCCCCTCCACTCTCTAATTGTTGGCTTCCGAAAATGTTTGCAGGTTCCCTGTATTTCAGACCAGGCTGCAATGTAGAAAATCACAGGTCAGTTTCAAAGAGCTTTGGAGATTGGAGTGAAAGCAGTGTTGGTGTGAAAGTACCCTAAATTACTTCTATATTCAGAATGTTGTCTTCAAAGAAAGCAGTTATTTGGTACATTTTTCAATAACTTCCATACAGGTTATTGAAGTATCTTTATGGGCTTCTGGACTATATAGAAAGTCTTAACTATTCAGGCCAGAAAACCTGAACTTAAAGAAAAATCTAGAATGTGAATAAAAGAAACATCAACAAAATTGGGTCATGCCAATTGTCAGTATCAAATGAGAGGAATGGAAGGATAAGAAGCAGATTGTAAAGTCAAAAAACAATAATTGAATTCATAATGATACACATAATCGTGAAAAACATTCAAAGAACTCAATAACATAAAGTCATATACCTTTCACAGTTCTGTCCATCACTTAGCTTCCTCTCACAGCTAGATTTTGTGGTGACTAACTAATGAAATTTTTTTCTATATATATCTGTATCCTTATGCAATATAACTCCATTATTTCTCTCAAGTTATTTGCAATGACAACTCATACAACATATTCTCACTGAGAGAAGAAATTGCAATAGGAAATTATAATCAGAATATACCATAAACATGCTGTTAAAACATCTTAATTTCTTTTTTATCACTACAAGATGAGGAGTGATATACTTCATAATTTCAAAAGACATTTTCCTAAAAATTGGACATTTGGAGAGACAAATAGAATGAGGTGTTTTGTGCTGGAGTCATATGCCTGGCAGATACTCCATGAAAAATCTGAAACTACTTCAAAAATTTATTTTCTCTGTACCCCACAAAATACAGTGGTAGGCCATGTATTAAAGTTTCTGGAAAGCAGTGCATGCAATTGTTTATTTAACTTCTGCAACAGACAGCCAAATTTTATATTTAATTGCTCTGGTCAAAGAAAATATTACTGGTCTATCTAACATGGATTGAGGAAATCCATGAAATGGAAAGATTTGCACCATGTCTTTTTTGGCAGCTGACAATTAGAGGGGATCCCAAAATCAACTTATTGCTTTGTGAAAATAAGAGGACTGAAGTAGTTGAGGAGTGATATATACAGTCAGAACAGTTATGTGGTACAATTTTGAAGGGTTTTGTAAACCTTTAACTGCAGGTGAAGGCTGGTTTTGTTAAGTAGTCCCCACTGGTACAAAAGCAAACTCACCATCAATTAATGTTCAGTTGGAAATTATATGAGATTCTCCAGCCTCTACTTCATTCTGCTCCCTTCAGCCAGTGAAAAACCTCTAAGAATCTCCCAACTTTTTTTTAGGTCATATCATTTTCATGGCCAGAGCTTCTATCTCCAGCATTCCATGTAATCAGTATCACAACATACCTTGTATTATTGCCATGACAGCTGTATTAATACACTTTAATTGGCTCATTGGAGACTTCCCTTGGCCTGTTGGATGATGGACTCCTAACTCCTCTAAGAGTTTGTGTACTTCTCCAATTATTCTGCAGCTGCAAAGAGTTCAAAAGTTTTCACTTCCAATGTTAATTATTCATAGTTTAGTGTTATGCATTAACTTTAAACAATGGTTAATTTTAATTATATTGAAAGCAAGTGCCAGTGGTTCATGTGCTAGTGGTTCATTCAGATAGAGTGGTCAATGTCTGGAATACTCTACCCGACTCTGTAGTTTCTTCCCCAAACCCCAAAAACTTTAACCTTAGACTGTCTACTATTGACCTCACCCCTTTCCTAAGAGGTCTGTAGGGGGCGTGCATAAGAGCACCAACGTGCCTACCGTCCCTGTCCTATTGTTTCTCTTATTCTTCTTTTATTTTTCTTATATGTACCCATTTCATGTATTCACAACTATGTATACACTTATACTTATTATCTTGTAAACAATTGGCAAATCAAATAAATAAATAAATAAAATAAAAGATAACAAGTTACTAAAAACAGGACCAAATTTTCTAAACTGTCCGTGGTTGTGCTAAGGGAGGAAGACAGCCCCACTTGTGTCTCAAGACTAGGTTCTTGTTCTGAAGTAAAATAAAACTTTTCATAATGTACAATTGCACCCATTAAATTAGAATAGAATAGAATAGAATAGAATAGAATAGAATAGAACAGAATAGAACAGAATAGAATAGAATAGAATAGAATAGAATAGAATAGAATAGAATTCTTTATTGGCCAAGTGTGATTGGACACACAAGGAATTTGTCTTGGTGCAAATGCTCTCAGTATACATAAAAGAAAAGATACATTCGTCAAGAGTCAAGAATCATCAGGTACAACACTTAATAATATAGGGTACAATAAGCAATCAAATCATACTAGGAAACAATATAAATCGTAAGGATACAAGCGACAAAGTTATAGTCCTACAGTCACAACTGGGAGGGGATGGGCAATAAGGAGTGATGAGAAGATTAATAGTAGTGCAGACTTTGTAAATAGTTGGACAGTGTTGTGGGAATTATTTGTTTAGCAGAGTAATGGTGTTTGGGAAAAATTGTCCTTGTGTCTAGTTGTTCTGGTGTGCAGTGCTCTATAGTTAAATCTATAGTTTCTACATTTACAGCTGCAACTTAGAATCCATAATGTAAGCCTGAAATATAGAAATTCAATTACAGGTACCCCAACTTACGACCACAATTCAGCCCAAAATTTATGTTGCTAAGTGAAATATTTGTAAAGTGAGTTTTGTCTCATTTTGCAACTTTCTTGCCACAGTGGTTAAGTGAATTCCTGCAGTTGTTAAATTAGTAACACAGTTGTTATGTGAATCTGGCTTCTCCATTGAGTTTGCTTGAAGGTCTCAAAAGGTGATCACATGACTCTGAGACACTGCAACCGTCATAAATATGAGTCAGTTGCCAAGTGTCTGAATTTTGATCACGTGACCATGGGGATAACGTAATGGTAGTAAGTGTGAAAAATGATTATAAGCCACCTTTCATAACTTCAAATGGTCACTAAACAAACTTATTGTAAACCAAGGACTATTTGTAAGTATACCATAATATTAGTTTAAGAAAATCTTCAAAAGCCTTCCAACAGATAAAGAGTGAGAAAAAATCTATTGGAAAGAGAGAGTCTGCATTTTAGTGAAGTATTTATTTAATTACAGGACATCTAGACCAATCCAATCTATCAACATCGAAATTCCTGAGCAATTGTAATTAGAATTACAATCGTACAATCAGTTAAAACAACTGCTAGAAATACTTGTATGGAATGAGGAGTTGCTTAAATTAAGATGCCAGCAGTATCTGGGATATATTTGTGAGACAGAATATTTCAGATGTCATTGGAAAGTTTTTGTGACTTTCCTATTACTTCTCATCTCTCCTAATGCTGCAGAGTTAATTAGCTAGGCTAGCTGGGGATTAGTCACAACATTTCCAGTCTGTTTGCTGAGTAGTATTTCATTTCAATATTTCTCATTCCCTCTATAGGTTGTTTTAAAAAAAAATCTGGCACAGATATACGTATGTGGAAATAGTTTTGCAAAATTTGCAAAAACAAACTTTAATAGTAGAGACTTCAACAATGAATAGAATTCTCTAACATCTGTTGTTGTCCTATCATAATAGAAGAAGCTGAATTATTCGCGTGTAACCATTAATAGCTTTCCCTGCTTCTTTGGATACCATCCAGTGTTTGGTTTTTTTGCCCTTCTTTGGGGCAACTAAAACAGCACAATCACTGGAGAAAAGCCTTTAAGCCAATGTTTCTTCATTTGGGAAAATTCAGCAAGATAGGCAAAAGCAGCTCTTTAAAAGTCCCCCATCAAAAATAGAAATTACATTTGATGGCATAAATGTAACAAAGAACAAGATTAGGAAATGTGCTAATTTTGCTAAGGATTTCTTAGACAATTTATAATGAACAAAACTTTATTTGTTGTGGAAAGTTGCAAATAGCAGAAACATCAGTTCTGAATGTATGACCACAATTGGGGTCAGAATTGTTGTGGCTAAGCAAGGTGGCTGTTAAATGGATTGTGCCAATGTTACAACCTTTTTGCCATAATTGTTAAATGAATCACTGCAGTTGTTAAGCAAATCCAGTTTCTCCCATTGACTTTTTGGAAGCCAATTGTGAAAGTTGCAAATGGTGATCACATGAACACAGCAAACATTGTAATTACATGCTAGTTACCCAGCACCCAAATTTTGATCAAATGACTGTGGGAATGCTGCAACAGTCATAAATGTGAGAACTGGACATTAGTAACTTTTTCAATGCCATTGTAACTGCAAACAATTGCTAAATGAAAGCCTCTCATCCTTCCAAGGTCAGTAAAACGAGGACCCAGATTGTTGGGGGCAAAATGCTTTTATTGTCAACTTCCCAGAGAGTGCTATAAAGTACTACGGAGCGGTAGATAAGTTTAAGTACTAGTGCTGTATTCCTATTCTTCTTAAAGCCCCAAAGGCTTTCCTTCTTTTAAAATGTTCCACTGGAAAATATAATGTATAGTATTGGTGTTTTCATCAGTTTTATCAGTTTTCTCTTTTGCAAGCTGCAGATCGGGGTGGGATTCTACCAGTTCGCACCTATTCGCCAGAATCAGTTGTTAAAATTCTAAGCAGTTTGGAGAACCGGTTGTTAGAAGAAATTACTGGCCTAATCCTGTAAGGAAGGCAGGTAGGAAACATTCTGGTGTTGCTTACAGAAACTGCCTCTCCGTTAACCCTTATTACTTTCTTGGCAGGACTAGACTTTCTGTCTCTGGAATGTCTCTGGAGTTTTTTCCCCCTCCTTTGCTGGTACTTTGCTTGTGTGGAGTGACCATTCGAAGTTACAATGGCACTGAAAAAAGCGACATGACCATTTTTCACACTTACGACTGTTGCAACATCCCCACAGTCACGAGAGGCCAGGCGAGGAGATGGGTGCCTCGACGTGAGTGATATTGAGTTGGCCACATCCATCCATAACATGACCACCAAGCCATGTCCACCCAGTCATCACCAAGCCATGCCCACCACCTAAGCCATGCCCACAGAACCGGTTGTTAAAAACTTTGAATCCCACCCCTGCTGCAGATGGTTTGGTATCATTCACCTGTTAGGGCAATTAATTCAAGCTTTGCTTTTGTAATGGAATGTGAATATGGCCTTGGAAGAATGAAAAAGTGGAGGGAAAGATGATGCTGAGGGAAAGGTCCAATAAAAGAGGGAGGAGCCCACAACTCCAGAGTAAGAAACTTAGAAATAATCCAGAGTAAGAAATTTAGAAATAATCCTATCTAATCAAACAGTAAAAAGAGATGATAGGACATTGATACTTTCAGACTTGCAAGATTCTGTTAATGTCGTCTGTTAATTCCAAAGTAGAATTAGCTCATGCTGTTATGTTTCCTGTCTGGTTAACTCAGGAGGCTGACAGTTTTATTTTTCTTAGGTAACTTCTCAGAATCTGGCACTCTCCAATTTGATGTATTTTTTTGGATCACAACTTCCAGAATCCTCAGCCAGTACTTCTTGGAATCCCAATTCTTCTGGAAAACAACTGGCTAAGGAAAATTATTCAAGACAAATATAGGATTCCATTAAGAATCAATGAAAGTAGCAGAAACGTTCCCTCTCTCTATTATACTACTTGATACTGACGGCCATAATAACATCTTTTTCCTCTGCCAGCAGTACCACCCAAGCCTTGCCTGAGTATGGTTATTATTTAGAGATCAGCTAGTTAGTGGGTGGGTGTGTCTGTATCAAATTTATGGGTTAAGCAGGGTTTGGTTTCAATTTAAGGATCAGCTAAATGCTTGTGTGTGTCTATGTGTATGCAATTAAACAAAAGTCCCAGTTCCTATTAAGCTCTGGTATGGTGGTCTATCGGCCAGCTGTCAGATGATTTATATGGTTCTCCCACTTTTGACATGATAGCATCTTGAAACCCCAAATATAGAGGTACAGTAATGTAGAAGATTGAACTTGAAGAGACATATAGCACAAAATAAAAGGCTAAGCCACAAAATAACTATGTAGTTTTGAAGTGCTGGAAGGGAAGCAACTATAGAAAATGAAGGAAGATAAATTGAAAGTATTGGTAAAATGATAAGTTAACTGTGAGATGGAATTAAAGGCTTTTGGGGTTGTTTTAACCACAAGGTTTCAGCATCTCAGAGTGACAAGGAAGCATTACCACAATGCTAACATAATGTGCTGATCTCAAAATACACTAGAAATGCACATCTATACAATTCCATGATAATCTCAGGGAAAGTTTAATTGAAAGTTTACAGAACTGGCTCACCAAAATCCAAAGTGCAATTAGATGACAGTAGATAAAGTAGTCTATCTTTTTTGTTGCTAGGTAATGGCCATTTGTATTTTTTTTTTCAGTCCACATTTGACATGTCTATCTTAATGCAAAATTCCATGAAGGAAATTTATGCATAAACAGGAAACAGATTTTACTCAATGGATAGCATTGGACCTTAGCAGAAATCTTTCAACAACTAGGTGAACACCTTACAAATTGCAAAGCAAAAGAAGGGAACATCAAGCACAGGATGTTAGTCAGATGACAAGCTGATAAGTATTGGTTGAGAAAGAATGAGGGCTTATCCAATCAGTAAAGCATGCCCCCCAAACTTATTTAATTATTGCAGGAAAGCTGCTTTTCAATGCAACATATTATATTAAGTTGAAATCCAACAGACAAGGATTGGGAAGGAAGAAAGCTTGATCTGGCTTCTAGCTAAACAAACACCCCGGAGGAAACATCTAAAAAAAGTCAGTCAATGAATGTCCCAATTTTTCTTGTAGCGGTTTAAAGGAAACATTTTGTTTATAGAGAATGATGGAAACAGTGCTGACGTGGTCCAAAACTTGGGTTCTTCAGAAACCTAAGGTTTGGAGGTAGCTGCTCAGGGTGCTCAATGAGATCAGGAATGATAAATTCTCCTAAAAATTAGCTTTACCCATGTTTACAGTTTATTGTACATCTTTTCTTGCTATGCTTGATCACAGTGTGAATCATAGAATGTATTATTTTTAAATCAAGTCTTGTTGAATAAACCAGTTAACTAGTTTGGCACACATGGTAAGCCATAACACATGTTTTATGAGTATTGGGGTTTACATAACATGCTAAGCCAAAGCCAAATAAACCTTGTCATATCCGTCAGTGATGTACAAATGAATCCATTTGGGAAGTCTGAGCAATGGCAAAATGTATAAAGTTTGGGCATGGTCCATATATCCAAATGATTGTTTGATATAAATTTTGAAAATCATACCTGATTTAAAACAAATTCTTCTTTGACCAGAATGCATGTGTTCACTCTGCACTAGCTAAATTCAAATATTTCTCTAAGCTATGGTTTGCATCTCATATCATTGCAATGGCTATGTTCACACATCTTGGCAAATTGCAAACCACCTACCTCATGAATCCGTATGGAATCTGATGGCATATAAATAAATAAATTTAGTTGGAGTCAACTAAATTGGCATTAAGTACTATAAATAAGGTATTCTTCATCATATTAGTATGAAAATTCATCGACGTCTTTCAATTGGTGGATTTACATGAAGCTATATAACATTATGCAGCACCTGAACCATTGTGTAGTGTGTACACCATGCTATCTGGAGAATAATGGACAATATAGCCAACATATCTGGAGTGAGAAGATGCCTGGTTTGAATTTCCTGCTACCTACAATTGGTTTTCATTATCTGTTTGTGCTGGCATCTTTCTCTACATCTGTATGGAAGCACAGGACATAAACTCTATCCAGATTCCAAAGAACAAATGCCCAGCTCTGTTTCAATGGCTTCTATCCAACAGCCTCCCTTCGCTGAGAGAAGATTCTTTGATCCAACCAAGTGGGAACTGAGAACTGAACAAATAATTCTCTTTCCATTCCTTAGGCCCCTAAACCAGAGATTTGGGTGGCTTTGCCAAACTGTAGGGAGGCAATACAGTTAGCTGTTGCAAGAGAAGAATGGATAAAATACTTCATCTCCACATTGTACACATGGATAGCCTTGCTGGATGAAGGACTCTTGTATTAATTTAAGGGGCAATATAATTGTCATGGCCATTTTTGCTTTATTTATGTAAAATAGCAACCCTACATTGCTCTTGACAGAGCAAAACAAGCAAATTGTCAGATTCCTTTTCTGAGAAATTTACAATAAGAGAGAGGAAATGAAAAGCATACGGGTGAAACTCAAAAAATTAGAATATCGTGCAAAAGTTCATTTATTTCAGTAATGCAACTTAAAAGGTGAACCTAATATATGAGATAGATTCATTGCATGCAAAGCAAGATAGTTCAAGCTGTGATGTGTCATAATTGAGATGATTATGGCTTACAGCTCATGAAAACCCCAAATCCACAATCTCAGAAAATTAGAATATTATATGCAATCAATAAAACAAGGATTGTACAGAGAACAATATTGCACCTCTGAAAAGTATAAGCATGCATATGTACTCAGTACTTGGTTTGGGCCCCTTTTGCAGCAATTACTGCCTCAATGTGGCGTGGCATGGAAGCTATCAGCCTGTGGCACTGCTGAGGAGTTATGGAAGACCAGGATGCTTCAATAGCGGCCTTCAGCTCTTCTGCATTGTTCGGTCTCATGTCTCTCATCTTTCTCTTAGCAATGCCCCGTAGATTATCTATGGGGTTCAGGTCAGGCGAGTTTGCTGGCCAATCAAGCACAGTAATCCCACGGTCATTGAACCAGGTTTTGGTGCTTTTGGCAGTGTGGGCAGGTGCCAAGTCCTGTTGGAAAATGAAGTCAGCATCCCCATAAAGCTCGCCTATGGAAGGAAGCATGAAATGCTCCAAAATCTCCCGGTAGGCGGCTGCGTTGATCCTGGACTTAATGAAGCACAGTGGACCAACACCAAGCAAATGACATGGCTCCCCAAATCAACACAGACTGTGGAAACTTCACACTGGACTTCAAGCACCTTGCAGTGTGTGCCTCTCCATTCTTCCTCCAGACTCTGGGTCCTTGGTTTCCAAATGAGATGCAAAAGTTGCTCTCATCAGAAAAGAGGACTTTGGATCACTGAGCAACAGACCAGTTCTGTTTGTCTTTAGTCCAGGTAAGATGCTTCTGACGTTGTTTGTTGTTCAGGAGCGGCTTGACAAGAGGAATACGACATTTGAAGCCCATGTCCAGGATCCGTCTGTGTGTGGTGGCTCTTGATGCACTGACTCCAGCCTCAGTCCACTCCTTGTGAAAGTCCCCAACACTTTTGAATGGCCTTTTCCTGACAATCCTCTCCAGGCTGCAGTCATCCCTGCTGCTTGTGCACCTTTTTTTTCCACACTTTCCCCTTCCACATAACTTTCTATTAATGTGCTTTGATACAGCACTTTGGGAACATCCAACTTCTTTCGCAATTACCTTTTGAGGCTTTCCCTCCTTATGGTTAGAGTGGGACACTTTGAGCCTAGCATATTGAACCTTTTTACAATATTCTAACTTTCTGAGATTGTGGGTTTGGGGTTTTCATGAGCTGTAAGCCATAATCATCTCAATTATGACACATCATGGCTTGAACTATCTTGCTTTGCATGTAATGAGTCTATCTCATATGTTAGTTTCACCTTTTAAGTTGCATTACTGAAATAAATGAACTTTTGCACGATATTCTAATTTTTCGAGTTTCACCTGTACACACAAGCAAAGAATGACTGGGAATAAATCAAAATAAACAAACAATCAGACCTAGAAAGTAATGAAATTATTGCTACATATGGGACTTGCAACCCTATGAAATTTGTTTGTTATTTTCATTTGCTGGACTGGGAACTATGGCTCTAATCTAATTTTTGATAAGGTTATATAATAGTTATTAGGTGGCAGCATTCCCCAAAGAGATACTACTGTACACTGGAGGGTTTAGGATGATGGGAATTATAGTCCAACACATCTGGAGAGACTTGCAGTTGAAATAGAAACTAGCTAATTTGCTGGATTTCTTGTCTTGCTAAATAACTTGACAAAGAAAATGTTATTTTCAGAAGCCAACCAATTCACACTTAATATTGGAACATCTTAGGAAAGTGACATTTTGACCCTGTTAATGTATTTTCTATTATTACATTTCTAAGTCTATCGATATAGAAATCAGTTGCTTCAAAAGCACAAACAGATTTCGGGGTTCGCTGTATGTATCATTTTAAAATGACTTAAATGTTCTAAGAACATTTGTTAGTAAGGCAGGAAGAATAAATCCTGAAAGCAAGTTGCTATATTATGCATTTCTGGTAAACATAAAAGTGTTTGACCATTCACTGACCTCACAATAGAGGAAATGCTGTCCACATTTTGGAACACTTAATGAGTTTTCCATACTTTACCAAGTTGGTTGTGGGCCAGCAAGTGTCTCTACAATATCAGAGCTCAGAAAATTAATTTTCAGTCCAATTAAGGGTACAAAGCTTCATAGAAGATGGTTTATCATTGATGAGAATCACTTCCTCCTCCCACTGCCAAGGTCCTTGCGTCTCTCTTTTTACTTTCCAAATTCAAAATGGCTTAGCATCTAACTAGCATTTTGTTAGAGTTTTGAGGATTAACCCCTAGAAGAGTATTGCAGCAGTAGTCAAGCCAGGAAGCCAAAGGAGAGCGGAAGGGCCCCAGAGTATACACACACTGAACACAAACACTGTTTGTAGTTTAAATAGTTTTTAATCCAGTTAGAGTTTAAGCATTGTCATTCAGTCCATTAAGTCATTCACAGTATTTCCATCCAGTAAGACTCACTATTATAGTCCAAGTTAAGAGTCCTTGCAATATCTTTATCAGCCGATAAAGATATCTTCTCCTCCTCCGGTTTCACTCTCCAGAGAAACAAACGCTGGATATTCAGTAAACAGTAGCAAACAATAACAGTTCAGTCACAGGCACTCACAGTCAGTAATCACAGTTAGTCACAGTAACACACAGTAAGTCGCAGCAGCACAGTTACAGCCAGACAGCCAGTAAGACAGTATCTAATGCTTCCTTATATTGTAACTTCTAACCGCACCCTTAATCGGCTAATTGCCTGCTGCATTGTGCTTAAAGTGATAAGCACTTAAACCATGATATCTAAGTTTTATATATTTATTCACCCAAACCATATTTGGTATCAATGTTATACCTAACATACTCCCTTTTGGGTGAAATAAATATATAATACCTTACAATCTTATCCCATATTTTCACAACTCTCCTGGTGCTTACTGGCACCTTGGGCTTTAGTAAAATTATCAGCTAAATTGTCCTCCGACATACAGTATTCTAGCTGAATCATCTTACTTCTTACAGATTGTCTCACGTTTAGGTATCTTAGATCTGTATGCTTGCTCCTTGTTTTTACTCCAATATTTGTGGCCATTTGAATTGCTGCCTGATTATCTTCATGTATAATTATAGGATAATCTACAGTTATACCTATATCAATTAACATTTGTTTATACATTATTAACTCTGTACATAACAATGATAAACAGGAGAATTCTGCCTCCATAGTAGACAAACTTATATGCTGTTGTCTAATTGACTTCCAGCCTATTAATGTCTTACCCAGCATTATGGCTGTTCCTGAAGTCGACTTTCTAGTGTCTCTTTCTGATGCAAAGCTAGCATCTGCATAAGCACACAGAATTAAATCACCCTTTGGTTCTAAATACAATGAATAATTCATTGTCTTTTTAAGATATCTTAATATCCTCTTAGCTGCAATCCAGTGTCTTTCACATGGTGCAGAATTGAATCTAGCCAACTGATTCACGCAGTACGATATATCTGGTCTAGACCAATTACTAATATAACTCAAACTACCAATTAAAGATTGATAAATCACCTTATCAAACTCAGGGCTTTGTACATCAGTGTTGCTAAACTCCTGACTCATTGGAGTCTTAGCTGGCTTACAAAGCTCCATCTTATAATCTTTTAGCAATTTGCTTATCTTATCTTCCTGAGATATCTTAAAACCTTTTCGTGTTTTCTTTATATTCAAACCGAGATACTTCTTTATCTCCCCTAATTGCTTGATCTTTATTCTCTTTCCTAATGATGCTATTATTTTATTTGCTTCATCATTAGTTTCAGTTATCAATGCAATGTCATCTGTGAATAGTAATAATAATGATACTTTCCCATTTGTCTCCCTCTTAAACAGACATGGATCGGCTAAACCAGCTTTAAATCCTATATTGTCTAGTTCCTTTACAATATACTGGTTCCATTCATAGCCTGATTGTTTAAGACCATAGAGGCTTTTCTTTAACAACCAACAATCATTATTATCCTTATTTTCACTTTTAATACCAACAGGTTTTTTCATATAAATAATATGTTTTAATGGGCGTGCAAGTAAGCAGTTTCCACATCTAAATGGTTAACTATATAGTTTTTACTAGCTGCCCACACTAAAGCTGCTCTCAAGGTTGCTGCCTTAAGACTAGGTGCAAACACCTCATCGTAGTCATTAGCATTCTGCCTAAAACCTTGGGCTACTAACCTTGCCTTATGGATTAAATTACCATCCTTATCTGTTTTTACCTTAAATATCCATTTGCAGCCAATGGATTTCTTTCCTGCAGGTAATTTGACATTCTCATATACCTTCATATCTCTTAATGAATTCAGTTCCTTATTCATTGCTGCAGACCATCTTTCTTTTTCCTTATTAGGATACTTTTTAATTTCTTCTACAGAATTAGGAACTTGATTAATCTGACACACTGTGTTAGCCTGGTACCTATCAGGCGGTCTAGATACACGTGTAGTTCTTCTGGGAATTACAGGGCTTACAGGAGGACTTTGTTGAACTACTACCTGTTCATCTTCCTCATCCTGTTCAGCTATTGAATCTGTTTCTTCCTTTATGGGCACTATTTCATCCTGTATTTGTCTCTTTACTTTATTTTTAAAGTTACAGGGATAACTAATGGGATTTCTATAGGATTCAATAATTACATCTTTATTGGCATCCTTTTCTAATTTCTCCCATCCTTCATGTTCTAGAAATTGGGCACTAGCACTACATAACACTTTAGATGTGCCTTTCTCCCAAAATCTATATGCCCTATGGTTTGCCTGATAACCAACGAAGAAAAATCTTTTAGCTCTATGTTGCCCTTTTTTTCTGATTTGTGCAGGAATATGCACCCATGCTGGTGCACCAAATGTGTGCAGGTAACTTAGATCAGGTTTCCTGCCATGCCATCTGGTAAATGGAATTTCACCTGTTGTTGTATTAACAACGTTGTTCAATATGTTATTAGCACACATTGTAGCCTCCCCCACAAAGAATCAGGTAACCCAGAATCATTTAACATTGTTCTAACCATTGCCTGTAGTGTTTGGCCTCTTCTTTCAATAAAAGCGTTATGTTCTGGCCTGTATGGAGCAGACTTCTTATGCTCTATTCCAGCTACCTTAAGTCTGTTCTGGAATTTGTTATTAACAAATTCCGTGCCATTATCTGTCACCAGGGTTATCAGTTGGACGTTTAGACTTTCTTTCAGCAAACCTAAGCCAATTGAAAAAATGTTGATATGTTTCAGTTTTGCTTTTCATTAAATAGCAAAACCCATATCTAGAATAATGGTCCATAATGCTCAGTATATATCTAGCACCTCCCATACTGGGTTTCTTTGGACCTATGATGTCTGCAAATACTACTTCTAAAGGTTCTTTTGTTTTGAAACCATTTAGCCTATTTGCAGGCAATACTTTGCTCTTATCTTCACAGCAAACATTACAACGCAAATATTTATCACAAGATTTTAACCTTATTCCTTCAGATAACTCAACTGTACGTTTTAGCATTTTAAAATTTACATGCCCCAAACGCCTATGCAATAAATGGATACATTCATCATGAGGCTTTATATTATTAAATACAGTTTGAGCCTCCCCTTTCTTACTATTATCTAATACATATAATGTTCCATTTAAAGCTGCAGTTACCCTTTTGTTATCTTTTTCAATTATGCAATTATTATCTTTAAAAGTAATTACATAACCTAATTTATCTAATACCCTTACTGAAAGCAAATTAAACTTTAGTTGCGGTACATACAACATTTTTATATCCTGGTTTATGTACGGACAACGTGCAAAACCTTGACCTTTCGCTTTCAGGTTCCAGCCGTTAGCAAGTGATATATGTTGAGAGCTTTTAGACATTTTTATAAATTTTGTCTTATCTCTTGTGATGCAGTGGGATGCGCCACTGTCAACCACCCATAAATTATTCTTCACATCAGAGTTGCCAAACATGGCTAGTTCAAATGCTTTCTTTGGCTTTTTTACATTCTGGCTTTTTCTCTTTTGCAGAATCTTGCCAAATGTCCTCTGCCTCCACAATTAAAACACTTTTTAATTGTGTATGCCGTTGAAGATAAATTCTCTTCTTCCGGTGCTGTACTTTGCTTTGCTGGTTTCTTTCAAGCTTTGAAGATAATTTCTCTTCTTTCTTATCTTCTCTCAGCTCGTCACGCTCATGCCTTCTTCTGGCTTCTTCTAGTAGCCTGCCTGTAATCTCGGTTAATGAGAGGCTTTCTTTGGCAATACCTCTAACGAAGTCACATAGTCATCATAGCTTTGATCTAATGAAGATAATATTATGTAGACTTGTTGCAGTTCATTAAATATAAGCTCTTTTTCTTGCAATTCTTGAAAAATGCTCTTCATACAGTTTAAATGAACTAACATATCTCCATTCCTCTGAAGATGCGTTCGAAAAAGCTTCCGTGTAAGATTTATATGTGCTCCTACACTGTCCCGAACATAAATCTTCCTGAGGTTCTCCCAGCAGTTTGCAGCATTTTCTTCTCCACGAATATGGACAAGCTGCTGATCACAGAGAGTCAGTCCTATGATGCATAAAGCCTGCTCATTCTTTAGTTTAAAGTCTTGTAACTTTTCGTTATCATCATCATTAGCAGAATCCCATCTACTCACATCTGGTGGGTTTGCTATAATGTCCCACAATCCTTTCTCTGCGTAGAAGTAAACTACATTTCATTGACCATGAAACATAGTTTGTTCCGTCCAGCCTGGATATCATGGACAGTTGTGACAAATTTACTTGTGCCATTATTCTTCAGATATTTTGACTATTTTAAACTAATTAAAACAGTTTCTTTTTACAGTAATGTGCAACTCACACCAACTCTCTCTGCTATATCCTGGTTAGTTAGACTATGCTGCTGGGCCCATAACCAATGTTAGAGTTTTGAGGATTAACCCCTAGAAGAGTATTGCAGCAGTAGTCAAGCCAGGAAGCCAAAGGAGAGCGGAAGGGCCCCAGAGTATACACACACTGAACACAAACACTGTTTGTAGTTTAAATAGTTTTTAATCCAGTTAGAGTTTAAGCATTGTCATTCAGTCCATTAAGTCATTCACAGTATTTCCATCCAGTAAGACTCACTATTATAGTCCAAGTTAAGAGTCCTTGCAATATCTTTATCAGCCGATAAAGATATCTTCTCCTCCTCCGGTTTCACTCTCCAGAGAAACAAACGCTGGATATTCAGTAAACAGTAGCAAACAATAACAGTTCAGTCACAGGCACTCACAGTCAGTAATCACAGTTAGTCACAGTAACACACAGTAAGTCGCAGCAGCACACAGTTACAGCCAGACAGCCAGTAAGACAGTATCTAATGCTTCCTTATATTGTAACTTCTAACCGCACCCTTAATCGGCTAATTGCCTGCTGCATTGTGCTTAAAGTGATAAGCAGTTAAACCATGATATCTAAGTTTTATATATTTATTCACCCAAACCATATTTGGTATCAATGTTATACCTAACACATTTCTCTAGACCTGTTCAGTTATTGAAAGTGGACACTGAAGCACTTTTTCACCTGGTGGCTTTCTTTTTTCCAACTGCAAAAACAGTTGTAACAGGGGAAGACTTTAGATAGAGGTCAAATATTGTGTCCTCCCTTTGTTAAGGAAGAGGAAATTCAGGTGATCCTCATTTAGCTATCACAACTAAGATGGCAACTTGATTATTAAGGAAAGTGGTTACTAAGTGAAATCATGACAGTGCATAGGATCTTACCTCAGCTTTCTTTTGCTTTAAAGACCTGTGAAAATCATAAATGAGAGGATTGGTTGCAGCTGACTTTTTCATCACTGTCATAACTGTGAACAGTCACTAAATAAGGCAGTTGCTAAACAAAGACAAGTTGTAGGAGCTACTCATAAGGAGAATGGAGTTTTGGAAAAAGAATGACAATGAGGACACTTGCAATACAGCCTAAAAATTCTTCTGAGCCTTACTGCTTTCTTTCCTCCTCTTTTTATTTCTGAGAATTTTAAATTATCTAACACACTTTCTATAAGCTGTTTTATGTGGAACTGGTTCAATGATTACATGGGCTATAAGCAGCCACTACTTAAAGTCCAGTTGATGTACCCCATTGCTCTAGCTATGGCAACATTTTCCATTGTAGCATATTGATATTAAAAATAGAGGAATTTTGGAATCTTGCATGTAACTTGGATGTTTTATTAACTATTGTTATGTTATTAGAATATAAATCTCAAGTGCGTGCGGACTTATACATTGGTTGCCATGATGTAAAAAAGATGTTGAGACTCTAGAAAGAGTGCAGAAAAGAGCAACAAAGATGATTAGGGGACTGGAGGCTAAAACATACGAAGAATGATTGCAGGAACTGGGTATGTCTAGTCTAATGAAAAGAAGGACTAGGGAGACATGATATCTCAGGGGCTGCCACAAAGAAGAGGGAATCTTCTTTGGTACCTGGTAAGAAAAAAAATCCAGGAGTCAGATATGGAATTTAGAGTGCTTTAGCTCGGAATAGCTACTAGAGAAATTATTCAGTGAGCAATTGTGTATAAAGTAAAACAAATTAAACTCTTAAAAGATGGGATCCATTCTCAATGCTATTAAAGAAGAAGGAGAAGAAGGAGATGATGAAAAAGAAGAAGAAGAAGGAGATGGAGGAGGAGGGGATGAAGAGGAAGAAGGAGATGAAGGAGAAGAAGGAGGAGATAAGAAGAAGGAGAAGAAGATGAAGATGAAAGAGATGAAGAAGGAGGAGAAGGAGAAGAATGATGAGGATGATGATGATGATGATGAGGAGGAGGAGGAGGAGGAGGAGGAGGAGGATGAGGAGGATGAGAAGGAGAAGGAGAAGGAGAAGGAGAAGGAGAAGGGGAAGGAGAAGGAGAAGAAGAAGAAGAAGAAGAAGAAGAAGAAGAAGAAGAAGAAGAAGAAGAAGAAGAAGAAGAAGAAGAAGAAGAAGAAGAAGAAGAAGAAGAAGAAGAAGAAGAAGAAGAAGAAGAAGAAGAAGAAGACTCAACAACATGCAAAAGAGTTCTAGGGAGACTGTCTGTACCCCTTGAGAAAGAGAGCTCTTCTAAACATTGGTCAGATGGTGTTTGATTTCGTTGTACGAGGTGCAATGACAATAAAGTAAAGTAAAGTAAACAATAAGTGATCCTTTAGTAAACTCTTACTGTGAAGAAGTTTCACTTGAAATTCAGGATGTAAACTGGCATCTGATACCTTAAAGACATATTATGTGGTCCTGTTTTCTAGGACAGTAGAAAATAAATGGCTGCCTTCTCAGTTTCCCAATCAGAGCCCTTCAAACATTTTAATTAATACAATGTATCCCTGTAGAATCTTCCCCTAACAATAAACTCTGATATGTTTTGAATGAAATAAAATATTTCTATTTTATATACTCTATACTCTTTATGTTTATGACTGCATTCCCACTCACACTAGTAATACTATTATTAAATTTGCAGGTGATACAACAGTGGTGGGACTCATCTCTGGGGGGGAATGAGTCTGCCTACTGAGATGAGGTGGACCGGTTGCTTTTGTGGTGTGGAGACAATAACTTGGTCCTCAACACCAATAAGACCAAGGAGCTTATAGTGGACTATAGAAGGAACAGATCAGACATCCAGCCCTTGCTTATCAATGGAGACCGAGTGGAGCAAGTGGCCTGTTTTAAGTTTCTGGGTGTTACCATAAAAGAGGACCTGACCGAGGGCACTCACATTGCAGCACTGGTCAAAAGGGCCCAGCAGAGATTATACTACCTGAGGCTTCTCAGAAAACAACAACTGAATGAAAAACTGCTGGTGACTACCGCTGCACCATAGAGAGTATTTTAACAGACTGCACCTGTGTATGGTTTGCCAATTGTACAGTGGCAGATAGGACAGCACTCCAGAGTGTTAACGTCATTGCCCAGAAGATCACTGGTTGCCCTCTCCCCTCTTTGGAAGAGCTTTATAGCTCCCGCTGCCTTAAGAAAGTTAAAATCATTCTCAAAGATCCATCTCATCCTGGGAACCCTTTTTTTGACCTATTACCATCTGGCATATGGTACAGAATAATAAAAACAAGGACAAATAGGCTGAAAAACAGCTTCTATCCCAGGGCAGTAACTCTATTGAATTCTATTGCGTAGTGCAGTGTTGGTGCAGTGTCGAGGTTTTCGGTTCAATGTGTGGAGGGTGAAGGGTGTGTGTTTGTGTTTATTTTCATGGTCATGATGCGCACTGAAGATGATGTTTGATTTTGTTTTATGAGGTGCAATGAGAATAAAGTAAACTAACTAACTAACTTAAAAGGGATTGAATCATTGTTCTACAGACAAAAGTTGGTCCTGAGTGACTGAACAAAGGGGGTTGTAAGTAATGTGGAGTTTTTTCTTTTTCTTGATGCACTGACTCTGTACTTGTCAAAATTAATTTCTAATTCTAGGAGATCTCTGCTTAATTAACCTGGATTAAGCCAATGAAACCTGTTAGAACTTAACTTTTGAAAAGACGCACATAGACTTGGGCTGCTAGCATGTGTTTGATAGCTACATCTGCTCACCACTCTCCCTGTATAAGATGAAAAACTTATCAAAGAAGTACCCAGAAATAGAAAAGCTTTGCATCTCCCAACATTTTACTATGCAAAGAAAATGCCATAATTGAAAGGGGAAAAAAAGTTGCATATATTCAAGCAGAATATAGCCATTTCTAAAATAGATTCCATATGGTAGATTTATGAGAAAAACTAAATATGGTCTCAGAATTCTGGTTGAAAGTACTTCTGGTTGAAAGATGAGATATAGATGAATATCTGGCCTGACTGGAAATGCCTTCTCTCACTATAAGCAGTTGTTTCATCTGCTACAGAATATACAAAGAAGATGTTTCCACACATAGTGTATAGAAATATAGTGGCTTATATAGTGGCTTATTAGGTAGGTCTTAACATTTAACAAAAATGATAGATACTGTATAATAATTGCTTGCAAACAGATATTCTTCTTAGAAAAAAAAGTTTAATAGTCTCTGTTATGAAAGGACTCAGATTTTTTTGATAGTTGTTGAGTTAATAGTATATTTATTAAGTGAATCTGGCTTCTCCATTTACTTTGCTTGTCAGATGACCACCAAAGGTAAATCACATGTTAACTGCCCAGAATCTCCTTTTTTACAATCCTGTAGTCTTTATTTGGGGTAGAGTTGGGGCGACTGGATGGAGCTGAGCGTTTACTGGCCGGATGCCCTTCCTGACAGCAATGTGGAGCTCACAGCAGATATTTTTTCTTGGTACCCTAGGAGGGAAATGTCTGCTGCTATCTAGGATTGAATTCTTAACCTTCTGAGTGGGAGCAAGCATCTTCAGCATTAGGCCACCACACCGCTCTTTAACTTCCCAGAGCAATCACATTTAAATTGACGGAGTTTAAAATTATTTTAATAAATAAATATATTTGAGAGCCACAGGTTTAGGTTAGTGCTCCTCAACCCGGTCCCTCCCTGAACCTGACTGCAGCTCCTTGATCTTCCGTCAAAATGGACATGCTGGGATTAGAGCTGGTCACTCTGTTCATGCCACGGTGTATGCCTAGCACAGAATCAGTGTGAAGCCTCCCAGCTTTTCCTTCGTTGTTGATTTGAGTGAGTTCTTGTTTGGCTCCAAATCCTTTGTTTTGAATCTTGTTCATTTGTACACAGCAAGTTGTAGGAATGCTGATGTCCTTGGATTGATATTTCAAAGCAAGTTGCAACAATGAGCCATTTGTATGTTGTGGGTGGTATGTGTTATTTATGAACTCATCTGGAAGTTCTTGGTAAGGAAGCAGCTCTTGAAGCATATTAGAAACATTGCTACTGAATGTTTTAATAGCTAAGCCGAGCATTAGTCGAATAAAGGCCAGTTTCCTGCTTTTATTCTATTCCCTATGTTTTAGTAACCTTCCTTGAAGATTATCTCACTATTCCAGAGTTGTCAGTTTACTAACTCCTGTGATTTTAACCAATGAGTTCGAAAGTTTCACCTCATAGTTGCTGTAGATTAAGTTCCCCTATTTCTCCCTTGCAAAGGCCACATTACACTACAAGCTTTTGAGAACTATAATAGAAACCAGAATTAAGTAATAAGCAAGTACAAAGCATGTGTGTCTCTTTTAGGAAGTGATTAGTAGGTCCCAAAACTAGATTTAAAAATTGTTTAAAAAAAAAAAAGAGCAAAATATGCCCCAAATCTTGTGGGATTTCAGGCCTAAATGGCCAAAATACTGTAATTTAAAAAAAATATCTTTTATTTTATTGCAGAATTGATTTATATAATTACACATTTTTTTATCCTAGTAAGAAATGCATTCAGTGTTTGCAGTGTTTCATAGGGCTTTCCTAAATAAGTGCCTTAAAGCAGCAACAGGGTACTTGGTTTAATTAAATTTGCATTGCATATGCATGGTACAATTCTCAAATCAGGTAAAAACTTTGCTTAAGCCTTGCAGCTTTTTTCTGTATCTAATTTCTTTTTCTGAGAAGCAGTCAATAGGGAAGCCAGCAGGGAAAGTTGCAAATCTTGATCACATAATGTCTCGCTTAATAATCATACCATTTAATGATGAATTTTCTGATCTAACTGTGGTTGTAAATTGAGGATTGCCTGTATTTTTTTTTCAAAGGTTAGCATGTAACATTTATTAATTTGTTTTGGTCATAGTTGTTTCTACCTCTCTTCGAGTCAAATGCTTTTGTTTTCTCTTTTTGTATGTATTTTCCCTTTTATCATATCACTTTAAGTGATATTTTTTAGTCTTTGTTCCTCTTTTTCATTCTCCATCTTATTTTAACTTAAATATAAGTGATTTAAATAAGCACTTTATTTTCCTATAGGCATTTACACTTGTAATAACTTGTCTTGTGCTTTGATGCACAAAAACAATTAAAAACAAGCAGAGAGTATTCCTTAATCTAGATTTTTTAAAATATACATAGTAATTTCCCGCACCAGCATGTTGTCTGTCTTCATCTGGGCCATTCATTTTTAGTAAAATGAACTAAACTGATGATAGGTTCCTATTATAGGGGAAAAGTGAATAAATTAATGTACAGTATATTTTTGTTACTCTATAAATCATAAAGTTAAAACCAACATCATGAAATAAATGTCTAATATGGATCCAAAGCTATAGTTGGTAATTTTCATATGGTATGTTACAGTTACTGATTTTTTAATTGAACAGAAAATTTTTCTGTGTTGTTGAATATAATCTGCAGCCCAGGTTATTGGTTTCTAAACTTAACTTAAGCAATCTAATACTAAGTAATTATTCAGGTTACAACTTTAGAAAATCTATTAAGGATGAGATATATTTTTTTCATTTCTTTTCTAAAAGTGAATTTATCACATTTATCACAGGATCAGATGATTTAGGTTGCTTCTTTTGCTTTAAAAAATTGTCACCATAATTAAATCTATGAACTTGGCCCTGATCGCTTTGATATATAAAATATATTCAATTATTGTTTTTATTTTTTTGTAATTAGGAAGTGATTGTGAAGCTTTTTAAAATAAATCTCTGTTTTTTAATTTTAAATGGGTATAATTGTTATTCCTAAACTAGGCAAGTATACATGTTTTAATTCAAAACCTACTTCTTTGATAAAAGCGAAGGTTAGGATTACTCTGTTTTATAGATTACAGGGAGTTCTTTCAACTATTGTATAACTACTCAGGCTGGATTTATGATCAAGCTTTTGATAATATTAGATTTTTCATTGATGTGTTTTGACTCAAAATAGATGATGCCCAGCAGCTATAATTTCTTTGGATGCTTAAAAAGCCTTTGATATAGTTTCTTGGGAGGTTTTGAAGTGGGTTTTGACTTTCTTTAAGTTTCCCCCTAATTTTATATTTTGGATTGGTATGATTTATTCAACTTAAGTTATGGCTGTTTATTATTGTTACACCCTTTCCTTGGTTACGCTTTTCTCAAAGTATATTCTAAGGAGTTCCTCTTTTTCTCCTTATACTTTGGCTTTAGTAACTTGGATGTATATAATTAGAAGTTTTGAAACATTAATGCAATTAGGAGATGGAGAAGATACCATAAAATCTGCTATGTCAACTATATCATGTTTTATAGAGAAGTAGAAGCCTTTATTCCTAATTTCATGTCATTACTGCTTGAGTTTGGAATAATGTCTCAGTGCGCTACATAAAGTGGGATAAATCAGGTAGGATGCCATTAAGTCAGGCTAATAATATACAAAAATATAAGGATGGGGCTTCATTGGGGTTTGAACCTTTTATTCATCTTGTACTAAACATTTCCAGAAACCCTTTTGAGATGGTCAATGGTTAAGATTCACTCTTTGTGGAAAAGGAAATAAGATCTGGGCCAAGAGATAATCTAAAATTCATTTGAGTGTTTGGGATAAGATAAATGTTATTAAGGTTACTCTATCTCCACGCTTGATTCCCCCGCCCATCACATTATATTAATTGAATGCACAGAACAGAAGTGGGAAATTATGGCCCCTTTAAGCATTAAAATAGTAAGTAAAAATAGTAAAATAGTAAAAACCATTAAAATGTCTAATTCGAAGTATGTACAAAAACAAGGGATGTTATCAAATGGGATGTTCTAGGATGTTAACAATTTAGCCAGGCGTTGGGGCGCTTGGCTCATGTAGCGCCCCCGGGTGTGGGAGCATAGCAATTGAAGTAGGCATGTGTTGTGATAAGGTATAAAAGAAAAAATTTGAGCAAACTGGCCAGTTTTGGGAGTTTTGTTTACACCATAATTTTTATAACTCTTTTTCTTTTTAATTATTCTTTTAATACTTAACTTTGAACTATTCTTCAAAATATTGTTATTTTATTTAGGTATACTTTTTTGGTTAACCAGTTTAACACAAAACAGTACAATTATAGAATTGTGTTTTCATATTTCCTCCATTTCAGCCCTTCAGAATTGAAATTTCTAATGTATCATAAGGGGAAATTGTTAAATGTATGAATTTTTAATGAATTAGTAAAGTTGGGGAGTGTGGTATCTGATTCAACCTCCAAAATTCAGTAGTAGCTTGAGACCAAATAAGCTCAGATAAGAATGGATATGTGTGTAGATATGTGTACATAGCTCAGATAAGAATGGATATGTGTAGCCCTATGTAATTTCAGTTGATTGATAACTTTGAGACAATCCACTGTTCAGAAATGAAGATGCTCAGAACATCCTACAACCCTGTGTAGATTTTCGTCCAGAAAAATCTAATCTATCTTCCAAAGAAAGATAAACCCAGATCATTCAACATGAATATTAGGAATAAAAAGTATTGGAATTCATCTCTACTGATCTATGTAAGGTTGAGTCAAGTTCAAGATAAGAGGTGTGTTGCTCTTTTTGTTTACAAGGGATGATCATTCATGCTATTCAAATAAATTGTAAAAGAGAAAATGAGAGGTCCTGTGTCTTCCTTTCCTAAATTGATGAAAAACTTCTTAGCAATTGAAAATATAGTCTATACTGGCATCAGAATTTGGTGAGGGGGAACTTTTTTTTGATAAAAAAATGGGAATAGAATATTTAGAATTTTAAAGTTGGAAAGGGCCAATTAATCTAATTCCCTGCTCAGTGCAGGAATCCAAATTAAAGCATTTATAATAGATGGTAGTCTAACTTCTGCCTGAACACATCCAGTAAAGGGTAGTTCCCAGCAAGAGTATTTTTGCGCCTTTTACACACAATTTCTCCCTTCAGCACATCGGTTGGAATACAGAAGAGAAGATGTTTAGGATTGGCCTCATAAGTTCCTGAAACAGTGTTTAAATAGAGAAGAAATAGACTGTAAATCCTATGCACCTTTTTTTTTTTACTTTATAAGCCCAAGTACATTTTGAAAGATTATTAACTCACTGCTAAAACTAGAATTATGGGCCAAATGTAATACTTAGAAATGCTATTTATTTTGGGCAGTCTGCATTTATTTAGATGTGAGAAAAATTCAGTCTGTGTATAACAAGTTGCTCATTTTTTCACCTGTTTTAAGGTTCATAATCATGACAAGTTTCAGAGTTAATATTTGGCATTGACCAACGGAGCATAAATTAGGGCCATGTTTGGCTGCAGTGAGTCATTCCTTTTTGAAAGCTTCTGTGAATGAATACTTCTGGAGAGATTTTGAAGAACAAAAGTGACATATAAATATAACCAATCTTTTATTTATAATCATGCCCTTATAATTATATAAGGGAACTATATACCAACAAAGAGTAACTGATGTACTCTATAGCAGTGTTTTTCCAGTCTAAAAACATTAAGCTGCCTGGACTTCAACTCCCAGAATTCCTCTGCCAGCATTGAAATCCACACATCTTAAAGTTGCCAAGGTCAAGAAATAATTCTCTACAACATACAAAAATTAATTCAGACATAATACATTAACTTGGCAGAATGAGCAGATTGTCTCGTTAAGAATAAGGACACTTTCATATTACCAGTTTTCATGGAACAAACCATATGGAACCGTTTAAAACTGACCCAGATGTTTAAGCAACATTGCCAACCTTGAAATATTGAAAACACCATAGGAGACCTATTGTACCCGGAGAAAACTAATGTACTCAGCTGCCCATCCAATATCCAAATATTTTATGTAGTACAGGATTTATATAACCTGGTTTTCAAATTTAACAGGAAAGTGGCGCAAAAAATGCATTTAAAGTCAGGAAGGCAAGAAACTAAAACACAGTGCAAAACAAAAAAACAAAAAACAAAGCCAGTTGATCATTAAAAAAAACCACCAAAGAAAAAATATGTATATTTGAAAAAATTGTAGACCCAGAGGTAATATATAATGCTCCCCATGGATGATTTGAAACTATGTATAAAATCATGTAGAGAAATACAGTCACTTTTAAATACATTCAAATTTTTAATGACATCAAAATAGAATTTGGATTAGATATGCATACAACACTGAAATAAAAAAGGACAAAAAATTAATATTCAGATGGAATTAAATTAAGTTATAGAATGGTGCTAACATCAAAGCATTGTCTAAATAATCTTTTGCATGCTGAATTGACAAAGAAAACCAGCACCAAATAGGTAAAGCAATTTAGAAATATTTTAAAATCTAGCATGAATACCAGTAATAAAATTAAAGCCATTAATACATAGGTGGCTCCTTGAACACTATACACAACAGATATTTTTGGCCAGATACAATCTTAACTATGTACTTTAGATTTCAAAACTCCCAAATATATTGCAACACGTCATGTACCACACCCCCACAGATCACTTGCAACAGCCACAGAAAATGGGATGGTTGTAGTTTGCTGAAATATACCAGATAGTGATGGAAATAGAGGTCTTGATGCATAAAAGCAAGCAGAAGGATGCTTAGAAATGTTTGCAAGGAATACAGTTTGGATCAAAGCATACAAAACTGGACAGCAAAAAAAAAATATTGGAGAGATAAACTCTGCATAGTCAATACATGAAAAAACAGAAGGCGCATTCTGCAGTAACAAAACTTGGCAATGGCTTCAGATTGGACCATCAAGAGAGAAATGGAAGCATTACTGATTGTAGACCAAGAACAAAATATATCAAGAAATGCCATGAAAAAGAAAAATTCAAGAAACAGCAGCAAATGTACATCAGGCGAAAAGAAAAACTAAGACTGTTGATCACCTAATAAGCAGATGTGGCAAAATTGCCCAGACAGATTATAAAAACAAGATATGATTATGAAGCAAAAATTGCACATTGGAATTTAAAGAATGGGTTTGATTCTCTAAAGTACTGGTATGACCATAATGTTGACAAAGTGCTTCCAGAATGACTGTAATTATTTTATGCAACTTTGGATTTCAGGGGAACCAACGTCTAGAACATTATAGTAGTTGAAGAAATAGATGCCGCAATATCAAGTGAGAGCAGTGTTACTCAATCAGAAAATATTGTAAATATTGGGGCTTAATTAATGAGATATGTAGATTATAAAATAAACTGGCAAATGTTTCCCCATAATTTCTCAATAAATAATCAGGAGCTACAACAATTGAATTATGAAAACAGCTGGAAAAAATAAAATAATCTGATTATACAATATTTGATTTAGAAAAAAAAAACCTGCTTGGAGCCACATATATATTATGATACGATTTGGACAATTTGTAAGTTTTGGAATAAACCTGGAAATTTAAATTTCCAGCATTTGCTGGACATTCAGAAGACAATATATATGTAATAGCCAGAAATAAATAATGGTGTTTTATAACATGACATTTGTGCCAATAAATCATTTTTCCTTATTCTTTTTAATTATGATAACATCCAAAGAAGAAGAAGCAATAATGTGAAAAAAATGAGAAAAGTTTCTAAATGGAATTTAACAAACAAATTGTATCTTCCTGACCAATTCTCATTGACAAGATATTCATTTTCCATAAGAGTCTTTCCCCCCCTCAAGATAAAGTTAGCTGTGAAGATGAAATTGAATGGAAAAGGATTAATAACATCAGTGATGTATTGCCTTCCAAGTGTGTTATGGTTACAACTCCCAGATTCCAAAACCAGCAAGATTAGTGGGGAATTTTGGAATCACAACTAGATAAGCTAATTCTACTAATTTAAGGCTCATTAACAAAATCAAGTCTGAAGGTAGAAACTTCTCATAGCCACTTTTAACGAACCTGATTAATTATATTGGGTCCTTCCTAAGTTTCTTCCTCTGGATGTTAACCCATTGGCATCTCCTTCCTCTCTTGTTTCTGTTCGGCATCCCATCCTTTCATCCCCCAAGCTTAACCTCACATTCCATTATAAAGATATCATTTGGGGAAAGGTAGCCAAGAGCACAATGTTTACTTATTTTTATTTTTTACTTTATTAGATATGCTTGCCACCCATCTCATCATGTGGTGACTTTTGCTTGAACCATCCTATTTTGCTCATCTACATACTGAATAGTTATGTCTAATGCCTTAGTTCTGAAACAGTGAACAGGTTCCCAGTAAACACTAATGTTCTCATTCTGGAAGTTTCTTATATATTCCTGGAACATGAATCTAACTGGCTTCCTATATTTGTAACAATGGATTGCCAGATGCTCCAACACAAAACATGCTCTTGCCAGATGCTCCAACACAAACCATGCTCAGTTATAGCAACGTTGGGATTGCTATTGTGTAATTGAAACTGAACAGTGAGTTCAGTAAACATACAAACAATTGTCCACTGGAATGTTCAATAATATAACTTCCCATAAAGGCTTTGGTATGCTCAGCAAATTAGTTTTCCATCTTTATTGCTCTGCTGTTAAAATGAATGGATTTATCTTTCTGATTTGTTTTCCAGCCTTTTCTTCTAGGGGGAATGGAAAATTATGTGGTTCATCCACTGAAATAAAAAAAATAAGAAAGCTACTATTTTCTCTCGTTCTTGTTTAAAAACAAAAAAGCTAACTTCCAGCCAGCTCTCTTGGAGGAAAATATTTATTACCACCCAAAATAAAACACACAGAAACAAAGGGCACAGCCAGGTAACCACCTTAAAGTACAGTTCTCCAGACTTTGAGCAGAAGTATTCTGGCATAATTTGAACTGATCCTTGATTCTATCATAAGAATGAGACTAGCCTCTTATTGTTTTAACACAGGATAAATTAAAGAATTAATGGACTGTCCTGACTTCTTTTCTCCTCCCAAGAAACATTAAACCAGGAGGGGGAAAATTCCACCAATCTTTCTTCTTAATGTGGGATAAGCCTAGGAAGAGACAAGTTTTGAGAGATGACTAGGCCAACAGGGTTAGCCATTTGTTAAAACCTAATACTGATCCAGATGTGGGGTGGGGTGGTGTCTAGCAAAGAAATAGGGAGTCCACTCTTTAGTAACCAGGTCTCCAATCCTACCCAGATGGTCCATGAAATTGGATCCGATGAAAGTGATGAGTTCCTTTGGCTGCTGCTGAATCAAAGCATTTTGGTTAAAATAAAAATGGTCTTAAACTGTACTTGGCAACTATGCTTGTTTCCTTTTGAGAAACTCTTGATATATTTTCAAGGAACCCTGGCTTTCTGAGAACATACTTTGAAACTATTGTTGAATAGCCAGTAAGTAGGGAGATTTTAAATGTATAATCTTATTAATTTTTCCAGTTAGAAAAAAAAGAAGTTAAGAACACAATCTGAATTCCCACTTTGAAAACTCAAGCTATTATTCCTCAAATATATTCTCAGCTCTCTTCTTTACATCCATAGGTACTACAGAATAACTAAATAAAAGTTGAATCGCAAAGTCTACATGTGATTGCCAATGTTCTCCTTGGATACTCATTTTGCACAAATCAGGAATGATGCTCAAGTTAGGCCGTCTTCCTCTAATCAGAAGTAAAATAGTTTCCTCCATTTAGCAAACAATTTAATTATTCTTGATAAAATCAAAAAGATGGAACTGAGGTTAGATTTTTGTAGGAAGTCTCTTCCAGCCCATACACAATGTTTTTTTTTCCTAATCAGCCTCATTTTTTCTTAAAATAAAGAATAAAAATTTGCCATTGTTACGAATAGTTGTAAATAAATAAAGTGACAACAGCTGTTTTGTAATCCTCCTCCCATTCATTTTATCCTTTCTTCCAAATTATTTACTGTCCCTGCAATACATTTGGCTCTGGATATCAACAGCTCAGAAGGTGTGAAATGAGGAAGAGCTATCATTATTTCAAGACTTCATTCACAAGCAGTTCATCTTTATTCTGATAGAGACATATTGTCTAAAAAAGGCAGGAGACATTTTTAGTAGTTGAGGCAATCACTGGTTGCAGTCAGTGCTGAAGAATAAATAATAGTTAAGCAAAATCCCCCCAAAATGATGTTTTAATGGATATGACAGACTTGGTGTATTGCAGATCCAGTATATCCAGTGGCCAAATCTGATGGACTTTTCAGTGAACTGAATCTATTTATGATTGAAATGGAGAGTATATGCATAAATCCCTTGTGGGGTTGTAGTATTGAACTAAGCACTTCTTACACTTCAGTTAAAGTGAAAATATTTTACATATGTTCCTATGGTGTTCTTTACTTGCATCTGGACTTTAAGAGTAAATTAGAATGAAACTTGTTCATCCAGGATTTCATAAAACTACTGTTGCCTAAAGGAGCGTGATCTAAGTTTATTTTGGTACTTTTCTCTCTTTCTTCGATTGGCTAGTTATATATTTATGGAACTATTTCCCATGTCTCTGATTTACTCTGGCTCTTAAGTGTACTAGGTAACACAGCACTATTCATGTATTATGGACATTTTGAGAGGGAATTCAGAAATGATGGGATGATAGAGGGATCAATAGTAAGCATGGATATATTTGTGGCAGGTGTATTCTAACTAAATCTGATCTACTGCCCTAATTTTCTTCAACAAATGTATTAAACTGAATGGAAAAGAAATTAAACTCTTGATTATTACTCAGTCAGTTTTTCTCTAAAAGGCAAACACTTGGTCTCTTTTGTGTCAGCATTCCGAGTAACACATTGAAAGAAATCAGAACTCCGAGGCAGGCAGGTGCCTCAAACAACATGTTTATTTGATAGAATAGGATAGAATACTTTATTGGCCAAGTGTGATTGGACATACAAGGAATTTGTCTTGGTGTAAATACTCTCAGTATACATAAAGAAAAGATACATTTGTTAAGAATCAAGAATCATAATGTACAACACTTAATGATAGTCATAGGATACAATCAACAATCAAATCATACTAGGAAACAATATAAATCATAAGGATACAGCAACAAAGCTACAGTCCTACAATCACAAGTGGGAGGGGATGGGTGATAAGGAGTGATGAGAAGATTAACAGTAATAGTGTACACTTTGTAAATAGTTGAACAGTGTTGAGGGAATTATTTGTTTAGCAGAGTGATGGCTTTCACCCATATTAGCATGGGTGGTGAAAACCAACTCTGAAGTTTCCGTGGTAATAGCATAATTAAAAGAGGAACTGTTTCCCTTCCCAACTGTCCCAGGACACATTGTCCAACTGAAGCAGTTAGCAGGTTCCTCAGTCACTCCCTTCCTCCTTCAAATGCCACCTGTTGGGATGACCTTGGTTCCCATGGGAAGGCTGGTTGTTGTGTCTGCAGGCGGTCTATTTCTCCCCCACCCCCTTAGAGTGTGTGGCAACTGTGAAACAACTATGAAGTAACAAAAGATAGCTTCAGTCAGGTTTGATTCAGAATTAACAGTTTGACCTTCCAATGAACTTTTCCTGGTTAGCACCTTGACTGAACACAGACAAGAAATTTAATAGTAACAAAAACCAGGCTGTATTAAGAATTCCATTTCCCCCCCAGTTCATGTTTTAAACTATTTTCCTGAAGTTGCAGGGACGGGGTGGGAAAAATAGGCTGGTGCCAACCCAATTTGATCACTCCAGATAATTAATTTTTGTGTCGCTTGAAAGGGGAAAAAATGGCAAGAAAGGATAGCTTTGCAGCAGCTGGAGTGAGGGAGAAGCTGTGAAGGATTGGGGCATCCATGATCATGCACTGCTAGCACACAAGATGGTGTTTATTGTGGGAGAGCAATGAACGGGGTCAGTTCCATTGTACAAAGATAGCCAAATACAGTCTTTGACTATGTTTTTATCTTGAAGACACAGAAAGAAAGTTAACCTTAAAATAGACTAAGAAAAATAAAACATTGTTGAGTCAGCTGTTGAAAATACATGTAATTGCCAAGTTCCACGACTTGATTTTCTGAAAATATAGCCTCCGCATACAGTATCACTATGTGGTTGCTTCCTATGCAATGCCTGCAGTTTAATAGAATCTATATGCCAAGGCAGGAAGCCATGTCTTCAATCTACCATCCAGGCCTCTTCCATAGCAGCAACCCTTTCTGCTGGATGCATCAACCAGCTTTTGATAAAGAACAGTGACCCCGGGATACTGCAACCATCATAAATATGAGTCAGTTGCCAAATGTCTGAATTTTGATCACGTGACCATGGGGATGCTGCAACAGCTGAAGTGTGAAAAGTTACTTTTTTTCAGTGCCATTGTAACTTCGAAAGGTCAATAAACAAACTGTTGTAAATCAAGAGCTACCTGAGCAAGGCATGCAGATTGGCCTCCATAGGGGGATATCTACTAGCAAAGGTAATAGCTTCTAGGTACGGCTTATGTAGGGATTGATTGGGTTAGCAAAGTTAATTGATGCTCCCAGAGAAGTGGGGTTTATTGAAATTAAATGTCCTGTTTATTCATTTTGAAAAGACTCCCAATTGTTTTGAAATTTAAAATAGTAACTGCAGGCAGCTCTTCCACAACCACGATCCTTCCCTGCTCATTTGGTTCATGTGGTTGGCAAAAGAGCTTTAGTTTGGTGTTAGATTTTCTTTCTAATAAAAGCTATTGAATTGGATTCATCATTATGGATTACGAACAAAGAGAAAAGAATATGTTACCTTTTGCTGACATTTATAGGTCTCACACTAGAAGAATATGGTGTGTAGCGCAGTATCTTAATTTTAGACCTGAAAATGTTTCAGCAACTACTTTGAAAATATAGGAAATAGGAAATGTGTGAATGCCTGCATGCTTTTACATAAATATCATACCTCTGTGCCAGATTTATTTATGAAATTTATAACCCCCCCTCGCTCCGTTATGATCTAAATAAATACTAAATCCAGATGTGAAGGACTGGATTTACTTAAGCTGTTTAACAGAATGGGGGAAACATGATATTTCACTTTGACCAGGAGTTTCCAGATGCTTTTTTGCTTTTGCTCCGGGGAGGATGGATACAATTATTGAACCCTTTGTTGGGGCTACCGCTGTGGAAAAGTGGGAGAAGGGGAAGCACCAAAGGAAAACTTTTATTTCTTACCACGTCAATGGCTTCACAGATCCGTTTCTTCAGAACAGAAAAATAATGTTTGAGTGATCCAGATGTTATTTCTGTTTATATGCCCTTTTAATTATGTGAAATGCTGTGTAAAAAGAAAACCAAGTCTGCCTATTGAAACAGATGTTCAACCTGTAGACGTTCAGCTTAAGTAAACCAAGAATTGGCTATGCATTTGGTATTTCTCTAAGCCTTTGTTTCGATCATAGGAGTTTATGATCTATTCTAGGGATAACTATTGATGCAGTTTGCTGCCATAGCAAACCTGGAGTAACTGCTCGGAGTTGGTTCCATTGATCTAAGATTAGCACCAACACCTTTTACCAACATTTCATATCGAAAGGGCACCTTAACCCTTCATATGTAAAAGGGTCTGCAACTTGACAATAAGCATGGTATACCAACCATAGGGTTCTACATTTTTAGGGTGTTGGATTTAAGATGGGTTCTTCTAGTGCAAAGATGAAAGCCTTTTTGCACTTTAGCTCTCATCAATCCAAATTGCAAGGGAGTTGTTATCCCAATGTTTTTATAGAGTTTGATACTCAGTTGCCCTCCAATCTAAAGCAAAAAATAGTCTTGAGGAATAAATAAAATTGATGTAAAGTTCCATTCATTTTATTTTATTTCATTCTTAGCTTTGTGAACAGAGTTATAACAGCTGCACTCCCTGGTAGCTCTTTTGAGATTGTCATCATTGGGCATTACTAAATAATTTACAGTGAATAAAGAGTGCATAGGGATATACAATATATAAGCACAATGGTTAGAATTGCAGTATTGCAGGCTAACTCTGCCTACAGCCTGGAATTTGATCCTGACAGGTCTCAAGGTTGACTCAGCTTTCCATCCTTCCAAGGTCAGTAAAATGAGGACCCAGATTGTTGGGGGCAACATGCTGACATTGTAAACCGCTGAGAGACGGCTGTAAAGCATTATAAGTCTAAATGCTAGTGCTAAGTGCTACACTGCAGTTACAAACAGATGTAGTTTTTTTCTTGATCAAATGAAATCTGTTTCTGCTTCGTTTCTAAAGCAATATACGCACCGCCTCTCAATAAATGCACTTTCCTCTTTCTCTAGTCCATCACATTTTAGAATATACCATTGTTCACATCTATTTTTTTAATTATTGAGATTGTTTTTTATTTTCTGTTTTATATATGCTTTAAAATGTTGTCCTCGGGGGGAAAAAATATTTACAATTCAGACAAAGGCTAGTGAAATCAGGAACTGAGCTGATTATGGTTCTCTTTGCCTGAAAACTGGAAGAACCAGGTATCTGTGAACTCAGTCTTGGACAAAGTGTTTTACATTTTAAGGAAAATGGTACTGCAATAAATACACCATTGTCACATCTGTTGAAGTTCTAACTGACTAGATGTCTATTCTAACTGACCATATGCCCCACTTATTTCAGCAAATCAAAGCTAGAACTGGAGCCCACATCCACTGAAATGAATTATTTCATTTATTCTGAAATGTTCTTTTTAGACCATTACTGACCTCATTCATTTGACATATATGAATATCCTACATGTGAAGAATTTCCTAAATGAGAATTCTGCTAAATGGGAATCACTCATCTGGGAATGTAGATTCCTGCACATGAAAGTTCATATTGCCATCCTCATTAGCTGAAGCTCTCTTTCAATACAAAACATCCTTTCCTAAACTTGGATTGTTGAATCTTGAATCTGAACTCCTACTAACCTTGACTGTTGGTCTTGATAAATGGGAGTAGCTATAAATCATTTCCCCAAACTTTAAGGTTATTTCTTGGGGAGGTACAGACAGAGTCCAGGATCCAGGGGAGGTGTGGAGAACTGTATTGTAGCAAAATAACAAGATTGCAGTAAATCTATTTTTTCCAAAGTTTAGTTTTCATTTGTTCATATGTATGCATTTTGTTGTTTGAATTTTTATGCAAGTGTGTAGCTTAAGATTCATTAATAAAGGTGTGATGACAAAAAAAAAATTAGCAACCTTTGCTATGGACCAACTTAGGAATTTAAGGTGGAGATCTAGTAGGATTTTGTAACCTAAAATTCAACGAGAGTTAAAATCATCTTATGAACTTCAGGCTTGCCTTTTCCATTCATGGAAGATCCACCGAAACCTCTTGAATGCCTGAAGCCTAGAAGATGGAAAATATAACTTTCCAATAGTTACAGTAGAAAGTTAATGAAAAGCCAATCAGTTTCCATTCTGTAAACATTAATTAGCAGGAAAAGTATATAGGTAGCTGTAACTTTGAAAAGGATGTGTATTTTCTTAACGCAAAACCTTTGATCATTTTTGTAATAAGAGTGTAAGAATGATCTTTTTCACTTCCTACAGAGTATTACACATATAATATATATTTGAATGTATCTTGCTTAAAAGGTAGGTGAAGATGTCAACCATGGTTTTAAACACAATGTATCTGATAATTCAGTGCTTTGAAGTAAGCTGTATATTTTTTTTTTCTGTCAGCAAAACTCACTAACTGTTAATTTAACCTTTTTATTCTCTGCTTCTCAAAACAAAAATGAAAAGTTTGGAAAACAAAATTAAGGGACCATGGAAATTTTTTCTTTGATGTGAAGTTACCAATAGGATGAGATCACAAAACACTTCATTATGTTTTGATTTAACTGAAATAAATTGAAAACTCATGAAAAGCAGGACTCAGTGCTTAGTATAAAATTAAATATTATTATTTTTCTATCATTTTCTGTTAATACTGAATATAATATTTCTATCAAAACTTGCCCAGAATTTAATTTTCTACTCAAAAGAGAAATTCTTTAAAACACTATTGAATTGGTAAAATTAAGATGTTTACACAGATGAATGTTCAGTTGTAGGCTGAGGTTATTCACTCATTTATCAAAATGGTTCTTAATTTCACCTTCGAATAAAGAAGAAATATAAAAGTAAAATGCACAGTCTCTATATCCCCAAGAGCTCCAATGTGCTGCTTCATAGCTAATTTGTGAATTGGGAAGCCCTGACATCAGTCATTTGGCAAGATGCCCCAAACATTTCAAAACATTTTGAAAATTCCAGATGTGCCTACCAGCCCAAAATGTTTGGCAATCATTACATTATATTTAAATAAGAATTAAAGCTGTTGTTTCCAATTGTTCGAATACAAATATTTAGATGAGCTTTTGAAATCGCTTTCCAAAATGAAACTACTACTAAATAAAAAAGCTTTTTGTTGAATGAGGAGGCTGTTGGAGAGATATCACATAGCTAGACTTTCACCGCTATATTTGGCTGGAACTCTCTTAAATATATACTTGGTGCTAAGATCAGACTTCTTGCTGGAAAACATCTGGACATCTAAAACACAACACCAAAAGAAGTAGATAAATAAAACCATATTTGCTGTTCTTGTCTAACAGGAAGCTGTAATGATGGGGGAGGGGTTGTTTTAGTTGGAATGGAATGAAATTGCTGGTTAATTTTTAAGAAGTGTTAACCAGCATGTGTTTGTGCAATGGTAAAAGTGTAAATTGTTCCTTAACCTGTTGCCTTCATAACATAGTAATGAATGACAGAGGGAACAACAGAAGCCATTTATTTAAGAATCAGATATATGTTTAATAGAAAAGTTCCCAATTTTTAAATTTGTATGTTTGTACTCATGGAGAGATAGAGCCCATTGTGTGTAGTGGTTTAAGGCACCAAACTAAGAGTTTGAATCCTATCTTGGGTCTGATGCCAATTGTTTAATTTTGAGACAGTCATGCTCAGCCCAAGGAAGAAGGCGGCAGTGGGAAACCATTTCTGAAAATAACATTTTTATCATACTAAACATATTTCACTTTTTTATTAGATAACTTATCAGTATACTCGAGTATAAGCCGAGTTTTTCAGCCCATTTTTTGTGCTGAAAAAATCCCTCGGCTTATACTCGAGTCAGATTCCCTCTGAAAAAAAATATGGTGTGGAGTCGCTGCCGCCGGAGCGCCCCAGTCCCGGCGCCCGGAAGGGAAAGGCAAAGCGTTTGTTTTTTTTCGGCTGGGTTGGGAGTCGCTGCCGCCTGCCTTCCCTTCCCGGCTGGGGCTGTTGGGAGTCGCTGCGCCGGAGCGGCCCCAGTCCCGCCGCCGGGAAGGGAAAGGCAAAGCGCTCCCAACAGCCCCAGCCGGAAGGGAAAGGCAGGCGGCAGCGACTCCCAACAGCCCCAGCCGGGAAGGGAAAGGCAGGCGGCAGCGACTCCCAACAGCCCCAGCCGGGAAGGGAAAGGCAGGCGGCAGCGACTCCCAACAGCCCAGCCGGGAAGGGAAAGGCAAAAGCGCTTTGCCTTTCCCTTCCCGAGGCGGCGGGACTGGGGCCGCTCCGGCGGCAGCGACTCCCAACAGCCCCAGCCGGGAAGGGAAAGGCAAAAAGCGCTTGCCTTTCCCTTCCCGAGGCGGCGGGACTGGGGCCGCGCCGGCGGTAGCGACTCCTGACTCAGGGGGCCTCCGAGGGAGGGGAAGAGAGTGACTCCTGCCTCCGCTGTCATCATCATCTTCTTCTTTGGGTTAGTGAATCAATTAAACCTTTCATGATAGTGAGATCGCTTCCCAAATTAATTATTTTTATTTTTGAAATTTACCAGTAGCTGCTGCATTTCCCACCTCGGCTTATACTCGAGTCAATAAGTTTTCCCAGTTTTTTGTGTAAAATTAGGTGCCTCGGCTTATATTCGGGTCGACTTATACTCGAGTATATACGGTACTTCACAGAGTGCAAGGATGCTGTGGACATAATGTCACTTTCAGGAAAATATTTGACAAACTACCCCATGACTTATTGATGAAAACATATCAGAAGAAGGCAGATCTCAGATGAACATTAGGGTGAAAATCTTAATTATAACAAGTGGACAAATTATGCTAAATTTGCTTTGATATGGTCAATACCTGATAGGGTTCGATCATGATGAAATATTGCTTCTTTCTTTGATAATCTACTATTAAAGCTGTCAGATGCTTCAAGTGCAAGTGAAGAACTGTCACGCCCCATCGGAGAGACGCCGACAGAGATTGAGAGGGCAGCTCCACTGGCCTTGGGGGAAACTGGGGAAGGGCAGAGTAAGCAAGGCTTTTCTGAATTAGTAAGGCCTGCAGACAGGGAGGGAGGAGCAGGAGAGACAGAGCTCAAGGACTACCTCCTCCTGAGCCGGGAACAAGGAAGGGAAAGAGAAGGCGAGATCAACGCAGATTGAGACGGCTACAAGGGAGGAGAGTGCCCCGCCCCCTTTCATAAGGCACACCTGGGGACCGAGATGTAAGGAGGTGCCGGTGGGAGGGGCATTTGTTGGGAACAATTTGTCCATTGTGGAATGTGGAGTGTCGTACGCACTTGCCAGCGCCTGGAGATTGCTGTGCTCTGTCTTTTGGGCTTGCCTGGTTTGCCTGCTTTGCTGAACTTCTTGCTCTGGTTACTGTTTGGCTAACCTGGCTTACTGGACTGCTGGCCCTGGTTGCTGTGTGCTAACCTTGGACGACTTGCATCCAGAGGCTTCTGAAGATTTGAGTAAGAGCATTGATCCAGGACTTGCAGTGAATGTGGAAATGTTTGGGGGCACAGTTGGAGCAATAAAAAGGGGGATTTAGACCTGTTCTCTGGTTGTGTTGCTTTCGTGCCACTCCCCAGGTCATCACAAGAATTAGCAAACCTTACTGACTTCATAAGAATTGAAACTGCTGAAAACTTTGTTTTTTAACAACATTCCCTATTTCTATTAAAAAAAAACAAAGGGCCAAATATAGCAGCTTTTGTGTTACATTGCCTAGATAATAACACAACTGTCAGCAGTATGTTCTGCTTAAAGGGATTCATATGAAAAGCTGATGTTCCTAATTTTGAAAGTATGGTCATGTTTGGTAGTCACCCAAGAGCAGGTGTGAGATTTGAAAAGTTTTGAATGCGCTGTCACAAATGTGCATCTAGTGAGAGATTTGCTAAGGATGTAATCATTGCAACTCTGAAAACAGAACTTTTCCATCTGGCCACCATGTGCTCGATCCATTGAATCTGGCAGTATGAGAGATGCCTGCAAAAGTTCTGTGTGCTACTACAGATGTTCCAATGAAACCGTGAGGGCTACAAACAAAATTCCGCTAGGAAAACAATATATATTAAAGCTCATTGTTATACCCTTTAGCCAGGCTGAATGGTGCATCATTTTTAAACTATGGTACTTCAGATGGACTATCACAGAGTTCTCCAACCTTTCTGGCTTTGAAGACTGGCAGGAGGGGAGGAAAAGGGATGGTTCTGCACAAGCAGTCAGCAAGCGTGTGCATGGAGCTCCATTTGCACGAGCAGCGGGCACACCCACCCACTTCTCGCACAAATGGAGCTCCCACATGCTCGCCAGCCACTTCCGCAGCCCACTTCCGAATGGCTCAAGGTTCGGTAGTGGGCTGCGGCAGTGGTGGGATTCAAATTTTTTTACTACCGGTTCTGTGGGCATGGCTTGGTGGGCACGGCAGGGGAAGGATACTGTAAAATCTCCAGTCAGAGGTGGTATTTGCCGGTTCTCCAAACTACTCAAAAATTTCACTACCGGTTCTCCAGAACTGGTCAGAACCTGCTGAATACCACCTCAGGGCTGCAGCCCATGGATTGGGGACCCCTGCACTAAATCTACGGAATGTGTTTAAATCCCAGGGCCCATGATTCCCGAAGGAATGAAATTTGGGGAAGTTGTGGCTGCTTAAGTACTATTGGCTGCTGCTAGGCTCACGGGATCTTCCATTGCAATCCTCCATTTCCCAGCCAGTCTCACAAATCCCTCGCTCCCTCTCCACACAGCAGCAAGGAATGGACTCATCGTGTGGCTCTTAAAGAAGCAACAACTTTAAAGTGCCAGAGCATATACAGAACTTTATTCATCAAAGCAAGAACCTTGGAGTGCACAACTGCACCTAGATACAGGTAATCCTCGACTTACGACCACAACTGAGTCTAAACTTTCTATTACTAAGTGACACATTTGTTAAGTTAATTTTACGACCTTTCTTGCCACAGTTATTAAGCGAATCACTGCAGCTGTTCAGTTAGTAACATGGTTGTTAAGTGAATCTGGCTTTCCCATTCACTGCTTGTCAGAAGGCTGCAAAAGGGGATCCCATGCCCCTCAGAGACTGAGAAGCCATCATAATTGCCAAGCATCTGAATTTTGATCACATGACCGTAGGGAATGCTACAATCGGCCTAAGGTGAAAAACGGTCATAAGTCACTTTTTTCACAGATGTTGAAACTTCGGCCATTAAACAAACTGTTGTAAGTTGAAGATTACTTGTGCCGCATGTATATATTTTTGGGGACCCAATACAGAGAAAAAGAGCTTATTGTGATGACCCAGAGTGTAACACAAACTTAACAAAATCCAAAACGTAAATAAATGTCCTTTAATGCCTCCAACTTGGCCCCACTGTTCAATAATACTCAGATAAAACGTACTCAAAAATAGTCTTCAAAAGAAAGCAATACAGTCCAAATTTAATGAGCAGATAGAGGTGAAATAAAAAACCAAACAAACTACAATGATGAAATTTCCACCACAGAACAGGAGAAGTATTTACCAAATTCAAGGAGGTAACAAGGCAGTCTGTTGGAAGGACGCCAACCAAGATAACTTCAGATCAAAATAAAACACACTTTGCTTCTGACAACCTGTGTTTTAACCGTCTCTCTTATATACTTGTCTCCCCAGCTACAACCAATGAGGAGGATCATGGCCGTTTTCTCTCTCGCAAGCCAAACTGTTGCCTTCTCCATTCCTCCCTGCGTGTCCTAGGATGCCGAGGGGATGGGCCTGGTTCTTCCTCTGAGTGCCCAGACGGCCTCTGGCCTTCCCCCGCCTCCTCCACAACCTCTGGAGCCATACCTCCACTCCCTGTCAGGTGTTGTTCCTCTCCCTCAGAGTCTGACTCTACCAAGGGCATGACACTAATCTTCTCCTTCTCTTTCAGTGTATTATATATATGAATAATTTCTTCTAATAACATAACAAATTTATTCTTTATGAACAATCAAATTAAGCCGGAATTTTTTTCTCCCAGGAATAATATCAAAAGGATGTAGGAAGGATTTAATTTATCTAATAGTACATGCGTTGACGGTGGCTAGAATATATGCCCAATATTGGAAGAAGGAAAACATACTGCCAGAGACAGAGATAATAAGGAAGATTATGGCCTGTACAGAATCAGTCAGGTTAACTCTAGAGTTAAAAAATAAAGGGAAATCTGACTACTATGAAACGTGGAATAATTTTTATCAGTGGTTGCATAGAAGAAGGCAAGGTCGGAAGATAAGTAAATATGATGATTAGAATAATTAGTAAAATATGTATCAAAAAGAGGATTGTAAATGGTGAAGTAAAATTTACATATGTATAACAATTGTAACGCCAGAATGGCTGCACCGTATTGTAGTCTTATAATTAAAATAAATAATATTTTTTTTAAAAATGAGATCTAAGTTCAGCCCACCTCAAATTCTTCTGTTGACTCTTATCTGCCACTAATTTGCTTTGAACTCCCTGCACTGCAGATTTCCTGCGCTTGACAGAGGAAAGGAAAATACCCAATAAACTATTGTTGATCTTCTCTTAATTCTTATTATGAGAACTTCAGAAATATGACTGCCTCGCCTAGTAGGGGAAAAATGTTTACTACGGCAGTGATCCCCAACCTTTTTTATGCCACGCCCGGTACCGGCATCAGCTGGGCGCCGCGCCCGGCACCGGCATCAGCTGGGCGCCGCCATCTTTTTGATGAAAAAGTGCTTCCAGTGACCTCACCGGAAGCACTTTTTGTCAAAAAGATGGCGGCGCATGCTCGGTGAGCTTTTCCGGTAGAAATGGCTTTCTACCCGGAAAGCTCATCGAGCGCATGCCGCATCTTTTTGATGAAAAAGTGCTTCCGGTGAGCTTTCTACCCAGAAAAGCTCACCGGAAGCACTTTTTCATCAAAAAGATGGCGGCGCCCAGCAAGCCAGCGGCCCGGTAGGACTTGTTCGCGGACTGGTACCGGTCCGCGGACCGGTGGTTGGGGACCCCTGTACTACGGTATTTGGGGCAAAAAAAGCTAGTATTTGGAGAACTAAGCTGGCTATGCTATGCAACAGAACAGACCAAAGGGGACAATCTTGGAAGCGCTCACAGATATAACCTCAAATGATGTTTGCCAACTTATATAAGTGCAGGAGACTTTGGAGAAAATTACAGGGAGTTGGTTTCCAGAATCAACAAATTCTGTGGAGCCACAGGAATACTGAATATGTCTGGCTTGGCAAAGTTCCTGGGTTCAGACCCACAAGGTTTGATGTCTATAGAAGATAACAGGTTTAAGATTAGGATGGCAGGGCTCAGTATATTAACACTTATGGACTGCTTCTTGCTAGAAAAATTATAACTGCAATTGTGAGGTATTTGCCTTCAGAGATTATCAAAATAGGGGGAATGGGTGGTGCAGATTAAAAATAAATCTTTGCCATTTTTTTTTTAAAAAAAGAGCTTTTGGGTTTACATTAATTAAAGCTTTTCCTGTGCCAAAAATAAAATATAATTATTTCCATAACATATTCCTCATAATGCAATGCCTATACATAGGATTTCTCATTCTCCGTGTTCTGAAGTGTTCCGGAAAAATTTTGCTGAGCACCCCACAGTTTGTATTAAAAACAAAAATTTGAACAGCTATGTGTAAATTAATTATAAGCAGCATACGGGTAAGGGAACAATCTAGTTCAAAGGATGATTAATCATCTCCAGTTCAAGACATGTTGAACAAAATTTATTTCTTCCAGACTTCTGGATCCCCAAACCAAACCCTTGTGTTTCCACAAACTAACATGCCTAGAAACATACAGTAGAAAACTCAGGAAATTTATTTTAGTTCATGGGAGCACTGACTGCAATAAGTGTCATATTATTCATGATACTGTGGGAATCTCTTTTATTGGGATAAAAACCACTAAATAACTTGCTGGTGGTCCCCCTTATTCAAGTTACTGAATAACCTTGATCTTGCTTTTTTGGGGGGTACTGTTATGCATTTCAGCAATGCATACATTTTCTTTACCAATTTAAGTTGGCCATATTTTCCTCTGCATAATCTCTATTCAGCATAATGCTTAATGAAAAGGATTCTCTATTTCAAAAACAGTAGTGAGAAGGAGCATTGAAGAGCAAACAACTATGTTCGATTAAAACAAAATAGGCCTCTTCGTCTTTTTGACCTTTCTTGACTTCTAAATCAGACACATTGAGTTCTACTTACTTACCACCACAATCAATTCAAAACCCTGTATATATCCAGACCATTAAATACATGCATTAGACAGATCTTTCATCTCCATCAAACCTCAAATACTAGCCCGGGCAACAACATTGCATTCAAAATGTGTTTTTCTTTCTTTGTAAGTATTTATTTGTCCAGGACCAATTTTTTTAGGGAGGATACTCCTTTTTTCTTCTTTTTCATCCTTTAGCATCTTTAAAGCCTACATTTTTCTCAGTACGAGATGGTTTGCATATTCTAAAATGCATTTATGGACAAATAATCTGTCATAAGATGAAGGAAGCAAAAGTTGACACAAGATTTGTGGAAAACCTTGTCTATTTGGACTAGATTTAGGAAGATAATATTTAGGAACATTCAACAAGTAGTCTGTAGAGATTCTGTCATCTAGGTCAGTGGTCGCCAACCGGTGGGATGTAAGAAAATTTTGGTGGTCCGCAGAGAAATCTCACCCCCAGAACATCCCCCCAAAGCAATTAATCCAGACTGCACAGAAACACAAGTTCCCGTCACCCACATGGCCCGCGGGAACCCTCCCCACCCACTCACTCCTTACCCAGCAAACTTGCCTGCTAAGTTGCTATTTTTCCTTTTTCCGACCATCAGCTGTTCTGCTGTGCCGGGAGATTTAGATTAGCTAGGAAGCAGGAAATGGTTGGATTTCTTGCTTTCTAGCTAGTCTTTAGATCTTCAGCTCTGCTTTTAAGCACAGCCAAACCTCCCTTAGGATTGAAGGTTCTATTATTCAGTGCAGACTCATGGCAAGCAAATTTTATGTGACAGATTCAGGTAGCCGATGGCAGATAGATAGATTCCTGAATGAATCTGTCTGCCTGCTTTGCCTGATTTTGGGTAAAGGTTGCTCTTTTTCTAATAAAAAAAAATCAATATTTATATAAATATTTATATTTACATACAAGCTATGCCCAGCCAGTCACATGACCACCAAGCCACACCCACAAATTAGGCCATGCCCAAGAACTGACTGTTAAGTAAGTTGAATCCTACCTTGCGTCTGTGTGTTTGTGTATATAAGAGAGGGAGGGAGAGGGAGAGGTTAGATTAGATCTCTCTCTCCCCCACCAACATCAGCAAGCCACCGTCGGTCAAAATTCATATTATGAGTTTGGTGGTCCCTGAGGTCCAAAAGATTGGCGACCCCTGATCTAGGTCATAGTTGTCCCAAAGCTGCTTTTCCAGGAGGCAACTGGACTTTCTTGTTTTTTCTTAGAAGGCATTTTGCTTCTCATCCAAAAAGCTTCTTCAGCTCTGACGGGATAGTAGGGAATAGAATGATTTATATTCTCATCCAAGGACACAGATAAACCTTCAGGTGCTTCAACGACCCTCTACAAGGATGCAAATGACCAGCTGTCTGCAAGGAATATAAATCCTTCCATTCCCCACTGTCAAAGTTGAAGAAGCTGCTTGGATGACAACTGAAACATCTTCAAAGAAAAAAACAAAAAAGTCCAGTTGCCTCCTAAAAAAAAGCATCTTTGGGATATTCAACAAGTAACAAAGTAGAGAGAGTTCACATCAAGTTGTAGTTGCCAGATGTACAAAGTATCAGGTGTGAAGCAGTGCCTGCTCATAATAGAGGTTAAACTTCAACTTGGTGAAGTCCAAATAAGTCCAGTATATGAATTACAGTATCCTAACATATTTACAGGGTCCTAAATTAGGTTGGGTGATAATATTATTAGTGGGTTAAATACGAAGCAGAAAGAAAGGATGTATCTGTTTCATTCTGAACAACCTACATTGATTTATAAAAAAGAAAAAGAACCTTGTGAAACAAAGTAAATTATGTATGAGCAATGGAGTCTTGCTTCTGAATCTGAGATAAGCATCCATAACTGCCCTCTTGAGGGTTTTTTTTAATATATACATCCTCCCCATCAATATCCATGTGTATTTTGGGGCTGGCAAATTGGGATGTGAGTAAACGTCTAGCAACCTTGCAAGGAAGTGCACCCAGCTATGAATAATGATCCATAGATAACTGAAAAGGGAATTGGCACAACAATTGTAACTCCAAGAACCAGGTGTTAAAATCCCCCCCTCTGCTGCTAAAATGTGATTTCCCACTAAATATCAACAATTCCGATTTTTTTCCATATAATTTTATTGATTCTACTTCAGTCAATTTTCAGTCCACTTCATCATTGCTTAAGCAACCGTTTATTCAGATTTCCTTATTATAATTTGTTTAAGATTTACATCTCAATGCTAAAGTTTATCTCCCCTCTCCAAAATTTGTAAACATTTAAAAAACCAGAACTAATGATAAATGCAAACTCATATAGTTGGAAAATAACAAGATTTGTTCCTCAGTTGTCAGAAATTCACAAAGTGCATAGTAGCAATATCACTTAGACTTATATACCGCTTCTCAGTGCTTTGCAGCCCTCTCTAAGCGGTTTACAGAGTCAGCACATTGCACCAAACAATCTGGGTCCTCATTTTACCGACCTCGGAAGGATGGAAGGCTGAGTCAACCTTGAGTCGGTGTGCATCAAACCCCTGGCCAAGTTAGCCTGCAATACTGCATTCTAACCACTGTGCTTCCACGGCTCATATCTTAGTTTGATATTTTATTTATTTTTATTTATTTATTTGATTTGCCAATTGTTTACAAGATAATAAGTATAAGTGTATACATAGTTGTGAATACATGAACTTAATTTGTCTACATTTGTGCTTCCTTCTGGATGTGTGGACTTCTACTCCCAAGGACTTCTAGCCAGCAAGCCCGTGGCTGAGTGTTCATGGAATGGAACTCTTTTATGTCTAGAAGCTGCCAAGATTTAGAAATGCTGGCCTACATAGAAGTGTTTAATTTCCGAGTATTGAAACAATGCAAAATAAATATTCCACCACTGAATAAATAGCACTTCTCCACAAATGATATTTCAGGACTAAACTTTACTGAGATGGATTTATTCTACAAATGTAGAAAGCACTTACAATTTCAAAGTGTTCTCTATATTTTTTACATACCCCAACACTGTAACTTAACATTTTGCCTTCTCAGAATAACAAAACTGCCAACCTACCATTTTGCTTCTGCCAAAGCACATTCTTCCTCTCTAAATCCTGCCTGTAAAATTAAGGCTGCTAAAAATACATGGTTTATTTTTTGTAGTTTGTAATTCACAATGGCTTTCTTGGGAGGTGGAGCTGGTAAATTGGTATGTGGATAAGCACCTGGTGTGTTTGCAAGGGCCTCCACCAGGAATAATCCGGTGGCCGCAGTGATAATTAAAAAGAAGAATTGGCATGACAAATGCTTTGGTGGGAAAAGGCTTCAAATTGGTTGCTGGGTGTCTAAAAACTACTCTACAAATTAGATAGTGCAGATGAGCCATGAAGGACTGTGTGTAGCCTTTTCATCTTTTAAGTATACTGCATGTATGTTTCCATAAGATCGTTTTAATAGCTCTACTGGTGTTGGAAAGAAATTAAAACAAGACATCCCGCAGAACGCAAATATGCTCAGCCATAATGGTTTGCTGAAGTTTAGAATCAAGTTGTAGAAACTTAGCCATTGTGACTCATAAGCCATGGTTTGTAATTCAGTGTTCTGTGCAAATGCAGTTACTAAACAAGGAAGCAGAGCCTAACCAATCAGTTTATCTAAGAGTAGCTAAGTAGGGTTGATTGGAAGTTAGATGGGGGAACGAACTACCAGAATGAGAGAACAGCAAGCCATTATGTGGTGCAGCTCAGAAAATGACAGATTGTCTCAGCTCAAGAGACTTTATATTGTTACTGCAGTTTATTTAAATGAATATGGAGATTAAATGCCTATGGCAGCTTGTTTACTACCACACAGAGTAAAGTTATGTGTAATCAGAACTGTAGTATTTTGTAGGAAAACATTTTATCTGACAAGAAAAGATGACAGTCCCAGGATTTAGCAAGACATCCATCTGGACCAGTTCAGGAGACCTAGGATTGGACAATAATCCAGACTGGAGAATGAATCAGGAAGTCAATGCAAGGAAACAAGCCAGGATGATTTAGAGCGATAAATATTGGAAAATCAAGCAAGTCTTAAAAATTGGCTTGTTATTCAAGCATTGCTCCTATACAATTGATAGCTTTTAATTTTCCTTCCTGCCCAGCTTATCCAGCAGCCTCTGCCTAAACCTGGAAGGTGCTTTGCTAAGGAAATGCTCACAGGGGTTCCAGGGCAGGTACACCATATCCGAGGCTTCCTGGGGAAGCCGTAGTTTGCCCTGTCTCACTTCAGGCAACAACAATTCTTGGCTGAGGGAAGAAACTGTTTCTTAGATCCTGGCATCCCCTCCAAATAGTTGACAGTCAAAAACAGCACTTTAAACCAGGCCCAGAAACTCATGTATCATTACAGTGATCATGTATGAACTTTAAAAAGCCCCATTTCAATTAAGACTTTAGCAGACATATTTTCCACAAGCAATTTTTGGAAGGTTTTCAAACTACATTGCAATAGAGCAATTCCTCTTTATAGCCAGACTGCATATACGAAGCTGGGGTTCCAAGCAATGTTCTGGAATTTACTGCAGATAGTCCTCGTTTAGCGATTGTAACTGGGGCAAGTTGGTGGTTATACAAAGCAGTCACTAATCAAAAACCACATGATGGCAACCCAATTTTCCTTCAATTTTATTTTAGTTTTCAAGAGCTTCTTGCTACTTCCTTCAGCTGAACTGATGGTCTTTCTTTCTGAGGACACATTGGAGTAAGTAAATAAGCAAGTGAAAAGAGCAGAGAGATGCTGCAAAGGTCATACATGCGAAAGAACTGGTTCCAAAGCATTTTTAGCACCATAAATCTGATCTCTAAGCAAGGACTACCTGTAAATTATTGAAGAATCTGGATGCCTTAAACTCATCCTCTCGATGCAAGAAATCTGATGTTAAGTTAGAATATCTTTTAAGAAACCATTAAGATTCTACTATCAGGCTCAAATCATTCTTAGCAAAAAGATTTATAGCACCTTCATGCCATGACTAGGAAGTAGAGATAAAAGTTGTGTCTTGGTTCTGAAACACTAGTAATAGTCTATTTGGCAGACTAGATTAAAGCAAATCGGGGCCTCAAGTTGCCTTTAAAGACTTCAGCTTCTGCTTTAAATTCTGCTTTCCCAGACACTTAACAAATCAAAAGCATATGAGAGCAGGGTAATTCCTCCCCTTGAAACTCTCAAGCACAGGGAGAAACCAACTGATAATGCACCATTCCTTCCCTTCTTCCATCCAGAATCTTTCAAGTCTTCAAAGATTATATGGACTATGGACAATAGGGTAGAAGTCCACTTTTCAACGCTAAAATCCCAAGAGTCTGGGGCACCTCAGCACAAACATTTACATAAAGCCGGAGGGATTAAAATCTAGAGTAGCAAAATTCAAAGCACAAAGAACATTTTACTAGTGCAAGCAACAGCCAACAGCAATCCTGGATCAGGGGAAATGTACTTTTTATGTTACCATCATTATCTTTGAAAATATTATTATGAACAAAAGACAAAAGGCCATCCCAGATAAAATATGCTTGGTGGATATCACCTCCCAAATTAATCCCTTTGCTAGTCACGTCAGCATTTCTTTCTTGTCTGGGTTACTTGTTTCTGCATTCCTAGGATACATAAAAAATAACCCTGATAAAATGAAGTCAGAATGGGGCATTTGGATTCTGAACTAACCATACTGAGGGCAGAAATCTATTTTAAAGCATCCCTAATAGTAGATAACTGGTTCATCTGGTTTGGTCATTAGAAAGTTAAAAAAGAAGAATCACAATGTGCCTTCCTGAAACTTAAATTCATTTTGTGTCCTCCATTCTGAAATAAAGTCTTTTTTCCTTGTAACTTTCTTTCACCTATTTGTATTAAAATTGCCATTTTAATTCCTCAGTTTACTTTTCTTAAGGCTAAATGTATCAGGTCTTTCAATCTGTCTTTAGATATCTCATCCCTGATTATCCTCATCCTTCTCTGAACCTGTTCCATTGTGATCCTTCTTTAAACGATGGTGCCCAACATTGGATTTATTACTTGGGAGTCTCAACAATGCAAAGCAAATTTATTACTGACTTAGAAATAATGCTTTGGTTGATACAGCCTAGAATTGCATTTGCTTCCTTTGCAATTGTTTCACACTGCAGTCAACAATTACTGTATTCCAAGATTTTTTTTTCACATTAACTATTAGCCAGCCAGGAATACCTCCACTTTTTTTTTTTACTTCTGCATTGGATTACTGTTTGTAAGTGAACAACTATACATTTGTCTCCCTTAAATTTTAGTGTTACTTTCAACTCATTTATCTAGGAAAATTGTTCTAAAGTTTATGTTTCTGAATGTTTCATGACCAGGCCAGGTAACATCTTCAGCGGAGTTTGGGGGATGTCAGTGTCAATGATCTTCTGCTTATAAAGGCTTCAGGTGTGGGTGTGTCAAGTGAGGGTCTTGTGATGTGTCACGTGAGAGTCATCAGTGAGACTTGTGATGGGTAGGTTACATCAGGTGAAGGTCATTACAGGGTGAACTGTTGGTGGATGGGTTGCGTGGTTGAGACACAGTGCTGTATCTGGTTGGCTGTGTGGCTGATTTGGATTCTGAGGGGTTTGTAGGCTGGTTGTAGGTCAATGAGTCAGTTGATGGAATTGCTTGTGGAGTGTCAGGCTTCAATGAACTCACAAGCACGGCGGGTGGTAGCGTGGCCGATGATTTTTGTATTGCTCCAGTCGAATTGGTGCTGTTTGATGTTGGTATGGGTAGAGATGTGTTTCTTATTTTTATTCTTCTTGCTTTTAAAGCTTCATAGAATCATTTAGATTGGATACTCACTACATAAAATAAATAATAATAAGTATCACATCCATTTTTGTGTCATCTGATGATCTGATAAACATTCCTGCCACTTTTTCATCCTGGTCATTAAGTAAAAAATATTGATAAACCATAGGATCCAGGATTGAATTTGTGATATTCCATGTGAATCTCTCCCCAACTTGACAGGAGTATTTGAGTGTTATTTTCAAGCCAGATATTAGCTATTAACAAAAAGGATTAATTTTGGGGAACACAGGGGAAAAGAACCTAAACACAATCAGTTCCAATGCTATAAACACAGACAAAAATCTGTCCCAAATATACTTTAGTTTGTGAAAAAAACACCACAAGGAAATTTAGCTAAACATTGTTACATAGGAGGCTTTCAAAAACTTTACATAGTTTTGGATACTTTGGTTTTGGTTTTCTGATCTTTGAAGACTGTGTTCCAGTTCCTTTAAAGACACTTCATGACGTTTATCTCGCTGGAAAAAAAGGACAAATAGACATTACTAACAAATTTACATGTTTACATTTTCAAGACCAAGTGCTTGAAGAAGGAAGTAATTTCCAAGTAATTCAGTATTGTTAACTTATATATATATATATATATCTTTGGTTATTCGGGTTTTCTCCCACGTAAAATTGGAGAAAACCCGAATAACCAAAGATCCACATACAAATACCCGTGAAAACCTCAGAAAACAAATATACATATACATATACATATACATATACATACATACATACATACATACATACATACATACATATATATTCAAGTAGGGAGACCAGCTATTTTCTCATCAGGTAAGTAAATATCCCTGCAAATTGTGAGTGCTGGCTGTAGTAACTACTTCTGGTTAAATGTGATTACACAAATGACTGCCTTGGGGTAGGGGTTTTTAAACATATAGAACAGAATAACAGAGTTGGAAAGGACTTTAGAAGTCTTCTAGTCCAACCCCCTGCTTAAACAGAAGACACTATACCAGGGCTGACAAACTCGCGGCCCACTGGCTGGCCATGCCTACGCCCGGTTTAGCGAAGGGGGAGAAAGTTGTGATACGTCTCATGATGCTGCTGTGATGACGTGAGTTTGAACCCCTGCTCTATACCATTTCAGACAAATTGTTGTCCAATCTCTTTTTAAAAACCTCCACTTTTGGAGCAGCCACAACTTCTAGAGGCAAGCCATTCCATTGATGGATTGTTCTACAATAATTGTTCTATAATGATAACCTACAACATGTATACATATAACAGTCCTGAGCTTAGTTCATTTGTATATACCAGGGGTGTCAAACTCAAGGCCTCCCGCAGCACTTTGCTGGCTGAAGACGTGCCCCGTTTTGGCTGCCAGAGGCACTGTGGGCTGGGAAGTGCTGCAGGAGGCCGTCCAGGCTGAAAATGGGGCACTGGGGGAATCGTGCACAGACCCCTCTGTGCCCCGTTTTGACCGGCGGTGTGCTGCAGGAGGCATCCGTCCCATCTCATCTCCACCCCCATGTCCAACCCGCCCGCAGAGGAGAAGTACAATGCTGATCCGGTCCTCGAAGAGATCCAGTTTGACACTCCTGGTATATACCATTCACAATTATTCCCAGAAATACTTGAAGTAAAACAATCTTATATGTGTTTTCTCTTCCATAATGTATTTTCAGTATATGTGCATTGTTACGTGCATGTGCATGTGTATATATCATCAAACTATATGTACCAACAACAACTCCCAAAACAAAACAAAAAAGCAGACTACCCATAACAATAAGGAAACTTCAATCCAAAAAGAGATCACTCATGGAAAACAAATCTGGTCACGTTGCCAATTTCAAAAGCCGATACAAAAATTTATGCCACCAGATAAAGACCGAATGCATCAATTATCACATTAAACAAGAGGAAAACCTTCTAAGCACCAATTCCACCCGTGCTTTTTACAATTTTGTAAACAACAAACTAAAAGACTCAAGGTCTATCCCACCCTTGATAGGACCTGATGGTAAAGACTGCAACGACGACACCACTAAAGCCAACATCTTTAACACATTCTTCAGCTCAGTATTTGTAAACAGCAATGGATCATGCCCAGTATTTCCTAGCCGTACCACAGATAACAACAATGATCTAATACATATCGATTTTACAGAAGTCAATGTTGAAAAAGCACTACGCAATCTAAAACCATCTCTATCTATTGGACCGGATGGAATATGTGCCTACTTCTTAAGAAAGCTATCCACTGCCATAGCCAAACCTCTAAGCATAATCTTTGAAAAATCTTTCAGGACCAGCTCCTTGCCTAACCTATGGTCACAAGCCACAGTCATCCCCATCTTCAAAAAGGGAGACCCAAGCCTAGTTGAAAATTACAGGCCAATCTCCTTATGCTGCGTCACCTGTAAAGTCATGGAATCAATTATTAACCAATCCATCATCCTCCACTTAGAGACAAACAACCTACTCTCCAATAAACAATTTGGTTTCAGAAAAACTATCCTGTAATCTGCAACTCTTACACTGCAAAAACATATGGACGACACAACTCGACCAGGGCAAAGCAATTGACGCAATCTACATAGACTTCTGTAAAGCCTTTGATTCAGTGGTACACGACAAACTACTCCTAAAAATAAAATCCTATGGTATCTCTGGACAACTGAATAACTGGATAGAAGCATTCCTGGCAAACAGACAACAAATGGTCAAAATTGGGAGCGTCCTATCAAATTCTGTACCTGTCAATAGTGGTGTCCCCCAAGGCAGTGTTCTAGGACCAACTCTCTTCATACTCTACATAAATGACCTCTGTGATCATATTAAGAGCAATTGCGTTCTCTTCGCTGATGATGTAAAGCTGTTCAATACCACAGACAATACTGCTACCCTACAAAAAGATCTTGACTGTGTATCAGAATGGTCAAACAAATGGCAACTTCAAATCTCAACAAATAAATGCTCTGTCTTACATATTGGCAAAAAAAATCAGAAAATAAAATACAAGCTGAATAGTCAAGATCTTGTTGATGACCCAAGCTCTGTCAAGGACCTTGGAATACTCACCTCTAATGATCTAAGTGCTAGAGCCCACTGCAACTACATAGCCAAAAAGGCATTAAGAGCTGTTAACCTAATCCTACGTAGCTTTTTCTCTGGTAATATCACACTACTAACCAGAGCATACAAAACATTTGCTAGACCAATACTCGAATACAGTTCATCAGTCTGGAACCCACATTACGTATCTGATATTAGCACAATTGAGAAAGTCCAGAAATATTTCACAAGAAGAGTTCTCCACTCCTCTACTCGTTGTAGAATACCTTATGCCACCAGACTTGAAATTCTAGAACTAGAAAACCTTGAATTACGCCGTCTTCGGTCTGATTTAAGCATGGTATATAAAATCATACATTGCAATGTCCTACCTGTCAATGAATACTTCAGCTTCAACCATAACAACACAAGAGCACACAATAGATACAAACTCAAAGTTAACCGCACCAAACTTGATTGCAGGAAATACGACTTCAGCAATAGAGTGGTCAATGTCTGGAATGCTCTACCCGACTCTGTAGTTTCTTCCCCAAACCCCAAAAACTTTAACCGTAGACTGTCTACTATTGACCTCACCCCTTTCCTAAGAGGTCTGTAGGGGCGTGCATAAGCGCACCAACGTGCCTACCGTCCTTGTCCTATTGTTTCTCTTATTCTTCTTTTTATTTTTCTTATATGTACCCATTTAATGTATTCACAACTATGTATACACTTATTATCTTGTAAACAACTGGCAAATCAAATAAATAAATAAATAAAATAAATAAATATGCTCCCTTTTGTGTAAAAAAAGATGAACAAAGGATGTGTTCCATATTAACTCTACGACACTCTGCTGGTACATGAATTAAAATTAGTTTCATGTTTATTTTTAACTGTCAGCTTAACACAAAAATGGAAAATGCTTAAAATATAACTTAATGGCCCTGACACAAGAACGGAAAGAAATATTCTATTGGAACAAGAATTTTAAGACATGATCTGTATCTACCAAGTGTTCTGATGTCTTCTTTGGAATGGTTAATTCAAACAAATTTGTGGTAAAAAAAGCTACTTAATAGCTTGATGCAAGTAATATTTCCTAAACACCCTGCAAGAACATGAAACTTGGTACATTTTTCAAAAGAAAAGATGGTGGCTCAATGGAAAGACACGTATCTTTATTCAATCCTTGCCACCTCCAACTAGGGCCGAGCAAGATTTTCATTTGTCATAGCTATTCGGTCTCTCCTTCCTAAATGAAAAAAAAAGATGGAACTCTAGGAATTTGCTTATGAGCCCAGTGAGATCTTGTAGCCCACCCAATGAGTGCAGATTTAGATATCATTTCACATCTCTGTACTAAATTTTCACATCAATAAAAAGCAACAGACGCATTCTATGCATTAGCCAAGAAATTCAAGGAAACACTGGCTGTACTTTTAACAATGATTAACTTGGAAGATTCAGCTTAACTATCTTAATAAGATTATTAAACCGTGTTGACAAGTACAGGGGGGTTTCTTTGCTCAACTTTATGTTGTGTGTCAGTTTAGGCCTTTCCTGGTTAGGGAGGCTCTCCGCTTGGTCTTTTCCCTTTTCGACTGTTGCAACGTGGTCTACGTGGGACTACCCTTGAAAAATACCCAGAAGGTATCGAATGTGGCCATGTAAACAATCTTGTATGCCCCAAGGATGGAGTATGTTACACCTCCGTTGTGTAAGTTGCACTGAGGGCCGGTCTGCTTCTGGGTCCAATTCAAGGTATTGGTTATGACTTTTAAAGCCTTACATGGCATGGGAATAGGCTACCTGCAGGATGGTCTTCACCCCACTGCATCAACCTGCTCAGGCAGGGGTGGTATGTTCCAAACCCCATCAGTCTAATTAGCAGGATCCAGGAAGAGAATGCAATTGCCCCTCCCTTTGAAACATTCTCTCTCCAGAGGCACAATAGTCTCTTGGACTTTTAAAAATGTCTAAAAACCTGGCTCTGCTATCTTGTTTGGTGCCCACACAAAGGAGCACCTGGCCTTGGGGCTGATTAGTACCTGGAAGGTCAGCCTCCCACCTTTTAATTAATTTTTAATATTAAATTTAAACATCTTTGGCTCTTATATACAGTTTTTACATTTTAATATTTTACTTGTTACACATTTTATTTCTACATAGTTGCCTAGTGACTCTCTGTGAGGGTGATGGGCAATTTCTAAATTTTGATAAATAAACAAATAAAATAAAAATATTTGGATACTCACTAAAAAGTGTATTTTAGGATTGCAGTTAGGTTTGTTTGAATTTCTCTTCATCTCTCTTAATGAGCTTTATGAATTTGTTAGGGATCTGACCCCAAATACCCTTGGTTTAATTCAATATCCAGGCAAGATCAATGCAAGGAAGAAACACATTATAATATTACATGATGAATTAAGTAGATTGTTTGTAAGTCCTTGTTCTTATTTGCTCCAAATTACGGAATAATTCCAACCAGCCCATGTGTGAGGAGGGGATATTTAATCCTTTCCTTTCAGGCGCTTCCTTTTCAAAATTTCACTTTCCATCTTTTATAATGATCAGAGCCAGAAAAAAAAAATGTAGACAATTCTCAATGGATTCTTAGAAGTAAGGGCATATAATTCAGCACATAGAGAAACATGCAGAGAAAAGGTTTTCTGCAATTGTCCAATATTGTTGAGAATAAGAAGTCTGGGTTTTGGAAGAAAAAGAATAGATAGCAAATAGTAGGAAGTGAAGTTTCAGTGTTCTACAAATTTCTACTTTTGTAGATATCGATTGATAACACCTGCAGTGATAACCTTAGAATAAATTGGAAAATTGATGTGAATTAGCTTATTTAAAAATAAAATATACTTCGTTTGTTCTATACAATCGGTTTGATCTTTTTAAGTTCTTATGGAAATCTAATGAGTTTAAAAAGTTTAAGACAAATTAAAGTAATACTGAAATAAAAAGAATAGTCAGCCTTAAGCTAGCTAATACGCTTACAGTACACACATCTAACTTTTTTATATTAAAAAAAAGTCTACTTACATTTTCCAGTCTTTTGGATAGCTCTTTCTTTTCTTTTTTCTTTTCTCTTAATTCATTTTCTAGATCCAATATTTTCAACTGAAAAGATTGCTCCTTAGAATTGATTTTTCCTAGTTCCTCTGTTAACTGTAAGAATTAAACATTTTAAGTTTCACTTGAATTACATAGCTTTTCAACTTCAACAGTAAACTATTTTATGTTTCTGTGAGTGGTCACCAACATGCTTGTCTGTTATAGAAATCCATATTTTAATAGAAAAACCACGTAGAAAAAATATATTGAAATTATATAGTTACGATTTTTTTTACATTAACTTTCAAGTATAGTATGAATATTTTCAAAAAACAACCTGTCATTTTCAAATAATCACTCAAATGGAAATGATAGTATTTTTCTAATTTTGTCTGCCAACTTCTTGGCTCAAACTAAAATATCAAATTTTACTTTTGTTAAAGCTACATCTATCTTTGAAACCAAGTATTGGCTGAACCCTTTTCCACTTAGAGAAACTAATTGACCATTTTTTTCCTAGTGAGGAAGGTTATGATCCAGAAGAAAGTTTTGGTTCAATCCTTGCTATTAGTTATATTATGGGGGGGGGACTCCCTTTGTGGATCCCTTTTAAACAATTTGATTTTTTTAACCCAATGAGTAATTTTATCTTATGTCCTTTGACATTTTTTTATGTTCTATTTGTTTATCAGGATGGGTTTTTTTTTTCAAAAGGAGGATTTAAAATTTATTTTTCTCCATGCTGTTCTTTTTTCATGGATTAAGTAAATTTTAAGGAGATTTTCAGTATGTTTCATCCCAAACTGTAAGAGTTATAGAACCTGGGGGTGGGGTTAAAAGAGAGATCAGCCTAGAATCCCTACATCGTTACAAACAGATTAAATCCAACACCCTTTGAATTCTGTGGACCCTAATCTAACTCCAAGCAGATGCTGTTAGTTGAGAAGATTCTAAACTGTTAAGTATCAAATAAACCAGTAATAAATCAGTTTAAATCAACCTTCAGGTGTGGACCTGGTCTTCCTCACCTGAATAAACTATCTAATACATTATATAAGAACATGCATGGAGATCAAATCAAAAGAAAATCGAAAGAATTTATCTAACATGGAAAGGATAGATACAGACAGACAGACAGAGGCATGTCTTAGACTTACTAAAGATTAGGCACACTGCCATTTCTTTTAGTTGTCTAAACATCAATGTGAGTAAGAACCATTAGGTTACAGATAAACCGAGCAATTTATTTCAAGCATAATTCTATTTCATGCATCTTTTACACTCCATCTTTACATTTCACTATAATGTTAATAGGTAAAGAATTTAAAATTGAATGTGTCTTTACACATTCCTGAATGCATTTTCATTTCACAAAAAGCACATTACTAAACATATTTATATATTTTAAAATCCATTTTGCTCCATTTTTAAAAACCAAATTTCATAGTAGCGGAAAATCCAAAAGATACTTATGTTACAATATGCGATTAGTTTAGAGGAACAATTAGGATAGGTTTTGATCTAGGACCTTTGAACAGGAAGGCAGAAAGGAAATTAAAAAAGAAATTATTTCACAATATAACAATTGTTCTGTATATATAAGTCTCCTTTAAAATATATATCATTCACCCCAAATTTTAAACTGATTGGGAAGCATTATATATGTGATCTTTGCAGTTATGCATATAATCCTCAACTTACAACAGTTTGTTTGTTTGTTTATTTAATTTATATTGCCGCCTATTCGCCCATGGCGACTCAAGGCGGCTTACACAATGTAATGACCATTCAAACTTACAATGGCACTAAAAAAAGTAACTTATGACTGTTTTTCACTTTACGATCACTGTAGTATCCCCATGGTTATGTGATAAAAATTCAGACGCTTGGCAACTGACTCATACTTATGATGGTTGCAGTGTCCCGGGGTCATGTGATCCCCTTTTGTGACCTTCTGACAAGCAAAGTCAATAGGAAAGCCAGGTTCACTTAACAACCACGTTACTAACTTAACACCTGAAGTGATTCACTTAACAACTGTGGCAAGAAAGGTCGTAATATGGGACAAAACTCACAAGTGTCTCACTTAGCAACAGAAATTTTGGCTCAATTGTGATTGTAAGTTGAGAACTATCTGTATAGAGACATGTCGTTCTTAATTTTATTAACAAAACATTCATCCGTCAATATTAATTTTACCTGTTTCCTTCCATCTTCCAAAGCAGCTTCTAGCTGTCTTGCTAAAGCATCATATTCTGTAAGTTTCTGTTTAAACTGCAATTCGGTTTTCTGAAGGCTGTCTTCTTGATTCACCAACTGATTTTCCAGTTCTTTGTTTTGCAATTCAATTTCTTCTAGCTTTCTTTTAAGTCAAATATATATATAAGCATAAGAATACCACACAGAGAAATAAGTAGGAATAAGTAGCCTTGAAGAAAAGCAAACATCACACTTACCTTTTAACTTCCTCATATTTTAGCTGAATGTTGTAATTTTCCTCCTCCAAAGAAAGTTGTTTCAAAAATTCATCGCTATGATTTATCTGTTTAAAAAAGGGGGAGAATTGTTCGCATATCCAACAAAGCTATATAGAAATGAACTGCTGTGAAACTAGCTGTAATATTGGCAGATAAACCCACTGTAAATACAAATTAGTTGGACTGTACTTTGCAAGAGTAATATACAAAAATCCAAGATTGTGGAAGATCCAGTTCAGGGAGAATCACAATGGCAATAGCACTTAGACTTCTATACTGCTTCACAGTGCTTAACAGCCCTTTCTGAGCAGTTTAGAGTTAGCATATTGCTCCCAACAATTGGGCTTCTCATTTTATCGACCTCAAAAGATGGAAAGGTAAGCCAGTCAGATTTGAACTGCTGGAAATCACCAGAATTAGTCTGCAATACTGCATTCTAACCACTGCGTCCCCACAGCTATTTTCAAGAACTGCTTTCCCATCAGCCCTACACACAAGAAGGTATGGACATCAAGATCAATTCATTAGATCCTGCTTTGGTTCTTCTCACCTTCTGAATTAAACTTAACAATGACAGGAAATGGACTCATTTTCTATTATGTCAGCAAGTGTTCAGCTGAGTCCATCTTCTTTGGGATGGTTAAGCAGACATATTTACATTGTCCTAGTTTTAAAATATATATGATTGTGCTTTTGTGATGCCATTTTTTCACTGCACTGCTGTGTGATACTCACACTCCAATGCTTTATTTACTATGCCAATTAGTTTTGCGACGTTAGTCATTTTGATGTAAGAGCGCATTTGCTGGAAAGGGACTTACAAACATGCTAAATAAACAAACAAACAAAACATCCCTTTTGAATTTTAAAAGTTTTATGTATTGCTATGAAGCATGCAACCATGCATTTGGAAACATGTTTGTTTGGATAGTGACTTATTGAAACAAGCTTCAATAGAGAGATAAAGTTAATTTCAGCAAAACTGAGGTTTGGTAATCACTGTATGTTGGGACATTTTCAGACAGCTGTTGAAAATTAGGGCTCCTGAATTAGGTATGTGGATGGAAGCATTGCTTGCACTGAAACTCTCAGCATTACTCACTTCACAGGGTTTTTGTTGGGGAGAAATAGAACGGGGAAGAAGTATTAAATATGCCTGCCACCTTTATAAAGGTGGGATAATAATAAAATAAGAAATACATTATTCTTCCACTGTATTATAACAATTTTTTTATTTGCTATCTCTCATGTTTATCCAAAGAATTCTCAAAATAGATAGCAATTATTTTATATAACCCTATGCCTCCTTTGCACCCCTGTGCAGCCTCTTGACCCCGGCCCTTCCCAATCCACACCCCCATTCCTCCCCAATCACATTTTAAGTCTTCACCATTTAGCAAGAGAAAATTTCAGTTCCAATTGCCATTATAAGTTCAGGACTATCTGTATGTGTCGTATTTATCGGGCGTATAACACACACTTTTTCCCCCTGAAAATAGGGGGCAATGATGTATGCGTGTTATACGCCGATATAATGTTAAGAAGCCTTCGGTGAATGCTGCTGGGATCGGGGATCAAGGACACAAATGAAAGAAGGGGAGGGAGGAAGCAACCGAAGCCTGTCCTTCTCTCTGGGTCAGCTCAGTCGCTCTCTCGCTCCTCCACTAGCACAGGAAGAAACTGCTTCAAAAAGCCGGGGGGGCTTTTCCTGTCGCCGCAGCTTCCTGGGGGGCGCCTGCTCCCACCCCCACCTCGCCCGCTCGCAGTGCTCTGAGTTCTGCCTGCCTGCCTGCACTTCGTTAATGGTTGAATCGGAACAGCTTCGCTGAGTAAAAGAGGCGAATAGTTATTATTCTCAGCCGAAGCTGCTCCCAAACAACCAGAAACTAAGGCAGGCAGGCAGGCAGGCAGAATGGGACACTGTGGATTGAAAGCGCAGCGGTCGGGTGGTGGGAGGGGGTGAAACGGGCACTTCGGAATAGCTGCGGCGACAGGAAAAGCCCCCGCTTCTTTGAAGCAGTTTCTTCCTTGGATGGTGGAGCAGCGAGAGAGCGAAGCCTCCTTCTCTTCTCTCCCCCGGTCCTTGCAAAAATTTTCTGCTTGAAACCGGTCCTGGTACAAAAAGGTTGGGGACCACTGATTTACCTTATAAGTGGTAATAATATTAATAAAAAAAAGTTCTGAGCTACCCTTATTTTGCTTCAAAGTTTTTATTTAGAAATTTAATTTTTTTTCCTGAAATTTCCCTCTTAAAATGAAGATGCGTGTTATACGCCTGTGCGTGTTATACGCCGATAAATACGGTAATATTTTTAAATGCCTAGTGGAATGCAATGTATTTGTTCAATTGTTACTACTGAAACGACACTCATTTGTGTCCCAACTACCTTTCCTACCCAGGAGCAACTAATTTCTGAATAATACTGGTCAAGTAGGTGTTCTATACAATTGGGCCCATTTCATGCCCAAATCCCCACTTTCAAATGAATTGTATAGAACACCTACTTTAAAAACAACAGAAAAGAATAATTTGGAACATTAATTCCTTGAAAAACTGGAGTTAGCTTTAAGAAAAGAAACTCCCTCATTTTTTAAAAAAAGTTGATGATAGTCAATGTTCAGGATGAGAGCCGGGTTGCCAGTTTTTTAAAAAAATATTTTTCGGTGCTGGTTTAAATATCAAGCAGGAAAGTTTTATTCTCGAAGCACCTGAGCCTGCAGCTCCCTAATGGCTTTGGATTTTTCTACGCAGCTCTTTTGGCAGGAGAGAAGACTTCCCTGATCCTTCTGCAGTTTCTCTTCAGCTGCTTTCTGTAAGCCACGGGCATATTCTACCTCCTTCTGGTGAGCCTCCGTTTGGCTCTTCATCTGCGTAATGGCATCGGGAGTGGAGGGAAAAAACAGAGTTCAGTCACTTTGTTCACCTTCCTACAGTCAAACCATATACCAAAGAATGGAACACATAGAATATATTATAGATTGGAACCACATACCGCATCCCTTTCTAAATCTCTGCCTTCTGTTATAGTTCTGCTGTCATGCATGATCTTTTCATATCTTGTTCTCATTTCTTCAGCTTTCACTTCTAATTTTGCCACCTAAGACAACATTTTATTTATTTTATATTTATATTTATTTATTTATATATATATACACACACACACAACATTATTTGACTAGACTTTGGATCATGTCAGTCAGTGGTGAACCTAGCATACTTGACAATGACACCCAAAGCAGATCATTCTTTAGCATCTCCTTACTTTGTTGTTAAAAGTCTAACAGTGGTTAAAAAATCAGACTAGAATACAGGAGGTTGTGAGTTCTAGCCTCGCTGTAGCCATTGGGCTAGTCACTTCTCAACCCTAGGAAGAAGGAACTGGCAAGCTATTTCCAAAAAAAGTGATGTTTGAGAACTTCCACGAGAAGAACAGTGAAATAATTATTTCTCCAAAGAAGTGGAAATGGCAACACAGCAAAGAACAATAAGCATGGTTCAACTGAACTGTTCTGGACTTTGTCTGGAGATTGTCCACTTGTGCTCTGGATGGCTGTTGTTAACCACCAAGAGACGAGGGAAGCCATCAAAAGCTCTCAACAGGGATGGGTTCATCTAATCTCACTTTTTAAACTCTTTGGATTTATAATTATTTTAAACTTTAAAAAAAAATTCCATACGAGTTTAAAAAACCACCTGGTGTGTAAATTAACTTACAGCTGAAAGAATTTTAAAAATAAATGGCAAAAGCTAAGTAAGAATTTAACTGAAGAAACTGTTAAAAAAATTAAAGGAACAGACAAAATTAGATTAAGACTTTTGCTAAGAAGTTTGAAAAACTGAGGAAACAAAATAATATCTATGTGGAAATATAATTTTTTAATTTATTAGGAATGAAATAACTGGCTGAATTTGAAAATTAAAAAAAAGCATAGAAACCCAGACTTTGTGATTATAAAAATGGAACACTAGAGTAAGGTTCCAGGGAAGAAAAATGCAATTTACAATATGACAGACAAAGGCATGACACTAGAGACATTTCAGAGGATTTTGAAGAACTGGGACAGAAACTTATAGCTAAACTGACGGCAATGAACTTCCAAATGCATTATTTGGAAAATATTCTAAAGACAAAATGAAAATTATGAAAGAAAGCAAGGTGCATATGTAGTCACCCATTTATTTTGCTCAGCTGGTGTTAAAAAAAGAGAGAACAATGACTTCATATTGTGTTATCACTTCCTATACATGAAACACAGAACTCTTGTGCCATTTTCAATTTTTTCCTGTTGCAATGCAGCCAACTTGAAAGATTTTGATGTGTATTGAGATTGCTTTGTTTTGATTTCAAAATGAAGTGTGTTTTTTATGTGATGCATAGCTCCAATAGATGTAAGGCTCTAAACCAGAATCCCCTAAAGTGATTCCCAAAGGTTACTGTTGTTGTTGTTGTTGTTGTTATTTGTAGCACTATTTATTTTATTTTATTTATTTTGTCAAGCGATTATAACAGGTATAGGTATAAACATAGTTACGAAATACGTGAAATGGATGCATATAAGAAAAATAAAAAGAAACAATAGGACAGGGACGGTAGGCACGTTGGTGCGCTTATGCACGCCCCCTACAGATCTCTTAGGAAAGGGGTGAGGTCAATAGTAGACAGTCTAAGGTTAAAGTTTTTGGGGTTTGGGGAAGAAACCACAGAGTCAATACATGTTTTGGGATTGTTGAACAATCTGAAACTTTATGGACTGAAAAATCCTGCTCTAAACTGAGGCAGAATTTCTAGAATAATAGGAAAATCATACATTCAATTCATATTATGTATAAGGAGAAAATATTTTCCAAATTAGGCTCATGGAAAACTTACCTCAATTTTATACTGTTCAACCAGTTCTTCTTGCTGATGCACTTGTTTATGTAAATTTTCAAGTTCAGCTTCTTCAGTAATAAAATTTGCTTCCAAATCAGCTAGGGATGCCTACAATTGAGCATAACTTGTATAAGCACTGGTCGTGAAAAATATAATGGCTGAAAAAAACATCTGGGCTTTTTAAATAAAGGTTAGATAACATTCCGTATTATAAGCTGAACTTTAGATTTACTTCTGAATAAGTCCCCTATTGGACTGAAAATCTTTCTTAATATACATTTTGAGAACTAGAATGAACTTTGAAAGCTTTTCATCCAAAATGAAGACCTTCACAGAAGGATTAGGCGGGGTGGGAAACCCTCTCTATTTCCATTACTGTATTTGCAGCAAATCAAGACAGTCCTCTAAAGTTAAAGACAAATTATTTAGGGAAGCAACCCCTGGAATTTCACTGAGGAAGTTGGGCTGTGTAATGTTTAAGTATAAATAAAAGTTTAGATAACTTACCTTTAGCCTTGAATTTTCGGTAGAAATCTTTTTATTTTCAGAAGCAACAAAATTAATCTTTTGGATAATCTTGTTCACTGACTTTCTTTCATCCTCTTCTATTCTGCTTAGATCCATTACAAGGTCTGTGGTTTGCCTTTCAAGTTTGAAATACAAGTCTTTAGCAATTAATATGTGTAATAGTATGCTGTAATACTATTTAATTATAAACGCATTGTAATAATTATAATTGGTTTAAATATAATCTCCATTAGCAATTTTTTAGATGTTTAGATGTATATATTTTTATACAGAAAACTGTGTTTCAATAAATAAAATCTACTTATTCTAACGGATGACATGAAAAGAAAAACATAATAAAATTAATTGATTGGGAATTTAAGACTTATTCAAGAGTAGCAATGTCTTATCTTATGGCCATCTACTTTGTGGTACATTGTGCTATATTTCTCTAATGTACGTACAAAAGCAGTCAACTTAATAAAAACTGCAGTAGCACCCAGTTTGTATGGCTCCAAAACACTGCATTATAAATCTGCACTAGAAATGAGGTATATGGTTTTATCTATGCTATTCCTAGTAATTAAACAGAATAATTATGACATATTCCACCATTTATCACACTCAGTAAGTTCCATACATCTCACAATCCACTTACTGCAACAGCTGGAATTTTTTATAGACCCCAGAAACTGAAGTTCTCCTTGATGTACACAATATAGTAGACCCATGACTGACTATGGTGGGAAAAAAGGTGTCTGGCAATATATTTTCTACTAACAAGTTTAACAAGGTTTGTGCTTCAGCTGACTTCATCGGTGTTTGCAGTTTGATGGAAAAATAACTAATCCCTAACAGGAGAATTAACTCACTGCACTTAGTATAGGGATGTCAAACTCACGTTGTCATGGCTTTGCTAAATCGGGCATGGGCGTGCCAGCACGTGACACATACAGTCCGTGGGCCAGAAGTTTGACAGCCATGACTTAGTAGCTTTCCTCTCTGCAATTAAGATGAAGTGGAAATGCTCTTCTCTACTCCAGCATTGAAATGCATATAAATTACTTTCCGTGAAGCAGTCGAATGATGGAATGATGTGGCAAACACCCTATTATACTGGCTACAGAAGAAATGCTGCAAAGAAGCAGCTAAAAAGAAGAAAATTATTCTGTCTCTCTTTACCAGCTTCTTTCAATATTGGCCATGGTCAAAGAGAAACTTGTTCTTTCAACAGCCACTATGGAAACCAAGTCATCTAACAGAAGAAACATTCAACCTATTCTTCCTCTAAAGGCCTGTTCATTTGTCTAGTCACCAATGTTGACCAAATGAGTATTTATATCCTAAATGGATTTCTTGCAAATGAACCACAGTAGGAATAAATCTACCATAACAGAAGCAGGGCAGCAGCTAACTAATCATAAAGCTTTTGTATCCTCTTCTCAGGCAGTGTAATTGTTGCCCCACTAAAAAGTCTAACATAGACATTTTCCAAACTAGTTCACTGCTTAGGAAAAATGACCACAACTCAATGACCCACAGTAAGTCTGTTTTATTTCTAAAAACCATTGAAGCCACAGGAAAATGGCTGAAATCCAAAAATCTCTCTATTGTAAAGTTGGGGGTTGTTGTTTATTTAGTTCTTTTTATTCTGTTGATTCCTAACAAACGTCCAAGTAAAATATCCTAAGAAGAATGGAAATTATAAACATGACATACGTTACATGAAAAATGAAAACAGGCTATGTTATACCCTTTAAAAAAGAGAATTATTTAGCCACAGGCATTTACTTACTTTTTTAGAGTTTCAACCTGGACTTCTAACTTGATTTTTTCCTCTATTATGATCTCGTGATGACTTTTCCAGATATTAGAAGCTGAAAATACCTCAGACAACTGGATTTCCTGGAGATAATACAAAATTTGGACTTTGTGTTTATAAGGACCCCTTTTTCAAATTCCATAAGCTTAGGAGAAATTGTTCTTCAAAGCAGTTTTTGAAGGTATTGCAGTAGAACACAGTGTAACATTTGAAACCTCATCATAAATACATCACTTAAAAAGTAAAAAACCAACCTGTAAAACACTAAGTGTAAACTGTAAAATAACCTAAGAACATCACAGTGGAATTTTCCAAAATACTAGGAATGTTTTTCATCAATGTATTGTTTTGTTCAGAAATGTATTTTTTTTAAGGAAAGACAAAGAAATGACCACAACCTTTAATTGTTATCCCAGATAATTTCTTCTTCATTATCCACCATGTTTTACAGGCATGAATAAGAGAAGTTTACTCAGAAATGTTTCTATTTCAACTGCCTGGGATGTCTGATTGGCAAATGCTAATGAGATTGCTATAAACAAGAAACCCAATAAGATCATTATTGGAATTGTAGGTTTTTTTAAAAAACTGATTGGAACCTGGAAAGCATTTTGCATTAGAACTGCACTTCACCAGTTGCCACAGGTAACTGAAAGTTCCACTTAAAGGAATAAATAGGCTGAAAAAGAAGCAATGCTTTATTCTCCTTTTTTGCCTTGTCTAGAGTCAAATTGAGCAGACTATTGGGAAAATCCTGCTCTTTGGGTAAAGGGCAGAAATCCACGTATTACTAGTAGTACAAAGCTCCTAGTTCCTTATCTTCCAGGATAGAAACTTTAGAAATGCTTATTTACAAGTTTGCAGTAGAATATGGTACTGCTAGCAACAAACACACACAAACACACCTAATCTAAACAACAAAAAGGAAAGCTTATTGTTAAAACACACACACATACTATAGCTACAATATTCACCTATCACTGATGTTACCTAGTTTGATTTAAAAAAAAAGCTTAGAGAGCATCAAGGACCCCTCATTTCAGCCCTGAGCTAAAAATATTCTCCTTTTATCTGTACAACTTTCCATTGGATAGCTTTATAAACAGTGCACAACATTCAACTATGTCAACTAAATAAAAAACAAAACAACTTAAAGCCGTAGATGGAAGAAACAAAAACAAGCACTTTGAATCTTGTGCCAGTGTAAACACCTCTTTGCTATTCATTAAAAAGTGCCTGAAAAAAGTGGCATTAATATATGTGAGTTATATTAAAGATGTTTTATTAAACATAGTTAATTAAAGCAGCAGCCACCTTCTTTCTGCCTCCCGTGGAAGCATGTCAAAATTAATTTGCCTACAGAATCTGAAAATTTTCCAAATCTTTTTCAAAATGTGCAAGTCTTATAAAATAGGGAAGCCAAAGGCAGCATGCACAAGAAGGCAATCCTTAACAACAGAAATTTTGGGCTCAATTGTGGTCATAAGTCAAAGACTACCTGTAAGTCATCCCAATACCCTTATATGTATTTCATCATAAAATAATGTAAATATGCATGCGTGTATATGAAGTTGAATTTCTAAGTATTAAATCACTAGCTAATGATTAGTTTGCTTTCAGGAAGGTGTCAGCAATATTTTTTAACCAACAGGCACGTCTGGAATTTTGAAGGAGTGTTGAGGGCACTCTCATAAAGCAGCTACTATGGAGCTATCAGCAGTCCTATCACCCTTCTATCCACTCACCTTGCCTTCTACAATTACTAACCTTTTCCTTAATTTTTGAAAAGAGGTTTTCAACAACCACTTTCATGTTTTCAGCTCTTTGTTTCTGAACAACAACTGCTCTTTTCAGGGCATTCCTCCGTTCCACTTTTCTTTTCTTTTCAGCCAAAATGTTCTGCTTATATTCACCAACTTGTCTCTTCCATTCAGCAATATTCTTCTCCATCGTCTGCAACAAATTTTTTTAAAGGTGTTCTGAGTACAGGAAAATTAATGTGAATGTTGACTAGATGAAGGAATTGACATATAATCTATCTTAACCAGAGTCTAAATATATTTGTCTTTTTATTTTTTTCTAAATATCCTCCCTTTATTATCTTTATAAATAACTCAAGATGATGAGCATATTTAACACTCCTTCCTTCTATTTTCCCCACTAGAACACTGTGAGCTGAGTTGAGCTGAGAGAGTGACTAAATGTGAATAAGTTCCATTACTGGATCAAGGCTACTGAAAATGTACCACATACGATAAAGTATTTTGAATATCTAGATGACATAAGTACTGAAAATCTGAACACTAATGGAGGCTGACTCATGCATAAATCGTCAACTCTATATTCAACGATAAACAGCAAGCCTGAGAAAGGTAGGAAATATTCTGCTACTGCTTTCTGGAAGAATATTATTTGTCTTGTACACAATCGTCACCCCATTTATTAAAAGTGTAAATCCTATGCACATCTATTCAGAAATAAACTTTTTTTTGCATTCAAAGGGGATTACTTTGTATTGTTATATGGATCTATACTCTAGCTTTAATTTATTGATAACCCTATAAACAAGGATAATAGGTTTTTGAATCCAGTACTGGAAGGGAGTCATTCTGATCAGATCAAATCAGTCTGGTTTATGTTCTTTGTGGATCATAAAGGCAGCTCAAAGTACTGAAAACATGGATATTTGATCCAGATTATAAAATTAAACTGGGCACGGGAAAGAAAAGAAGGTTGGACAAATGTGAATAGGTCCAGTGTAATATGCCACACTGGTATAGTCATACTGGCAGTGAATGAAAGCAGGGGACCAAAGGAAGAGAAGCCACTAGTAAGATGACAGTGGAGGGGAAAGGAGGAGAGTAGAGGCTGCAAATTTCATTTCTGCTGAACCTTGCCTAACTGGAACAATACAGCAGAAATTCCACAATGTTTATGCTTATTTTGGGTTCAAAAAAACCTCCACCCTAGTCGAGAAGACTTTTTACAAGTTTGTCTATCATAGAATCCACTAGGTAACCATGTAGTCATATACTTCAATTAAAGTAGTGTCTATTTGCAGAGGACAACAACATTGTCTTTAAAAAGGCAATGTACAAGTGCAATCATTATATACAACAGCTTCAAGTAACAAATTCAGATGAGGAGTGCAAAAATGTTATTTTAATTGGATCAGACAATCTAAAGAAGTTGCTTGGGAAAATGTTTTAAGCTACTATTCCAATATAAACTTTCCAGTCCCACACTTCCATTTTTGTAGCCACCAAGTCAGGTTAGAGAAGGTCTGTGTAAGCTGAAGCCTGCCAAGTCAAATGCAGCCCATCTGCAATGTATGATGACCTTCCAAAAATGCAAAGAAAAAGTTTTTGCATCTGCTTGGAAATATATGGAAGAAAATTGTGAATTATTCACATATTAAAACACAAGGTTAGTTGGGCATAAATGGGTATCCCAATTACCCAGTTTACTGACAAATGTCAGTAAGAAACGATCTATATCACTGTTCTTCCTGTTACCGCTAGATGTCACCATTACTTCTCTGTAATTTTGACAAAAAATTAGGCATAAAACAACTTTATGGCTAGAATGTTCACATTATTTACAACATCTGTCAATTGTGGTTACATTAAGAGTATAATCTTTTACAATGTAAATTAAAAATAAACAATGAGGTTATTTTCTATTTTTCTAAAAAAAAAGCCTAAATGTAAATACATGGAAAAAATACAAATTTAAATATAATTTTTAAATGAAATATGTCAAAAATCATAAAGAAATCAAGTTTTCAGAATTTCTTCCATTTAGTCATGGGAAAGATTCTAATATTTTCCCCAGAAAATTCATTTAAATCCCTGGTTTGTAATCTAAACTTGGCTACTAGCCTTCATAAGCTATGACATTTAGGTATTTTCTGGCTCCAAGATAAATAGGCTTTTTCAAATCACTGATGGAATGAAAAGGTCTATTAGCAGAGACTAGATTATTTTTTGTGACTGCCAAATAGGCAAGTATTTTTTAAAGAAAGCAGCCCATTCATCTGTATTTTGCATAAAAGTTTACATAACTGAAGTTTAATAACTATAACTATTTATTTATTTTATTTATTTATTTGATTTGCCAATTGTTTACAAGATAATAAGTATAAATGTATACATAGTTGTGAATACATGAAATGGTTACATATAAGAAAAATAAAAGAATAGGAGAAACAATAGGACAGGGACGGTAGGCACGTTGGTGCGCTTATGCACGCCCCCTACTTTCTCAAGTCAGAGATGCTCACCTATTTATTAAGTAAACAAAAATTATAAAAAACTAACCTGAAATTTTGCTCTTAGTTGATTATTTTCTTCCTCTTTTTTCTCTACCTGAGACTGTAGATGAATTTGTACTGTTTGTATTGCTTCAGAATGGCGGTATGTTTTTTGTACATTAGCCTAAAATATAAAAGAAATGCCCCAATAAATTCCAAGAAGCTGTATAAAAGCAAATTTTAGGTTTTTTTTCCAAGTACTGAATTAATAACAGCTGCATGATCAGTGCGAAATATGCTGAAGTTTTAATTCAATGTGTATGTGCTCACTATCCCTGTACTAATCCAGTTTAAATGCTTATATTACATGCAGAATTATATGAATAATGAAGCAAGTGTTCCAATTATTTGAAACCAGAGATATATTAATTTTCAAACTATTTTTTAAAAGACAAAAAATTATAAGTTTTTAAAAATATAGAAATAACAGGCAAATATAGAAAAATATATAACAAATTAAAAAATCATACGATTAATATATTTTAATACATCATTAATATCTTATATTATGAGAGTTAATATCCATTCAAGCATATCTCTATTAAACTTTAAAGGTATTTGGTAGACAGAAATGGAGTTATTAAAAAGAGTGATTATGGATGATTAAACAATGCCTAAATCCTGTAAATTATATGTAGATTATATGGTATGAAAAATCAATATATATATAAAGTCACACTCCAAATTTTATGTACAAAACTATAGTCTAAAAATGGTTTCCTGATAGAATTGAATTCAACATCAGATTTACTTTTTTAACATGAAGTTGTTCCAGATAATTTAGGCAGTCTTCCACAGAGCGGGTGAAACATCTTTTTCAACAAAAAATCCTTGCAGCCATTAATTAATTAATTAATTAATTAATTAATTAATTAATGTGTGTGTGTGTGTGTATATATATATATATATCTCAGTATATTCTGAATGAATCTGTGAGTTAATGAAATAAATAAAATATCCCAGGAAGAAACAGGATTATAATGTATTGTTGAGGTTTACCATGTGGCCAACATATCTAGAAACAGGGTGAATTCTTTTCTAAATTACTATTTTCTTAAATGCCCTACTTTTTCCATCAATAAATGGCTTCATACTTTTTACAGTGTCTTATGGTTGAAAGGTTTCAACCCTCATCTTCCATGATGCATTGCTGGAATTTTTCTTTCAGAAGGAAAAAAAAAAAAAGCACAGGGAAAAGTACAAAGCTCAGGAAAAGAAAAATAGTAATTAAAAAGGAAAGAAGCCTTCCTTGTTTTGAGCCATTTATTTGCAAGAGAGGAGTCATATCTGTTAGCAAGTATAGTGTTTATGATAGAGATGGCTAGAAAATGCATTAGGGATCATGGTAAACTTTGATTTTACTGAAGAGGAATTTTTGCTTCTATGATGTAGTCAGTTAACCACTTCACAAACTGATGTGCAGTTTCTGAAATGAACAAAAGTACTAGATGTAACATAATGTGGAAAATTCCAGAAATTGTTGATACCCCAGTCAGATAAACCCAATTTTTATTTTTATGATTTTAGTCCATTTTTACTTCCAACTGTATTCTTAAAGCAGCTAATAATCATTTATGAAAATAAATGCAGGAGCAGAGAAATAAAGTCTTTTTTAAACTTTAAAACATCACAGGAAATGTTAGTAAAAATGTAGAGTACAAGAAAAAATACATCAATTGTTTATAAGCATTAAATCAGCATAAATCCTTACTTGATAAATTTTAAATAAATAATGGATAGATAATAAAATACGGGCGGGGAAGGCCCGGGGGGGGGGGGGGGGGGGGGGGGGGGGGGGGGGGGGGGGGGGGGGGGGGGGGGGGGGGGGGGGGGGGGGGGGGGGGGGGGGGGGGGGGGGGGGGGGGGGGGGGGGGGGGAGGGGGGGGGGGGGGGGGGGGGGGGGGGGGGGGGGGGGGGGGGGGGGGGGGGGGGGGGGGGGGGGGGGGGGGGGGGGGGGGGGGGGGGGGGGGGGGGGGGGGGGGGGGGGGGGGGGGGGGGGGGGGGGGGGCAGTATATGTATTCAAAGATAACTCTTGGGTCTCCATACAGCTGGAAATTCAATTCAGTATAGTTTATTTCCAGATATGAGATTGAAATTTAAAACTGGCAAATACATCCTGAAGCCAAAAGATTCCAAAAGCAATGGGATTATCATATAACCAGGCACATCTTCTTATAGGAATACAAACATTTTTTAAAAATGCCTTGAAGATACATGTTAACTTACTTTTTCTTGCTGAAGCTGAACTGAAAGATCTAAAATATGCTTCTCTTTTTGAATCACTTCATTTCTGAGGCTCTTCAGACACAAGGAGAAAAAAGATCCAATATCAGGAAAAGTTTATGAGATTGTTATTTTTCGATGAATTCTACCCTTACTAGTAGGTATAATGTCTAGGGATCATTCGCATACCAAGTAGCCAACATTTTTTTCTTAAGTGTGCTTGATTCTCCCCTCCCAAGTATTGAAAATGGGCCAGTTTAGTGTAGTGGTTTAGGCACCAGACTAGAGACCAGGAGACCAGGCATGAAGCTAGCTGAGTGTCCTTGGGCCAGCCACACTTTCTCAGTCCTAGAAGGGAGGCTATGGCAAGCCACTTCTGAAAACCCTTGCAAAAAACTGAACCCTGCAGTGATTTGCCCAGGCAGTTGCCAATAGTCAAAACTGATTCAAAAACATGCACGTGCGTTCTGTTCATGTATTTTTGCTAACTAATTTACAACTATATGTAACACAGAGTTTGTAGAAGGAGAGTAATGTTAGTCTGTGGTGACAGAAAATCAGGAGTTTGGTGCTGATTAGCCAATTTAATTTTAAAAAATGACCTTTGCATCTGGTATATTGAGCTACAACTCATGCCTTTTAATAACATTGACTACTTGGAAAAAATACTATCAGAAGTAACAATCAAATCATAAAGTTTTTATCCTTTTTTTTCTTCTCTTAGCAGCTGCTGAGTATATCTTCAATGGAGATGTTACCTTTGATGAGAGGAAGATGTACCAGAAAAAAGAACTTACTTCAATATCCATTTTACTTTCTGATAAACTCTGATCCAAATCTTTTGTCTCTTTACTGACAATCTAAAAATAAGAGAAATTGAATCAAATTGTTTAATTGTCATTTAAAAACCCATACAACATAGTTTGATATGGCTCCTGAAATATCAAATTCTTCATCTTCCTAAAAGAGTAGGGAACATGCAATCCTTCAGATGCTCTGGACATTACAATTCCCAGCATAGCCAGTGATAAAGAACGCTGGATGTTGCAGTTTTGCTATATCTGGAAAGTGAATGATTACCCATTTCTAGTAAATATATAAATATGTGCTATATTTATACATAATTTAGAGAACAAAGAACAAAGCAAAACTTACTCCCATTACCAAATGCTAAATACAGCTACAAAACTCATAAAAACAAAAAATGTCTCAGTCACCCAGGTCACTGTTGTCCCAAAGGTGCTTTTTCAAGGAAAAACAAAGTCCAGTTACCTTTTGAAAAAGCACCTTTGGGACAACTACCAAAAATCTAACCTCTGTTAATAAGTTCTTTTGCATTCATTTTTGCTTATTCAGGCAATAAAGGATAACTTATTTATGAACTCTGCATTTGTATTTTTCTTTGAGAGATTGGAGAAGCACACAATATTTAAAAGCAAAAATCTAATGCATGACACAATAAACTACTTATTTTGTCTACAAATAGCTGTTTTGCTAGAAGACGAATAGCCAGCGGGGGAAAAAAATCTTTGCTGAGGGGCCTAGTGTGAATAGATTTATTTCAAGAAAGCAAATATTTCTGCTTAATGTTCTGGATCATCTGGATGAGCCATCTGACAGATCTGCTGGGATGGAATTTTTATTTAAAAATCGATCTAATAAGTCATTCCTAAGTTACTCTGTCATCGAGGGGCTTTTTCAGATATGCAAAGCAACAGAAATTTTAGGGACAGAGTACTAAACCTAAAAACATTACTCTGATAGACAGGTACAGAAAACTTTGTATCTATGTTACATTTTTCTGTGAATGCACAATTTCCCTTTGAAATCCTAAAGAAAAAGTTACAAATGTTTAATTCTTTTAATTCATGCTATACTTGTTCACAATAATTTACATCATTCTAACTTCTTTTTCCTTGCTTGACCTTAATAGCCAGCTTAACAATTCCTTCATTTTTTGGATAGCTTCTAACTCATTTATCAGTAAGTCCTCTTGCATAGAAATTGTTATTTCATCAGAAGCAGAAATACAACAAGCCTTTAAAAATGGTTAAATGGATCTCCAAATTTTTTAATGTCAGTTTTACTCTTAACATTATTTTAAAACAATTTTAAAACATCTTGAAATACAGGTAATTACAGGTAATATTATTCAAATATAAGAACAGCTTCCTACAATGCATATGACTACTAGAGCATCAAAAAAAACTTTAGCAAAATTAATCTTCAAATCAGATATGAACTGATAATCTGAAGCAATGTCAATAATGTTCAATATTTGTACTGACTTATCAGAAATTAATGAATCATAAACTTATCCAAATATTTTTAAACCCAACCCAAGCTTCTTCTTTTTTTGCAGTCTCTTGTGTTGAACTGAACACTGAAAGTTCTCTTGCCTTTCTAAATTTAGTCAGAGGATAGTAGACAAAGGGGGAAAAATCCATTTCCATGATCGCAATTCTCTTCATAATTCTTATGATCTGTAATTCACCTGATTTAGTAGTGTTTATAGATAACTATCTGAACTTACTTTTGTAATTCTAACAAGACTTTCTTTAAACGATGGCAAAAACATTTCTGCTGACTTAACTGCCAGCTCTGCCTCATGAAGCATTTCCTGAAAAGCAACTTTATCTTTCATAGCATCTTCCCATGGCCTAATCATAAAAACAATGCAAACAGAAACGCATACTGTATTATAAAATATATAAAAACTGTTTATCCAACCCTTTATTTATATTAAAACATTGCTCATACATACTTAACCATGATTTATTGACTATATTGCAGCATATTAGATGGCAAGACAGGAGGAAAGCATTGAGGAAGAGCTAAAAGTGATCAGGTTACAGAGTAAAGACTGACAAACTTGAAGAAGCAGGCCAGGAAATGACTGGGGAGCATACTTTATTCTTCTCCAGACACCCTCCTTGACCGCATGAATATATAAGCATTTTGCAGTCTTGGTAAAAACTACTGTTTATAAGACCTGTCACTAGATTCATACAGAACACAAAGCTACAAGCGAATTGCAGTGATGTCTGAAACCAAAGTGTGTATGATTACTTAATTCTTTGGACTGTCACATAATCTTTTTTATTTAAAAATATAAAGAGACTGTTTAAGTTATTCCAAGCATTTTAATTCTAAGCACTAAATAATTTAATTAGGTAATTTCACTAGGTAGTCTTTTACAAATCTTCCAACCATGATGGATATCTAGAAAATAGGAATAAATTAGTGGGATTCTTGATTCTCTCTGAATTAATATTCTTCTTTAAGACTTTTCATTATCAGATAGTATCACAATGCTCTGATGATGAGAGCTTTAATAACATGCATGCAACTTTCATTTTGTTATTTTCTATGTGATGTCATACAGGATGAAGTTGTATAATCTATGAAGAGCAGTGCTCTTAGGCTGCCTGTACTTTCTGAAATGAAAGCATTTGTTTATTTCTTTGTATCCTGCCTTTATAAATTACTCAAGGTGACGGACGTGCTTAATATTTCTTCCTCCTCCTATTTCCTATTTTTACCACAACAACCCTGTGTGGTGAGTTGGCTTGAAACAGAGTGGCTGGCCTGAAGTCACTCTGCCAGCTTTCATGCCTAAGGCACCGTAAGGCAGGGCTAAAATTCACAGGCTCCTGACTTCTAGCCAGGCATCTTAACTACTACAACAGGGGTGTTAAATTCGTGGCCCGTGGGCCGGATGTGTCACACACTGGCCACGTCCATGCCTGGTTTAGCAAAGAAGAAAAAGTTGAGATACATCACATGACAACGCCGTGACAACACAAGTTTGACACACCTGGTTTACAGTAATATTTATTTGAGCTTATTTGAAGGACTGCTTCTTCTATACATCCCAACAAGTCCATCAGAAGGGACGTACTACAGGTTCTATCCACTAGATGTCACCTGATAGGACCAAGGAAGAGGGTCTCAAGGCCTCTGAGCGGAGGGCGCACCACCGCCCCATCTCGCCCGTCCCGTCAGGGAGGTGAAGCATGAGCGCGCATGCTAGGCAGGGGTGGGATTCAAATTTTTAACAACCGGTTCTGTGGGCATGGCTTAGGTGGTGGGCGTGGCTTGGTGGTCATGTGACTGGTGGACATGGCTTGGTGGTCATGTTATTGGGTGGGTATGGCCAACTCAACATCACTCACATCGAGGCATGCATCTCCTTGCCTGGCTCTCATGACTGTGGGGATGGTGCAACAGTCGTAAGTGTGAAAAATGATCATAAGTCACTTTTTTCAGTGCCATTGTAACTCTGAATGGTCACTCCACACAAAGTACCAGCAAAGAAGGAGAAAAAAACTCCAGAGACGTTCCTAAGACAGGAAGTCTAGTCCTGCCAAGAATGTAATAAGGGTTAACGGAGAGGCAGTTTCTGCAAGCAATACCAGAATGTTTCCTTCCTGCCTTCCTGACAGGATTAGGCCAGTAATTTCTTCTAACAACCGGTTCTCCGAACTGCTTAGAATGTTAACAACCGGTTCTAGCGAATAGGTGCGAACTGGTAGAATCCCACCCCTGATGCTAGGACCTGAAAGATGGTGAACTATGCCTGGGCAGGGCGAAGTCAGAGGAAACTCTGGTGGAGGTCCGTAGTGGTCCTGACATGCAAATTGGTCATCCAACCTGGGTATAGGGGCGAAAGACTAATTGAACCATCTAGTAGTCTTTTGTGCTGCTGCACCTGCCCTATGGAATATCATTCCCCCCACAAGATGGGCCCACCCCCGAGAGCCTGCTGGAAGGATCTGAAGATACAGCTATTTCATCTGGTCTGGGAATCAAATAACGATGTGGAGCCCATAAAAGAACTGCACTGTTATTGAATCAATTGTGCTCTCCTAGTGACTGTGACTATGTTTTAATTGTTCCAACTGATTTAATGTTTTGTCATATTTATACAGCTATAAGGGAATGATTTTTTTTGTCAAAATGAGTTTTAAGATCTAACAGCATTCACCAATAGTCTGTTTTAAAATTCAAAGGTATTATTTATATTGTTGTAAATATATGTACATTTTACTGCTTTCAAGACAACTCTGGAGAAAAAAAAATACCTACAGGATTTTCTAAAGCTTTGGGTCAACTTTTAATCCAGCTTTCCACAATCTATATGTGGGCAGGTATTCTTGGGTGTGATAATAATAATGATAAAAACCAAATGCATTCTAAAGACAAATATCTGAGTTATAGGATATGCCCTAAAACCCCTTTTACCACCAATCTCAAAGCATACCATTTTGTTTCACTTGTGCTCAGACTTTCTTCCAAGGTGCTATTCTGGGGTTTCTCCTTAAGGGACGGCAATAGTTCTTTCATCCTGTTCCAATGTTTATTCATAAACCTGTTGTTTGAGATCCAGTTTTCCTTCAGCGATTCAACCTCTTCACTTTCTGCGGGCTTATAAAATATTGATTTTACTTCACTCTTTATTTTTTTTCTATCCCCACACCCGATTTCCTAAAGCAAATTTGCATCAAAATTATGAGAGCCTGAGATGCTGATACTTCCTTCTCTTCCTCCTGACACAACTTATTATTAACTAATAATGTTTAACCGAAATCAATATTTAATAAAAGTATTTAACCAAGATCAGCAAATCACTAAAGACGTATAGATTTTCTGAACCTTTTACCTTAAGTCATAATAGTAGACTAGTTGTAAAATTGCTATAGCTACAAACTATATTATTATTATTATTATTATTATTATTATTATTATTATTATTATTATTATTATTATCAAGATTCTGTATTTTCTATGTCTGTATTGATAGGATAAAAGGAAGGAAATATGCATCTTCTATATCCTACTGGATTTTAATAAAATAAATAAACAAATCTTCACTTAGAAGACTGATGTCAGTCCTTCAAGGTAAGCCAGATAGGAAACACAACTAGATGAGCTAAATCTACTTTATTATAAGGCTACATTAGCAAAATTTTACAAGCCTGAAGATACAAACCTCCTTGGGATCACTTTTAGCTGTCTGATTAGTTAGGTCAGGTTCTTTCTAAGCTACTTTCTCTGACCATTAAGTAACTGCAAGCTCCTTCCTCTTGTCTGGTAGTCCTGTAGGTGGCATTTCTTGTTCTTGTCCCCCAATATCATCCACAGATTATATTACACACTTCTGTCCTTATCTTTGACAGTATTAATTCAGTTTTTCTGCAATTGCCATATCCTTTTTGATTCTCTTTTTACTTTTTTGTAATCTAGTGGCATCGGCTTCAAATACATCTTTTAAAAAATCTTCATTATACCTAGTTTTTCTTTTTGCCATATTGTCCTTGTTGAGTCTTTGTTTATTTCTTTTTGAATGGGTTTCATTACTTAGAAGCCTGACAGTCCCATAATTAACTTATAGTTTTGGAATTCTTTATTATCACATTAACATTCCCCCCTCCCCTTTTTTCCTTTCTTATGATACACTTTCCATTTTTAGAAGGTATCTTAACTGTCAAGCTTCCTAGTGAGTCATGCTGACTTCTTCCTGAACTTTCTGAATTGTCCCAGGAACTGATTAAATAGGTCCCATTTTGTTTATTTTACAGGAACACATCGCTGACAATATTTCCTATTGCTTTTTTTGTCTTTTTTAAAATGTATATGGACAGATCTGTGAAAAAGCAAGTGAGAGACAACGAGGCAGGGTAGAATTTCTATATGATCACAGAATAGTCTTCAGGGCTTCTTAAATATAGTAAAACCCACTTGATTAGTTGGTGCATATGAATTCAGTTCTAATCACATTCATTCGAAACTTTAATTAATATGTTAAGCTTAGGAAATTGCCAATGATGCTCATCCCACTCAAAAATTACAACTATATAGTATTATTAGCTCAGTTTATTATGTCCATTTTAACACACTTGAATGTATGTACAAACTTAGATAAGTTTCTAAATCTCACTGATAAGTTATTTATTACTAGATAAATATACAGTTATACATCTATCAACAGTCTGTAAAAGCTTTCATCAATATAAACATAAAGAAATGCTATTTGTAATACCTAGATAGCTAGTTTCCAAGTGAAAACTGCAATAATAACATTACTTACATGCATATCTGATTTGTCTATTGATTCATTTAATAAATACTTTCCAAGTTGGTTGGATGATTCTGTTCCAAAATGGTCTTTTACAAAGCTTGAATCACATGATTGAATAATGCAACAAAATTTTTCTGCTTCCCCAGAAGCAAGATAGGACATTTCCTAAAATAAATCACATAAGATAAAATTTCTAGATAAATATGCTAGTTAGTTAGTTAACAATGTATAATAATATATAACTATCAAAATGTAGTAGAGTTTTAAATAAAATCCTGTAAAATCAGAAACTCATCCAAGTTAGATGCATCCTGGCACATTTTAAGGAATTGTGGACAAGAGCCAGTGAAAGTTGAAATTCATTTGTTGCCTTTATCTCATGTTTCTCTAGCCAGGCAACAGAATGCTTCCAAAACAAGGGCCATTTAATAAGATGTGATATGGCATGAAAGTTAAAGTTCAAAGTAAAAGTCTTGTAAAACTACTTAAGTGAGAAATAGTAACCTGTTGCATTGTATCATATTTGAAAAAAATACACTGTGAGTTTGTGGTATAGATGTTACAGTTGTAAAAAATACTTGGAATGGAAAACCCATATAGTTTTTAATAGCTTACTGCATAAGTGCTAGAAGAAAAGTTTCCTTTCCACATTGTAAACAGATCAATCTGCTTGCCATTCAAGTTGGACAGACACACTTCATCATCCTTTATAACAAATAAGTATAGACATCTATTTCAACCTTAATATTAAAAAGAACTCTGCCTAGTCATGAATAACATATGAATGCTAAAATTGATATTTGCAGTTACAGTAATTTATTCTCGTGTTCCTTTGTGTTTTTTTTAAACAAATTTTATTAGTTTTTAAAGACAAACAAAATATAAAACATAAGAACATAAAACCTCTTTTCTGAAAGCTACTTGTAAATTTTAACAAGACAAATAAAACATTGTTTTATACAGCATAGTTCTAAGTTATCACATTTCCATATAAACACATGCATATCTTTTTCGAATTTCTCGTTATTTCTCCCTTTGCTTTTATTCAATTATATTTCTTTTCTATATTTGTCTATTTTATATGTTTTTATTCATTATACTTATATTTTCATCTGACTTGTTTACAGTTTCATTATTCTCTTCTAACATTCCTCCAAGGTTTTATTAATTCTCAATCAAACATGAACACACAAAACACAAAACATAGAAACATAAAACTTCTTTTTGGAAAGTGGCTTAGCCCCGGGTTACATCTTTTTGTACAGACCTAAATCAAATTCATGCTCACCTTGTATACAATTACTTATCTTATTTACCATTCTATATTTTCTATATAACTTCTCCCCTCTTTTCACTCTCTTAATTCTATTTTATTTATTTCATCTTAATTTAAATCATTATACTTGTATCTTTTGTCTGTTCTTTTCCAATTATCTATTTATCTCTTCTCTTTAAACACAAAATTTCTCCTGTAATCACTAATTGAAGTATGACGCCTTTCTATCTTTCCCCTAAGTTTAACACTTAAAATAATACATAATTTCCATTCTGATTCTGCTTAGTACATTCTACATACTGCGTTTTAAAAAGAAAATAATAAATTTATAATATAGACATATAGTTTCCATTCTGATTCTGCTTAATACATTTTACATTTTACATACTACATTTTAAAATAAGAAAATAAGTTTATAATGACATTAAAACAATAGCAAATTAAACATTCCCTTTAATATTTTATTAAATATTGAAGTCTATTATTAAATCTTAAGCATTTTGATATTTTAATATTGTGTTAGATCTTGTAATATTCCAATTTTCTATTTCAAATACAAATACTACAATACAATCTTATGTACTTTGCAGAATCTCTTTTTAATTATACTTTACCCTTTGTCTCTAAAAAAAATCTGCTTTTTTCCATCTTGTTTCAAGCCTTTGTGACTTCTTTTTCCTTTTTCCCTTCCTTTCTTAACCAATCTGGCCTTTTTGCCCCCCCCCCTTAACCTCCGCCTTTTTAGCTTCTCCTCTCTGTTGTATTCCTCTTTTCTGTTGCTTTCTGACACTGTATTGATTTTTCACCTTATTTTTCTCTTTCTTGGTTGTTTTTTTGAATCTTAAATTCTCCATTTTTCTTCCCCTCTTCCTCTCTTCTTTCTTGGCTAAAGTTATTTGTCCATTAAAGATGGCTTCTTCTTCTTGTTGTTGTATTTGCTGATAGGTAGAAATCGCCATTTCTAAGAAGTGGAAAACAGATCCAAAAAAGCCCTTGCCTTCTTGTTCCTCTTCTTTTAATTTTTCAAATTCCATTTTTAATTCTTCCACAGATAATGCCATTATAAAGTTTTTCCTTCTTTCCTTTTTTTAAAAAAAACCCAAGTGTTTTTAATCTTAGAGTAATTTCCAAAAGTCCCAAAGTCATCAAACAATCCAAACAAACACAAAATGTTTCATTTAGCACCTTCTTCCCTTTACACTTTCTCCTCCTGGGGCAATATCAATTACAAAGTTCCAAAGTATATTTTTGAAGTCTTACTGCAGTTAATCTCTGATCTTATAAACTCCAAGCCGTCTCCTCCAGCAAGATCTTAATATAAGATGTTTTTTTTACCTCTCCCTTCCCACTTATAGCAAAAAGCTTTTGATTTTTACCTTCTGTGCCAAGGCAGATTTTTCAATGTCCATTTGCTATCTCCGTAAGGAAGGAGAGTGAACTTTCCCATTTAACACTTTCATTTGCCGCTTTGACAGTCTCCTTTGGAAAGAATATATCATTAAAAAAAAATTAAGTTTCCAGGGTATTTGGATATATCTTAGTGTCCCGGTTCAGCCAAAAAACTTTCACTTTCTAAAACTTCCTCCTGCGCGATCTTGTCCGGTTGAAGGTTTCTTTGTGGCGGCCATTACTGACCGCCACTCCACCGCCTAAGGAAAAAGGAGTCTAGCCGGCTGGGGAAAGGGGTTGCGATATCCCCAGACTCCTGCCCGGATCTCCTCTATCTTCCGTTACCGCTCCGGGGTAACGACAGCCTCCAAATCCGGCTGGATCGGAGGCACTTCAGCGGCGAGCGTAGCAGGAACCGCGCACAGTCGCGGATTCCTGCCACCGCCGAAGCCTTGCAACCGGAAGTCTCTCCTCATTGTGTTCCTTTGTTATCGTTTACTTTATTGTTCTATTATTTTACTTCTGTTTACATGCCTTTTCAGTTTTTCTTTTTATTATTGTAAGCCACCTAGAATAGTCCCATGATTATTTATTTTACAAATAAATAATATACTCTATGTTGATTCAATGTTTAAGAAGAGAAAAACAATCCCCTTTAGTTTTCTTACTCTAAACCTATACAGATATCATGTTGCTCTTTTAGCCAAGTGTTATAATTTCAATTAATGTATTGTCTAATAAAGCTATTTCAGGATTTGCACATCTCACTGTCCAATCAGCAGCATTTTCGTTTACAATTTTTTCCAGATTTATATTTGAAACTGTAGGCCTTAACTTCATCACCAAATGCATTAGGTAATTAATTATTACAAAGCTAAAAAGCAGAAATATAAATGAGGAGAGTGACATTAAAAGACAGGGGTATCCTACTTTGGATTATTAGGTATAAAATTACTTTACAAATTATTTATTTCTATTTATTTGTTAATCGGATTTATATCCCACAATTTAAAAAAATTCTCAATGGCTTACAAAGGTAAATAAGCATCATGATTCTATCTAAGAATAGCTTATAAATAAAATTAAAGACCAAATTACAAATAAGGGAAAGTAAAAATAAGAATAACAAATAAGGTATTCATATACATAATTCTAGAGGGGAACTTCTTAGCAGATAGTATTTTTCCTTTCACTTTTCATAAGACATGCTATAATCACAGGATACAAAGAATAGATTCCACAGATTAGAATTATGAGAACCAAAGAGCTGTCTTTCCTACTAGATGCAATTACATATCCCTAAAATTCAGATGATGAACAAGAACTTACAGTTCTAAAAGGTGCAAGGTTGTACAAACGTGAAGATATAAAAGACATGATTAGTCATGATGGGATGAGCATCTCAGATAAATCCTTGATTTATGACCACAATTGGGCCCAGCACAACATAAGTCACTCGACTTATGACCACACTTAGGCCCAGCAAGGTGGTTTTTAAGTGAGTCATGTCCTATTTTATAATTTTTTTGCCATGGTTATTTATTAATTAATTTTTATGCCTCCCAGTCTCACTGATACAGCAACTTTGGACGGCTTACAATATAAGCAAATCTGCAGTGATTTGTTTACCATATTGTTGATAAGTACAGCATTTGTTAAGTGCAGTGAGCAAATCTGGCTTCTCTCATTGACTTTACTGATCTGAGGTAACAATGGGATAACATAATCCCAGAATATTGTACTTGTAAATACCATTGCCAAGCGTCTAAATTTTGAACCTGCGACTGTGGGGATGCTGCAAAGTTCGTAAGTGTGAGGACTGGTTGTAAGTCACTTTTTTCACTGCCACTGTAAATTTTGAATGGTTGCTAAACAAATAGTGGTAAACCAAGGATTACCTGTTATGGATGCCAGAAGGTGAAAAATGCCAGCCCCATTTGAATTAGTCCATTGCCTTCACATATAATAGAAGATGCTAGGGTGTTATTCAAGATGCTGCTGATTTCATGACAAGATTTAATACGTGGGCAATGAATTGAAGATGGCATCATCTTCTCCTTTACCTTTAGCAGCAAAGTGTTTTGGGCCTGCCCTAATCCAACATCCTTCTGGATGTTTCTGGGTCCTTTGCTATAAGCATATCCCTTATATTAGAGTTCTATGGCAATTCACAGTATATTTTTTTCCAGTTCCAATATTGAGTTTGGAAATTGATTCTGAAGTACTATAGTAACCTTAATGAGATGAGAGGTACACCACCCAACTTCCACATATAATTAACATCCCTTTGTTAATTGGTAATTATTGATAGGGTTCAGAACTATTATTTTTACATTGCAATTTTCTTCATAAACATGCCATTAAGTCAAGAATTTAAAAACAATATAAAACTGGGAACATATATCAAAAAACAAGTAATTTGGAAGCTGCATTTTCTGTTTCTGACCTCTCAATGAAAACTGAAATCAGTATTTGTAGTGAGGGAAATATACACTATACATAATCAACAAAATATTTTTATCTATTGCAAATCTAAATCTTTCTACTCCTAAATTTACATATTGGTGGGCCCCAGTTCAAATTATAATCTGGAAACAGCACTTGCTGGTTAAAAAAAAAAATCATATCACGCTCCTCACAGGCTTTTACACAGGATTATAAGCAAACAAATATTCCTACCCAAAAACTGAATCCGCTTAAAAAGTCCTTTACTTGAATCCCATCTTTAACGGGGCCTGATTATTATTAAGCAGAAATAAAGAGACTCCATTCGTGGACAGAGGCATACTCAGTGGCAAAGGAAAAGGCACTCTAGACATGCTTAAGGGCAATTCTACTTTTCAGCCTGCAAAATAGCCTTCTTCCTTCATCGCCGTCAATCCTGAGCAATCATGTAACCATCATATAGAAAAGTGCAAGATAGGGTTGTTGTTTTTTTTTTGGGGGGGCGCTATGCAAAGAATACAACTGCCGGAAAGAGTTGAGCCCCAGGAGCTTTCCAAGACCCAAAATCAACCCTGAGATATCCCAGATCATGAACCTTGCGACGTGACCGACTTTTCCCCTGGCCAGTTTAGCTACATTACCTCTTTGCTCTCCATTGCCGCCGCCGCCGCCGCCGGTCTCGGCGGGAAAACCGAGCTCCGCTTCCTTCTCACCCTGGCAACAACCTTAGGAGGGCCGCCGGGAATCATCCGAGCATGCTCGGCTCAACTCCGGGCATGCTCAGGAGGGGCGATCGACGCCCTGCCTTGCCCTTAGTTGGGCGCTCTCTTTGCAATGGGCTACGTGTTTCTGCCTAACCCGTAAAGGTGTACCCCCTTTTCTTTCGGTAAAATGGTGGTGGTGGAGGAGGAGGAGGAGGACAAGAGGAGGAGGAGGAAGAGGAAAAAAGAAGAACAATATTTTGAAAATTCAGGAACTACCCTTGCGAAACAAGCAGCCAGCCCAACATGAAGAAAACATGTTCAGTGGGCTCCCTACCAACTCGCTTCTATTCCCCCGGCTCGGACTCAATGCCAGTCCAAAACCAGGGCTCGATTTTCTATCCCAGCGGAAAACACGTAAGGCTATCTAAGAAGCCAAAGCCAAAGCGAATCAGCTTTAAGCATTAAATGAGGCTTTGGCGACGCAAAAGAAGCCTGGATGGCGCTGAAGATCGCAGGAGAGAACGTGAAACGTTGCTGAGGTTTCTGCAGCAGCTGCAAAGCGCAGCTAATCCTACTAAAGATCTAGATTCTAGAACAAGATCCTTGGCTAATACTACATCATTCTGCCTTTTTTTCTTTTTTCTTTTTTCTTTTGAAATTTCAATCATAAATAAACGCTTTTATTTATGTAGGCACATTTATTCGGAAATTAAACCCGATGAAACTCAATGCAGCTAAATAAATGCCAGGATTGCCGCCAGGAAAAGCGAATCCGGACACACCAAAACCCCCGTGGACTGGATTTTAATCCCAAATTAAGCGCGCGGGGAACAACAGCTGTAAATAAATAAAACAGCCCCGCGATCTGCTTCTATTTGTAACTGTAAGCCTTTTTTTTTTTAACCCTTAAGTCAAGCAAGGAGGTTTTTGGCAGAAGGAGCAATGGAATAATACCTGCTTGAAATATGTTAACTCACCGTCAAGTGCACGGCTGGCCAGCCGCCAGGGAACCTTCCAAATGTCGCTTCCCCGGGGAAAGAGCGGGAGGTGACGAGGAAGCCTCTTAATACATTCCTTTAATAAATCAGAGACGATCGGCTCCATTTTTTGCAATCTATCAAACTGCGCCCTTGGGCTCGCCTGCTCTTTTTCCTGGCCAAATAGGTCTCCGGCCGAGATTGAGCGGGTTTCTCGGGCTGGAGGAGTTCAGTTATGCTGACTTTCCGCCTTAATCCTTAGTTTGGCTGATTAGGAAAAAAAAAAAAAAAAAGCCCGAAGTGCTGCGAGTGACGCCGGAGCATAATTCACTGAGGGGAGACTGAATTCTCGAGCACGTTTCCAGGGTTTGAAACGAATCATTCCCGCTCTCTTCCGCTTGGAGGAGAGATGCTTCACTCACATCAAAATGCTTTGAATGACAGAACGGACATCTCACTGTAGAACAATTTAGCCCTAGCCAGCCTAGAACCATTCTCATTCATTTCTGAAACAATTCTCATCAATCTATTCATAATTTGTATTATATAACAGAATAACAGAGTTGGAAGGGACCTTGGGGGTCTTCTAGTCCAACCCCCTGCTAAAAGCAAGAAACCCTATACCATTTCAGACAAATGATTGTCCAATCTCTTCTTAAAAACCTCCAGTGTTGGAGCATCCACAATTTTGAAGGCAAATTGTTCCATTGATTAATTGTTCTGTCAGGAAATATGTCCTTAATTCCAGGATCGTTCTCTCCTTGATTAGTGTCCATCCATTGTTCTTGTCCTGCCTTCATATGCTTTGGAGAAGACAGTAGGTTGACCCCCTTTTCTTTGTGTCAGTCCCTCAAATAATGGAATCACTCCTAGTCCTTCTTTTCATTAAACTAGGCATGTACAATTCCTTCCACAGTTCTCCATCATGCAGAGTTATTGTGTGGAAAATAGTTATTAGTTATTTGTTTACTTTATTGTCATTGCAACTCGTACAGTGAAATCAAACACCATCTTCAGTGCACATCATGACCATGAAAATAAACACAAACACACATCCTTCACCCTTCACACATTGAACCGAAAACCCCCGACACCGCACCAATACTGCACTGTATAGCAGAATTCAAAAGAGATACTGCCCTGGGGTTGAAGCTGTTTTTCAGCCTATTTGTCCTTGTTTTTATTACCCTGTACCATCTGCCAGGTGGTAATAGTTCAATAAAACGGTTTCTAGGATGAGGTGGATCTTTGAGAATGTTTTGAACTTTATTAAAGCAGCGGGAGCTATAAAGCTCTTCCAAAGAGGTGAGAGGGCAACCAGTGATCTTCTGGGCAATGACGTTAACACTCTGGAATGCTGTCTTATCTGCCACTGTACAATTGGCAAACCATACACAGGTGCAGTCTGTTAAAATGCTCTCTATGGTGCAGCAGTAGGTCATCAGCAGTTTTTCATTCAGTTGTTGTTTTCTGAGAAGTCTCAGGTAGTATAATCTCTGCGGGGCCCTTTTGACCAGTACTGCAATGTGAGTGCCCCCGGTCAGGTCCTCTTTTATGGTAACGCCCAGAAACTTAAAACTGGCCACTTGCTCCACTTGGTCTCCATTGATAAGCAAGGGCTGGATGTCTGATCTGTTCCTTCTATAGTCCACTATAAGCTCCTTGGTCTTATTGGTATTGAGGACCAAGTTATTGATAGGAGGAGTAAGGTGACTTGGATATGTTCACCGCTTTGAGTAATCTGCGTAATTATTTTCTTATGAGATTTCTACCATACTATAATATAATTAGATTCCCAACTGCTTATAAATAAGATAAAACAATACATTAAACCAATAGAGTAAACCCAAATCATAAGGATATCAGCCCAAACTACCAGGCTGGCAAGAGGTCAAGAAGATCAGGGAGGGACCCTAATTTTATTTATTTATTTTGTCAAGCGATTATAAGATAACAGGTATAAGTATAAACATAGTTATGAATACATGAAATGGATACATATAAGAAAAATAAAAAGAAATAATAGGACAGGGACAGTAGGCACACTGGTGCGCTTATGCACGCTCCCTACAGACCTCTTAGGAAAGGGGTGAGGTCAATAGTACACAGTCTAAGGTTAAAGTTTTTGGGGGTTGGGGAAGAAACCACAGAGTCAGGTAGAGTATTCTAGACATTGACCACTCTGTTGCTGAAGTCGTATTTCCTGCAATCAAGTTTGGTGCTGTTTACCTTGAGTTTGTATCTATTGTTTGCTCTTGTATTGTTATGGTTGAAGCTAAAATATTCATTGACAGGTAGGACATTGCAATGTATGATTTTATATACTATCCTTAGATCGGACCGAAGGCAGTGTAGTTCTAGGTTTTCTAGGTCTCGAATTTCAAGTCTGGTGGCATAAGTTATTCTGCAATGAGTAGAGGAGTGGAGAACTCTTCTTGTGAAATATTTCTGGACTTTCTTCACTGTGTTAATATCAGATACGTAATGTGGATTCCAGACTGATGAGCTGTATTCAAGTATTGGTCTAGCAAATGTTTTGTATGCTCCAGTTAGTAGTGTGATATTATCAGAGAAAAAGCTACGTAGGATTAGGTTAGCAACTCTTAATGCCTTTTTGTCTATGTTGTTACAGTGGGCTCTAGCACTCAGATAATTAGAGATGAGTACTCCAAGGTCCTTGACAGAGTTTGGATCGTCAACAAGGTCTTGACTATTCAGCTTGTATTTTATTTTCTGATATATATTTTTTTGCCAATATGTTAGAGAGAGCATTTATTTGTTGAGATTTGAAGTTGCCATTTGTTTGACCATTCTGATACATAGTCGAGGTCTTTTTGAAGGGTAGCAGTATTGTCGGTGGTGTTCAGGGGTGGGATTCTACCGGTTCTGTCCACTTCTGTAGAACCGGTTGCTCTGAAGAGCAGCAAACAGACAGCATACATAGAACTGGTTCTATGTTTGCTGCTGTTTTGGCCCACCCGCCTGCTCGGGCTCTTACCTGACCTTTATTTCCTGCGTTTTCAACTGCAGCTGCTTTGTGCAGCACAGCTGCAGTTGAAAAAGTAGGAAAAAAGAGCTTTTCCAACCTCTGCGCACTTGCATGCAGCGCTGCTCAGCTGTCCGGGCAGCTCAACCGGTTGTAAATTGCACTCGTGCAATTCGTGCAATGCACGCGCATGTGCACGCAACGCAGAGCCACAGTCAAAGTCCCATCCCTGGTGGTGTTGAATAGCTTTACATCATCAGCAAAGAGAACGCAGTTGCTCTTAATATGATCACAGAGGTCATTTATGTAGAGTATGAAGAGAGTTGGTCCTAGAACACTGCCTTGGGGGACACCACTGTTGACAGTCACAGAATTTGATAGGACGCTCCCAATTTTGACCATTTGTTGTCTGTTTGACAGGAATGCTTCTATCCAGTTATGCAGGTGTCCAGAGATACCATAAGATTTTAGTTTTAGGAGTAGTTTGTCGTGTACCACTGAATTAAAGGCTTTATAGAAGTCTATGTAAATTGCGTCTATTGCTTTGCTCTGATTGAGTTATATAGTCCATACGTTTTTGCAGTGTAAGAGTTGCAGATTACAGGATAGTTTTTTTCTGAAACCAAATTGTTTATTAGAGAGTAGGTTGTTTGTCTCTAAGTGGAGGATGATGGATTGGTTAATAATTGATTCCATGACTTTACAGGTGACGCAGCATAAAGAGATTGGTCTAATGAGAAGCAGAGTGGTCAGCAAACTAATAATGTGGGATCCATGATTCTTTGTTCTTTGTGTACGTGCTAAAACATCGGAGCCGGAGCAAGGAACAAGGACAAATTGTTGCCATTTCTTAACCAGAACTGTAGCAAACTTAAACTTTGCAGCCTTGTATGCTTATGCGAATGATCAGTGCATGTTGTGTGGTGTAATGTGTTTGTGATAGGACGCTAACAAAAATTGCTACGTTAACAAAGATTGCTTCTAATAAAAGAGGGTTTCAGAGTTTGCTCTGAGCTCTCATCCCGGGACAACCTTGCGTTGTGTCTTCTTTCCATGAGAGACCACCACAAGTGGTGACCCCGACGTGATCTGCTGCGGGCAGATATGGGTTCTGCTCTCCTGTACTTATCGCCTGGAAGAGGCAAAGGTGCGCACCATAATCGATAACTGTCGCAGGCGACGATTATCTTCGTAAGTATGGGAGGAAAACTGTCACAACATCAGGAGAAGCATATTACAGAGTTGTTGAAGTTAGTCAGAACCAATTTCTTTATCTTTAGTTCTTCTGGTAGGGAAAAAAATCTGTTTGTCACAATCCAATGTTAAATTGTTAATGCGTACTGTATGGACGCAGTGTCCATAGTACCCTGAACGAGGTTCCTTAAAATTGGAAACGTGGAGACAGATTGGCAATGTTCTCCACGATGAGCTTCGGGCTGATTCAGAAGTTTTAACTTATTGGAAGATGGTTATTACTGCTTTAGAAGCCCAGCAACAGCCATTATTGAAACCATTATTGGATCCACCTCCGTATCAAAATAAGGTAGTCTTGTGTCCGCCTGTCTCGAGATTGGAAGTTGTGGTATCTCCCCTGACAGCTCCTAAAAATTCATCAGGAGATGTCAAGGTGGGAACTCCTAAAATAAATACACCCCATACTGGGAGAGTTCAAGCAGCTATGCAAGCAGCTTTTCAAGCAGGACAGCTGGAGGGGGAGGAGATTGACTCCATGCAATTGTTTCCCGTTCAGAGGCAAGTTGATAATGCAGGAAATTTACAGGCTGTCTGGAATCCACTGCCTTTATCTCTTTTACGGGAAGTAAAGAAATCTGTGAGGGAGTTTGGCATACAAAGTCCATATGTCCAGGGTTTGCTTCACAGTCTGGGGCAAGCTCAAAAGATGATTCCGCAAGATTGGAAAGACTTAATGAGAATGATTCTGAACGGGACACAATACGTGGTATTTGATGCAGAATATCAAAGAGAAGCAATTAACAGAGGAAATAATTCAGGGGGTTTGTATATTCCTGATCAAATCCATGGGGCTGGGCAATTTGCAACCGTGGAGCAACAGGCAACAAATCTGCTGGATCATTGCTTCCCCGTTGTTATGGCCGCTGTTATGGGAGTGCTAAGGCGAGTGGAGGAGGCAGGAGTGCCTACTAAATCCTTTTCACAAATCAAACAAGCAGCTACAGAGCCATACGCAGATTTCCTTGAGAAGCTCCAAAATGCCATTCAGCGACAAATTTCTAATCCGGAAGCTGCGAAAGAACTCTTGATGAAATTGGCAGTGGAAAATGCAAATACAGATTGTAAGCGGGTTTTGCAGCCTTTGGTCGCTCAGGGGGAGGCAACCTTGGCAGATTTGATTAAAGCTTGTGCTGTAGTAGGTTCGCAATCTTATAACATGGAGACCTTGGCTGTAGCTTTGCAAAAGGGTCTTAAATCTACTGGGAATTGCTTCAACTGTGGGAAGCCTGGGCATTTCAAAGCCCAATGCCGGGCCCCAGGGGGAGGTGCTGCTCTTTTTCGGAAGAGTCTTCCACAGCAGAACTCAAATCCTGGGGCATGTCCAAAAACAGTATGTCCCAAGTGTAAAAAGGGTTTCCACTGGGCGAATCAGTGCCGCTCTCAGGCTGCACCTTCGGGAAACCGATAAGGGGGTACGCAGCTAACCCTGCTCCAAAGGTTGCACCTGTGCTCAATGTATCACCAGCGGCTACAGGAAGTGCTGGTTTGGACTTACGAATGTTAAAAGATATCATAACTTTTCCAAATCAAGTTTATTTTGAGGACACCCATTTAAAGGGCCCCCTTCCTCCGCAAATGGTGGGGTTGGTCTTGCCTCGTTCCTCAGCTTCTAAGAAAGGGTTTTTTGTGATTCCAGGGGTTATTGATCAGGATTATACAGATATTATAAAAATTCCATTGTATTCAGATGTACCTGCTAATCTTGCAGCTGGAGACTCCATTGCGCAATTGATAGTGTTACCCTATACTCCAATTAATCCGTTGGTAGGGAAGCCTCGGATAGGGGTTTTGGGCTCTACAGAATGTTGTTCAGAGCTATTGGCTTTAGTGAAAAACATTAAGCCATCTCAGCCCAAGTTGAATTTTCTAATAGAAGGGAAATTGTTTTCCGGTGTTGTAGATTTCGGAGCAGATGTTTCAGTAATTTGGCAAGAAGAATGGCCCAAAGAATGGCCTACGGAAGATTCTCCAGCTGTAAGGGGGGTAGGAGGTATGCAATTTGCTAAAAGTAGTGTTAAATGGCTTGTGGTTACCCATGAATACAGGAGGCCAGGGGCAATTCAGGCTGTAATTCAGCCACTGGTAATGCCTTTGCATGTCAATTTATGGGGCCGTGATTTGCTTTCTCAATTTGGAGCTACCATAACTTTGCAGGATTGAGATGCTAAAATTAACTTTATTGTCCGAGGTTCCTGTGTGGGTGGACCAATGGCCTTTAACCACTGAGAAATTGTCTGCTTTGCATGAATTAGTACAGGAGCAGCTGGGTCTGGGTCATATCGAGCCTACCACTAGCCCGTACAACACTCCTGTTTTTGTGATAAAAAAGAAAAGTGGAAAATGGCGTTTTCTGCACGATTTGCGTGCCGTCAATGCCATCATTCAACCTATGGGCTCTCTTCAATGTGGCTCCTATGGTAAATGGGCATCTTTGCAGATTTATTTAATAAACATAAATAAATGAAATACAAGCACTTAAATATAATAAGAACTCATATCATAGAGAATCAGTCTGGTGTAGTGGTTAAGGTGCTGGGCTAGAAACTACACAACTACAGGAGTTCTACAGGTAGTCTTTGACTTACAACAGTTCGCTTAGTGACCGTTCAAAGTTACAACAGCACTGAAATGAGCATCTCCATGGTCACATGATTTACATTTGGATGCTTGACAATTAATTCACATTTATGACAGTTGCAGTGTCCTGGGGTCATGTGAACATCTTTTGCAACCTTCTGACAAGCAAAGTTAATGGGGAAATCAGATTTACTTAACAACCTGTTACTAATTTAACAACTGCAGTGATTCACTTAGCCATTGTGGCAAGGAAAGTTGTAAAATGGGGCAAAACTCATGTGTTGACCTGGGGTGTGGCACAAAGGCAACACAGTCCAATAAACAAGAAGAGTCCCTTTATTATCTCCAACTTTGCCCCCAATGTCCAGGTTACTTTCGGCTGGAGAAAACTCTGCCAGGAACAGTCTTTAAGTGGAGGAAATTCAATCTCAAAAAACAAGCAAACATACAAACTGCAACTAAAAATCCAAACAAACCACACTGCAGTAATTAACTTGAGAGAGCAAGAGAAGGAATTGCACATTGTGCCCTGCTAGTTTCAAACATCCTTTCCTTCTCACTGTCCCTACCACACCCAAATAAGGGATTTTATATTCATTTTTGAGATAATTTTCTTCTTTCTTCCTTGTCACCTTTAGTTTCTTTTTCTTCCATACTTTGCCCTGTTCCATTGCATAATCTTTAGCACTCACCTAATTAAACTATAACCTGGACTCTACATATTTCATAAGCAATAAGTGCTTTTTTATCTCTTCCTCCTATCTGAAATACAATCATCTGCATCCTGCAGTTAACCATTTTTTAGCTTTCTCGCCTTGAACCAGGGGTGGGTTTCTACTGGTTCTGTCCACCTCTGTAGAACCAGTAGCTCTGAAGAGCAGCAGACATAGAACCAGTTCTATGTCTGCTGACATTTTTGCGCACCCACCTACCCAGGCTCTTACCTGATCTTTATTTCCTGAGTTTTCAACTTCAGCTGCCGAATGAGGCACAGCTGCAGTTAAAAAGCAGGAAAAGAGGGCTGTTTCAAAGGCTGCTTCTCTGCACGCAGCGTGCTGATGACGATTTACACTCGCAGCATGCAGGGAAGCACATCATAAATCACCGAACCTTGTAACTCCCGAACCGGTAGTTAACCCTGTCATATCCCACCCCTGCCTTGAACCTCCTTTATGTCACACTTAGATTACAGTTTTATGCATTACTAAGTTACTATTATTGAGGGTGACCCAATTTTACACAAGGAAAAGTTAGTCAATGTTAGATAATTGAACAACAAGAAGGCTTGCGTGAGATTCAGTATACTGGCCAAAGAGATCTGGTAATGGTTTCTGAACCATTCCTAATATTAATAATATATAAGTAAATAATTTCTTTAACTTTAAACATTATAGCAATTACTCTGAAGATCTCTCTCTCTCTCTCTCTCTCTCTCTCTGTGTGTGTGTGTGTGTGTGTAGCTACAATCTTTTATAAGGGGACAAAATTTGAAAGAACCTACTTGTCCATGCCAGTTGAAACATTCTGGAGTCGTCCACCTTATTTGGAACTGAATGCTCCAAAGAAACTTGTATTATTGCAGATTTGATATTTCAGACTAAAAGCTTACTGTATCTCTGTACAAAATACATGGCTCACTTTTGGTTTGGGAGTGACTCCTAAAGAAAAGAAAAACAAATGTTACCAGGAAAGGCACAGTCTGAGGAATGAGGCTTGCTCAGAATATATTTCCAGAACAAACATAAACCATCTTCTGTCATTTGATTTGTGAAGCCCCGCTATTTCCTCATTTTTAATTTTGTTATTGTTTTAAGACAGCATCACCACCAAATGAATTCATAACTGGCTGATCAACCACACTCAACATGTAGTCTTCAATGGAACTGCATCTACATGGAGGGAGATATGCAGTGGGGTACCCCAGGGCTTTGTTTTAGGCCCAGTACTCTTTAACATAATAATCAAGTGGATAGATGGGGAACTCATCAAATTTGCAGACAACACCAAGCTAGCAGGAATAGCCAACACTCCAGAAGATAGACTTAAGATACAGAAGGATCTTGCCAGACTTGAATATTGGGCACTATCTAACAAAATGAAATTCAAGGGTGAAAAAAGTAAGGTTCAACATTTAGGCAAGAAAAACAAAATGCACCGATACAGTATATGTGGTACCTTGCTCAATAGTGGTGACTGTGAGAGGAATATCGGAGTCCTTATGGACAATCACTTAAATATGAGCCTGCAGCTGCAGCTGCCAAAAAGCCAACAGAGTTGTAGGTTGCATATACAGAGGGATAGAATCAAGATCACGTGAAGTATTAATATCACTTTATAATGCCTTGGGAAGGCCACAATTAGAATACTGCATCCAATTTTGGTCACCACAATGTAAAAAAGATGTTGAGACTCTAGAAAGAATGCAGAGAAGAGCAACAAAGAAGATTAGGGGACTGAAGGCTAAAACATATAAAGAACGGTTGCTAGAACTACATATGCTTAGTCTTACAAAAAGAAGGCCTAAGAGTGACATGACAGCAGTGTTCTGATATCTCAGGGGCTGCCACAAAGAAAAGGAGTCAAACTATTCTCCAAAGCACCTTAGGGCAGGACAAGAAGCAATGGGCAGAAATTAATCAAGGAGAGAAGCAACTTAAAACTAAGGAGAAATTTCCTAACAATTAGAAGAATTAATCACTAGAACAACTTGCCTCCAGAAGTTGTGAATGCTTCAACACTGGAAGTTTTTAAGAAGAGTTTAGATAACATTTGTCTGAAGCGGTGTAGAGTTCCTGCCTAAGCAGTGGGTTGGACTAGAAGACCTCCAAAGTCCCTTCCGACTGTTATTCTATTCTATTCTATTCTATTCTATTCTATTCTATTCTATTCTATTCTATTCTATTCTATTCTATTCTAATATACAAAGAGAATAAGACAACAAAGAACTAAGAAATGCAAACACAACAACAAAATAAAATATACTATTTTTCAGTATAGAAAAAAATCATATTGTTAAATTGTAACCGCACAGAAAATAATTAGTCTTTCCATTAGGCCAGTAAAGAGCTAGTTTATAGAGAGAAAATGAATATATATTTTCAATTTTCAATCTAGCATAATAATTCCGGAGTTGTCCAATTTTTCCAGAATTATTCTTTTTATGATATCACAAGTTCAGTAATGCTAGTAATAAAATAATATTCAGCAATAAAGTACTCAAAAGATAAGCGAGTCATACACGGAACTACATGTAAGAGCTCAGATTTCAAAGTCCCAAATGGGAGTGCTTCCTATTTCAGTTAACATCAGGGCATTGTTTCAGATGTCAAACAGACACATGCAATTTCTTCACGAAGATAAGCAAAACTAAACTATAAGCAGAGAAGCAAAGTAAGACTTTGATTCAGTCTGGAGTTCAGAAAGCCCAAGCAAGCTTTATTAGGCAATCTATTAACCAATTAAAAGAAAAATAAGATTCCAGTTTTCTACACAAGAATAAAACATAGGAACAGGATTTCAGGTAAAAAATCAGATGGTTTATAATTGTTTTGATGAGAAGGACAGTCACTTTATAATATTTATTTATTTATTATTTTCTTACTTTCTTTTCTCTTTCTCTTCTTCCTTTTCCCCCACTGCATCTTCTACTCTTTTTTTCAGGTTGTATTAGTTTTTACTTTTAAATATAATTTTTAATAAAATTATTACAGGAAAACCACTCAATTTTTGGAGAAATGCAAATAATAGAACATCATATGACTTTTATCCAAATACTGACTTCACAAGTGGGAAAAAAGTTAAGTTCATTTTAAAACATGAAGTGAACAAATTACTTTCCTATAAGATTTATATTCTAAAAGGTTGATTTAATTTGCAATGTTTGTAAAAGAATGTTCTATAAGTTCATTAGGAATGTTTACAATGAATTAAGATCAGAATGACAAACTTCAGTTCTTTTTTTAAAAATATTTTTATTGTACATTATTTATTATTGTTCATCACCGTTTATTATTGTTCATCACTGTTCCAATTTTACAATGTCAGTGTACTGGTTATATCAAATCCCCCCCCCCTTTTTTTTACATCATACTATACATCCTAGTTGTAACTATCATACAATATAATCTCTTTTGATTACATAGTGTTATACATATGATTATAACTATTGTTTTCTTATTTATACCATAATACGCTATTACATTTATCATTCTGTGCATTTTAAACTATGTTCACATACAATCCAATAGTGATATTGTTTACATTGTTTATTTTTACATATTTCAATATATCTGTATTTATTTCTATTTTGTTAATCTTTTTTCATTGTTAAATACTAATCTCTGCACCTATTATTTAGCTAATTATACAAAACATTCCATGTTAAGTAGTATTATGTTTCCCCTTTGTCCTTAAGTTCCATTGTTAGTCTGTCCAGTTCGGCACATTCTAATTTTTTTGTCTATTATCTTCCAATCCGTGGTTTCATTTTTCCAAATGTGTGTGTATATGATTCTAACTGATATTATTATATGTATGATTAAATATGTGAATCTTTTATTATATTTCCCCGATTTTATCCCTAATAAGAATATTTCTGGTTTCAGATCTATTTGCTGTGCTCTCATCTCTTCTAGCCAATTCTTTATCTTCAACCAATATTTTTTCGCTGCTGGACAGGTCCACCACATATGATAGTAGAATCCTGACCTCTGTTTGCATTTCCAACATTCTGGTAACATATTTGCAAACATTTTTGCCAATCTTCCTGGTAGCAAGTGCCATCTATAAAACATTTTGTATAGGTTTTCTTTGTACGCTGTTGACAATGTTAATTTATAATTTATCTCCCACAATTTTTGCCAATTATCTAATTCTATAGTGTACCCAAAAATTTTTGCACATCCAGTCATCGTTTCTTTTACATATTCTTCTTCCATTTTAAAATTCAATAGGTAATTATAAATTTTCTTTGTTAATTTTCATTTGTCCCTAACAATATTTTGTCCAGTTCTTAGGGTTCCTTATAGAATCCATATATTTCTAAATCTTTCTTGTGTCTCATTTGAATTTGGGTAAATGGCCACCAGTCAAAATCAATTCCCTGTTTTTTTTAATTCCTGTTTAGATTTTAGATCTCCCTGTTCATTAAGTATATCTTTATATCTTACAATCTTATCTGGATCTCAAACATTAGGGTATATTAGTGCTTCTATCGTGGATAGCCAGACCGGTATTTTCATGTAATGGTTCTTTTTGGTTTGTTCCCATACTGACAACAGAGCATTTCTAATGTAGTGCCTTTGCAAGTATCTGTGTGATTTATTTTTCCCATACCATATGAATGCATGCCATCCCAGCTGCAAATCATGTCCTTCTATTATCAACATTGTTTTATTCTTTAAATTTATCCTCTCCTTCACCCAAGTGAGTATTTTTTTTTAAAACAAGTTTTATTAATTTTCAAAACACACAAGTCATCATTTTCCATTACATGTTTAAACCTTTTTCCATTATAAATTTAACAAGTCAGGTAAACTATAATTCTATTTTAAACCATTTCCATATAAACATACAAAAACCTCTTATCCAATTTCCCTTTATTTCTCTTCACTCTTATTCAATTTTATTATTATTATTTCATCTGCTTCTTTCTGACTTAGTTACCATTATTCTCATTCTGTATTTCTACAAGGTTTTATTAATTTTCCCCCAAAAAAACAACATAATCACACCACACACAAAACATATAAAAGATCTTTTTGGAAAGTAACTTGGACCCAGGTATCTCTCTTTTCATGGACTTCAATTATATTCAGGCTCATCTTACATATCATTACTTATTTTATTTACCATTCTAAGTCTTCTATATTAACTTCTCCACATATTTCACTCTTCTTGATTCTATCTTAATTAATCATCTTAATTTGAGTCATTATATTTATATCTTTTGTCCATTCTCTATTATACCTTTGTCTCATTCCTTTTAAAAAGAAAGAAATTTCTCCTGAAATCACTAATCAGAGTATGATGCCTTTCTATCTCCCCACTAAATTAATCAAATTAATCTTTAAAATACCCAATCCGATTTTGCTTGGTACATTCTAACTGAATAATACATCTAAAACAATTAAATACACAGTTAAACAATAGATTAAGATATTAAAAACAAAATACTATAATGAAGGTTTTATAATAACATCAATACCATAATCTTAATAAACTCTTTAATTAAAGTTTAATATTCTAAATCTCCCCTCATATTATATTTTCAAACCAATCATTATTAACATTCCAACATTTTAATCTCTTATCAACTCTCAAGCCATTTACATTTTCTATTTCTGATACAATACTACAATATCATCTTATGTACCTTGCAAAATCTCTTCAAGAAATTATACTTATCCTTTATCTCTAAAAATTTTTCTTTTTTTCTCATTTAATTTCAAAACTTTGTAACTTTTCTCCACCTTTTCCCTTTCTTTCTTCCCCCAACAAACCTTTCTAGCCCCCTTCTAGCCCCCTTCTTCTAGCCTCTGCCTTACTGGCTTCCCTTCTCTGTCGCATTCCTCTTCCCTTTTGTTTACCATCCTTATATTAATTTTGCACTTTGTTTTTCCCTTTCTTAAATGTTTTTTTAAATCTTAAGTCCTTTATTTCTCTTCTTTTTCCTCTTCCTTCCCTCTTGGTCGAGTTCTGAGAGTTCTGAGATTTATTAAAGATGGCTTCCTTTCTTTGGGTGGGGGGGGGGTCCTTCACCCAAGTGAGTATTGAAGCTTGATAATACAGCTCCCAATCCGGTCAAACATCTGGCAACTCCAAATCTCGACCAACAAATGCTCTGTCCTACACACTGGTAAAAAAAATCAGTACACCAAATACAAACTAGGCGGATATGAGGACCTTGGAATTCTCATATCAAATGACTTAAGCGCTAGAGCTCACTGTAACAGCATTGCCAAAAAGGCATTAAGAGTTGTAAATCTAATCTTACGAAGCTTCTCCTCCAGAAATATTGAATTGCTAACTAGAACATACAAAACTTTTGCCAGACCAATACTTGAATACAACTCATCAGTCTGGAATCCGCACTGCAAATCAGACATTAATGCAATTGAGTGAGTCCAGAAGTATTTCATGAGAAGAGTACTACACTCCTCTGCTTTGCAGAACCCCTGCCCTATATCACCAGGCTTGAAATTTTGGCCTTGGACAATCTTAAACTACGCTGCCTACAGTTAGACTTAAGCATAGCACACAAAATTATCTGATACAATGTCCTACCAGTCAATGACTACTTCAGCTTCAACCACAACAATACAAAAGCACACAACCAATACAAACTGAATGTAAACCGCTTCAAACTTGATTGCAGAAAGTACGACTTCAACAACAGAGTGGTCAATGCCTGACTCTGTTGTTACATCCTCTAACCCCCACTCCTTTAACCTCAAACTATCCACTATTGACCTCACCCCATTCCTAAGAGGTCTGTAAGTGCACCATTGTGCCTACCATCCCTGTCCTATTGTCCCCATTTATTTGTACCTATTTCCTGTATTCTTACTCATGTTTCTACTATATCTATTACCTTGCAAGCGACTGAGAAATCAAAATAAAATAAATAAATAAATAAATCATCAACATTGTTTTATTCTTTAAATTTATCCTCTCCTTCACCCATGTGATTATTGAAGCCTGATAATACAGCTCCCAATCTGGGACCCCGAACCCACCCTTATTTTTTGGTGTCTTGTAGCATTCTCATTTTAATTCTTGGTTTTTTGCCTTGCCAGATGAACTTAGAAATCAGTCTATTTAGGTCTTCAAATAACTTTTTTTCCTAGTTTTACCGGGATTGCTTGAAATAAAAATAGCAATTTCGGTAGAACGTTCGTTTTTGTTGAAAGCTATCCTTCCAACCAGGGACAGCTGTAGGTTTTTCCACTTATCCAGATCTATCTTTATTTGCTGTATTTAGCATAGTTACAAATCTATAGGACTCGAGTGATTAAGAACATTCAATAAATTTTAAGATTATAAGAAATGAAGTCTGTGCCTGCAGCCAATTCTCCCATTAGTATGAAGGTTAGAGAGTTGTGAGAATTCTGAAACTAAAGCAGTCTGGAAAGAGGTGTGCTTGCAAAGCAAAAAAAAGACATCTTGATTAGATGGCATTAACTACCATTTACTCAAACTATAACATTATTTGGCCTACTAATCAGTTGTTTTAGCACATACCATGGCACAAAACTTATTCTTTTCAAATTCAAAATAAAGGGAAAGTAAGGGATTTAAGATACTTTTTTAAGATACTTTTTTTGCATGTGATCCTAACCAGATAAAATACAGCTCATCAGTCTGGAACCCACATTACATATCTGATATTAGCACAGTTGAGAAAGTCCAGAAATATTTCACAAGAAGAGTTCTCCACTCCTCTACTTGTTGTAGAATACCTTATGCCACCAGACTTGAAATTCTAGACCTAGAAAACCTTGAATTACGCTGTCATTGGTCTGATCTAAGTATGGTATATAAAATCATACATTGCAACGACTTACCTGTCAATGAATACTTCCGCTTCAACCATAACAACACAAGAGCACAAAATAAATACAAACTCAAGGTTAACCGCACCAAACTTGATTGCAGGAAATACGACTGCAGCAACAGAGTGGTTAATGTCTGGAATACTCTACCTGACTCTGTGCTTTCTTCCCCAAACCCCAAAAACTTTAACCTTAGACTGTCTACTATTGACCTCACCCCTTTCCTAAGAGGTCTGTAGGGGGCATGCATAAGTGCACCAGCGTGCCTACCGTCCCTGTCCTATTGTTTCTTTTATTTATTTTTATATGTACCCATTATCTTGTAAGCGATTGACAAATCAAAATAAAAAAAAATAAAATAAACAGATTGTTCAGACAGCTGTAGGTTTTTCCACTTATCCAGATCCATTTTTATTTGCTGTATTAATTTAGTATAGTTGTCTTCTTTAATGGATGTGCATCTTGTGTTAGCCAAATTTCCAGGTATTTAACTTTTTTAGTTATCTGCACGCCCATCTTTTCCGTCAGTTCGTTTTTCTGTTTATTTGTAAGGTTCTTTGTCAATATTTTAGTCTCTTCCTTGGTTATTTTAAGGCCTGCTACCGTACCAAACTGTTCTATTTTTTTTATTTATTAATTTGAGTCCTGTTTTTAGAGGTTCTTCCAATCTGCAAATGCTTGTATTTTGTATTGTTCTTTTTTTATTTTTAAGCCTTTTATTTCTGAGTCTTGTCTGGTCTGTCTAAGTAGAACTTCCCGGGTTAATATAAATAGAAGTGGGGATAGTGGACACCCTTGTCTTGTACCTTTATTTATATTAAATGTTTCTGTTATTTCTCTGTTTATTATCACTTTCGCTGTTTGATTGGAATAGATTGCTTGGATCTCCTTTACAAAGTTTTCACTGAAATTCATATTTTTCAATTGTAGTATCATAAACTGCCAGTCCATATTATCGAAGGCTTTTTGCGCATCTAGAAAAATTAATGCTAACTGTTTTTCGGAGTGGATTTTCCAATATTCCAATACATTCATAAAAATCCTCATTTTATTTTTCCAATGTCTTTTAGGTAAGAAGTCATTTTGATTGGGATGTATGAATTCATTTTAAAATCCTTTTAATCTTTCTGAGATTATAGAGGCAAATATTTTCTAATCTACGTTTAGTAATGATATTGGCCTATAGTTTTTTATCTGTTGAGAATCTGAGTCTTCCTTTAGAATTAGTGTAATGGGTGCTTCTGTCCAAGTTTTGAGGAGTTTGGCCTTTAATAGTGCTTTGTTGTAAACCTCCAACAGTAATGGTCCTAGTATCTCTTGTAAGATTTTTTTATAGAGTTCTGCAGGGACTTCATCTGGTCCAGGTGTTTATTGGTGTTTTTTTTTTGCCTTTGAATTGCTTCCATTGTTTCTATTGTCGTTATTCTTTCATTCAACATTATGAACAATGAGGAACAGTTCAATTCTTATTGAAGTGTTGATATGTTACTAAAAGAATACAAAGAATAACCAAAAGCTGAATCACTCCATCAGAACAAAGTCCTACTATATTCAGGAGTTGGCTGCATGTATAAATATGTGCATATGTAATACTTTCAGTCAACGAGGGTGAAGAAAGTAGCGGCAACAAAGATGGCACCCAGTCAGGACATTTTGGTGGTAATGATGCTACTACATGGAATAATGGGCACCATGATCAACCTCAACAATAATGGCTTTGAAGACATTGTTATTGCTATTAATCCAACGATACCTGAAGATCCCAAAATTATTACCAACATAAAGGTATGAAAATTAGACATTTCTGAATATATTAACTTTATAATACATTAAAAATTATGCTAGATATGTAGTGCTAAAATCTATTTGCCTTTTGTAAATAATGAGGTAAATTGAAAGATGTGTGTGTGTGTGTGTGTGTGCGTATGCGTTACAGTGAACAGCTTCCTCTGTCAAGGAACTGGGCAATTCAAGACCAATTTGATGATAAGAAAAGAGACCTTTTTGATAGGCAGCAGACTGAATAGGCACAAATCTCAACTAATAAACAAGCTTTCTAGCTAAAATATATTTGTTTAAATTGTAGCTTATAGATGTATTTTTATCTATCTCTAGTGATCATGCAAATTGATTCTGTCTAATATTGAATTTATTTAATTGTATCCTGCAATTATTATTTTTACATATAGCTCAAGGCAATGAACATATTCAACACATCCTCTTTTTCCTATTTTCCCAATAACCCTGTAAGATGTATTGGGCTGAGAAAGAATGACTGTCCCAATTGGTCATCCAGTTTTATGTCTAAGGCCAAAGAACTCACAGTCTCCTGCTCTCCAGCTTGGAGCCTTTTGTTCTTTTACTAATGCTTTCCTCTATTTGGTGCTGTGTAAGTGTACCCCTGCTTTTACTATAAAGTCCCACCATTCATTTTTATGAAACTCCAAAGAAATTCATAAACGTTTCAAACAACTTGATTGCTCAGCCCCAAAATGCTGCCCTTTATCATACAGACTTTGTGTTCCATTTTAAAAGCATTCCATGCTCAGATGAGGCTAATTGTTAGCTACTCACGCTCCTTTACCTCTTTGAAGGAGAGATGAAGCAATCCTCCTTCATTTCATATAATTGTAATAATTTGATCTCTGGCGCCAGAGGTGGTATTCAGCAGGTTCTGACCAGTTCTGGACAACTGGTAGCAAAAATTTTGAGTAGTTCGGAGAACCGGCAAATACCACCTCTGACTGGAGATTTTACAGTATCCTTCCCCTGCCACACTCACCAAGCCACGCCCATAGAACCGTTAGTAAAAAAAAAATTGAATCCCACCACTGTCTGGCACTATATATCATATTAGTGTTGGCCTTCCCCATCCTGATGTTTTTGAAGTTGAACTACAACTTCAAACTGAAGTTGAATCATTTTTAATCAACATGGCCAATGAACATGTTTGCTGAGATTATGGAAACCAAAATTCACTATATAAAAAGTGAGGGAAATGCATAAAAAGGTGAAAGAAAAGTGGGTGTTTTTGGATATATTAAACAAGATTGTGAGCTTTAGCAAGATGATTTAGGAACAGACAGCGCAGCCATTATTTCATAGTTTTACTTGCCGGCGAAGAGGAGAGGCGAGGAAAGAGAAGGGAATTTAATGGAACTTCGCCTCATAGCGGGGCAAGGCTGGCAAGCTGAGGTGGCCGCACCAGAGAGCGTCACTGCCGACCCCGTCGTGAGGATAAAGGAGCGGGATAGAGATTCAGTCCGATGTCAGCCTCGGCTAGAGAAAAGAGCCAGCCTCTCGGAGCACGCCGGCGTCTTTCCCTCTCTATGTATGAAAGAGCTCGCCTCGCTCGGAGCGTTTGGCGAAGCACACGAGTTTCGCAGTTGGAGAGGGAGGCGGCGGCGAAAAGGACGCAGCGGCAACGGCAGGATGCTGCAAGTCAGGACCTTGCATTGAAGCAGCCCGGGGGCACGTAGCCACCTCCCTCCAGCCCACCTTGAGGATTTGCCTTTTGTTGGTATACTTGGCTTCAGGCGCTCCTGTGGCCGCCTTCCCTTTGCCTTCGAAGGTAAAGTGAATTATTTTAAAACCTCCGCTCATCCGCCAGGGCCGCGGCAGAGCCGCACGGGCTGGGCAGAACCAGGAAACACCTGCGGCTGCTTTGCCCGGCTCTGCTCGCACGGCTCCGGCGCGCCCCTGATGGGATGAGCGGAGGTTTTTAAAATAATTCACTTTACCTTCGAAGGCAAAAGGGAAGGCGCCACAGGGCGCCTGGGCCATGTCTCCTCAGGGCTCCGGTTGCAGGGAGGAGCCCTGACTGGCTGCACGTGGGCTGCGCCAAATGCCGCGGGCGTTGCTGTAACGCTACGGCAGCAAGGGGGAAGGGAAATTAATGGTGGCGGAAGGTCTCCCGATATGAAGTGCTCCACCAACGCAGGCAGCACCATATCCGGGCATGCAACAAAGTACTTCCTAACGGCAAGCCCCCCCCGCCATTCCCCCCCCATTTCGCATGTTTAATATGGGCCTTAATTTGGGGGGAGGGGCTTAATTTGATTTTATGCCAATAAATCATGCTGGGGCTTCCTATTGGTGGAGGCCGTATTGTTGGAGAAACACGGTAGTATCTCTTGTAAGATTTTTTATAGAGTTCTGCAGGGACTTCATCTGGTCCAGGTGTTTATTGTTGTTGTTTTTTGCCTTTGAATTGCTTCCATTGTTTCTATTGTCATTATTCTTTCATTCAACATTATGAACAATGAGGAACAGTTCAATTCTTATTGAAGTGTTGATATGTGACTAAGAGAATACAAAGAATAACCAAAAGCTGAATCACTCCATCAGAACAAAGTCCTACTATATTCAGGAGTTGGCTGCATGTATAAATATGTGCATATGTAATACTTTCAGTCAACGAGGGTGAAGAAAGTAGCGGCAACAAAGATGGCACCCAGTCAGGACATTTTGGTGGTAATGATGCTACTACATGGAATAATGGGCACCATGATCAACCTCAACAATAATGGCTTTGAAGACATTGTTATTGCTATTAATCCAACGATACCTGAAGATCCCAAAATTATTACCAACATAAAGGTATGAAAATTAGACATTTCTGAATATATTAACTTTATAATACATTAAAAATTATGCTAGATATGTAGTGCTAAAATCTATTTGCCTTTTGTAAATAATGAGGTAAATTGAAAGATGTGCGTGTGTGTGTGTGTATGCGTTACAGTGAACAGCTTCCTCTGTCAAGGAACTGGGCAATTCAAGACCAATTTGATGATAAGAAAAGAGACCTTTTTTGATAGGCAGCAGACTGAATAGGCACAAATCTCAACTAATAAACAAGCTTTCTAGCTAAAATATATTTGTTTAAATTGTAGCTTATAGATGTATTTTTATCTATCTCTAGTGATCATGCAAATTGATTCTGTCTAATATTGAATTTATTTAATTGTATCCTGCAATTATTATTTTTACATATAGCTCAAGGCAATGAACATATTCAACAAATCCTCTTTTTCCTATTTTCCCAATAACCCTGTAAGATGTATTGGGCTGAGAAAGAATGACTGTCCCAATTGGTCATCCAGTTGTTTTATGTCTAAGGCCAAAGAACTCACAGTCTCCTGCTCTCCAGCTTGGAGCCTTTTGTCCTTTTACTAATGCTTTCCTCTATTTGGTGCTGTGTAAGTGTACCCCTGCTTTTACTATAAAGTCCCACCATTCATTTTTATGAAACTCCAAAGAAATTCATAAACGTTTCAAACAACTTGATTGCTCAGCCCCAAAATGCTGCCCTTTATCATACAGACTTTGTGTTCCATTTTAAAAGCATTCCATGCTCAGATGAGGCTAATTGTTAGCTACTCACGCTCCTTTACCTCTTTGAAGGAGAGATGAAGCAATCCTCCTTCATTTCATATAATTTTAATAATTTGATTTCTGGCGCCAGAGGTGGTATTCAGCAGGTTCTGACCAGTTCTGGACAACCGGTAGCAAAAATTTTGAGTTCGGAGAACCGGCAAATACCACCTCTGACTGGAGATTTTACAGTATCCTTCCCCTGCCACACTCACCAAGCCACGCCCATAGAACCGTTAGTAAAAAAAAAATTGAATCCCACCACTGTCTGGCACTATATATCATATTAGTGTTGGCCTTCCCCATCCTGATGTTTTTGAAGTTGAACTACAACTTCAAACTGAAGTTGAATCATTTTTAATCAACATGGCCAATGAACATGTTTGCTGAGATTATGGAAACCAAAATTCACTATATAAAAAGTGAGGGAAATGCATAAAAAGGTGAAAGAAAAGTATTTTGGATATATTAAACAAGATTGTGAGCTTTAGCAAGATGATTTAGGAACACATAATTATTTCATAGTTTTATTTTTAATGGAACTTATTCACACATTTAAAGGTAAAACTTTTAATTCTTTTTTATAATTTCTCAGTATAGCAGATGAGGTTATTTCCTGAATGTCAAGATTTTGTTACGTGTTCAAGAAAATAATGAATATAGAAAGGACAGAAAAAGATGCAAGAACATAATTTGTGATTTTCAGATTCTGGGAAGTTGTGGTATAGGTAGCACCATTCACATTTTTTGAGACTGCATGTGAAACCCCAAAATAAGTATTAGATCACATGAGAGTGCTAAGCAGAACAAAATAAATGCAATGTACAGAACCCTAGGCAGTAACTATTGACAGCTCACAACAAAGTAAATATATTTGTATTTTGTGTTCCTATTAGGATATGGTTAAAGAAGCATCCAACTATCTTATCACTGCTACAGAACGAAGATTTTACTTTAAGTCTGTAAAAATTTTAATTCCATTGACATGGTCACAAAAACCAGAGTACAAAAGAGTAATAAGAGAATCCTACGAAAATGTAAGTGAGAATGTTCTTCAAAAATATGTGATATTTTAAGAGACAGAAACTATCATATAGCTTCTGGTCTCTGATTTTGTTCTTATAACTCAATTGCCTTTTCCAATTGCAGTTGCTTTGAAAGGGCATTTGCCTTTTAAGAATCCTACCAAGGGAGTCTGAAAGAGCTGGATAGTTTACTCTTCAGAAAAAATAATTGAGATAGAATATAAGATACTTTATATATACTAAAAAGGTGACAGATTTAGAATTTTTCACTCACTCTCTTTCTCATTCCAGGGATCTGGCCAGAGAATAATAGATTTCAGTTATACAAAGACAGATTCTGATTAATTATTACAAACAAAAATGTAATAACAGTTTAACTATACTGGCTTTATTCAGATTCTTGCACTGAGCAAGGGGTTAAACACAGTAGCCTTAAAAGGCCCTTCCAAATGTACGATTTTAAGATACTTCAGCTGTGACATTCACAGGGTTTATGACTCTAAACTCTATATTTACAGAAAGTTTGCAATTGAATCAATATCAGCCTACAAGTGGCCTATATTAAGAAACAATGTCAGGACTAGTTTCATTCTAAAACATACAGTAACAGAATCTGGCAAGGAATGCACTTCCCGCTGCCCTCACTTTATCTTCATTTGAACTAGGAAGGGGTATGTCTGATACATTTTTTCCAAGTTATTTTCTTGGCCTAGGCTGGGCTCAAGTCCCACTTATCTGACTGTTGCCTGGGCAGAAGCTCTTCTCCCTCACCTTCAAGGCCTTTCTGTATGCCAGACCCTGTGTCTAACCCACAGGCCGCGAATCACATGCAACCCTGGAAAGCTAGTAATGCAGTCCCACAGGACAATCCCCCCAAATAAAGGAAGTTTGTTATTTATATACTTTAAGTGTATTATTAGCTATATTTTATATGCAGCCCAAGACAATTCCTCTTCACTCAATGTGACCCAGGCAAACCAAAGTTTGGACACACATGTCCTATGACCTTTGCAGTCAAACAATGACAGCAAAGTTATTAACTTCAAGTGCCTGCTTGTGAGTTTTATGCCCATTGTTGGGAAATAATAATTCCTGACCTTTATACACTAAAACTTAATGGACTATTTGAGGGAAGATATATACATTATTCCCAAAGATCTGCTAAATCCAAAAGTGCTTCTTTGGGTCTATTTATATCATTTATACAACAATATAATTAAGGAAATAATGTAATTTTCACCATTTATGTAGTGACAACATTATAGAAACTGACATAGATAATATAATTTGTTTTACTTCTATAATGACATTATTAAGGTGAAATTAACATAAATTTATCTAATTTATCTGAACCATTTGGGCTGTAACAGATTTGCCTGTTATTTTCAGGAAGGAATGATACCTAGATGAAAATTTTACTCAATCGTTTTCAAGTCTGCTAAATAATAGTCCACTAAATTGATTTATGTTTTACTGTAATTGGTTTCTTGTTGTGATGTGAAGGGTCTAACAAAATGACTCAGTATTGCAAAGATGTTGCTGATATTGCTGAAGAATAACTGTTCACTTCCCTAAATATTTCCCCTGCTAAGTGTGGCTGCAAGGAATTATGGAGGATAATAGTTCCCCATCTCTTCTATGTATTTAAATGAATTATAGATACATTTAATGTGAGTAAGTCATATGAATATCAGCCAAACCTTTCATTATTAAGGTGATCCAAGTTTCAGATGCAGAGGCAGCTAAGTTTGACTGCTTCCATGCAGAGGTGGTATTCTGCAGGTTCTGACCAGTTCTGGAGAATCAGTAGCGGAAATTTTGAGTAGTTCAGAAAACCGGCAAATACCACCTCTGACTGGAGATTTTACAGTATCCTTCCCCTGCCATGCCCACCAGGCCACGCCCACAGAAACGGTAGTAAAAAAAAATTGAATCCCACCACTGCTTCCATGCCTGTGTGTAATATCTTGTCAGTTAAGTACCAAAAAAGATGTATTCATTATAGGTAATTTCAAACTAGGGATGATTTTGTATTATCTACTTTTTCTTCACTGATCTTTAAAATATGCCCATTGTTATTTTATTTTAGGCTGACATCATAGTAGCTGATCCTTACTTGAAATCTGGAGATGATCCTTACACCCTGCAGTTTGGAGGTTGTGGGATACCAGGGAGATACATTCATTTCACGCCAACATTTCTGACAAATGACAATTTGCAGGTTGTTTATGGATCTCGAGGTAATATAATTAATTGGGAGTAGCTTTTTTTCAATCTCACTAATGAAACCTTCAATAGGCAGGGACTGAACAATAACCAATGAAATAAGAAAGTTCATGAAAAAATAAATGTCTGATCTCCCTTGGTCGCTTCTTTTAAAAGGGTCAAAACTCAGGCAAAAGTTTAACAAAGTCTGCATTTTAGACTGAACAATACAGCCCCCAGCCTGAAGCTATCATACCCTGGATCTAGTCAGAGGATGGCCAGATTCAAAAGGAGTCTGCATGTTTAGTAATAGGATAGAAAAGGCACTTTCAATTTTGTGCAGCAAGTTATCTATGCTATACTTAATGAATTTGCAGTTGCACATAGACTTAAATGCAGCTTCCCTTCCAAAAATTTTCTCAGTGGAATCACCGTTAAATACCCACTAACAATGATATGGCCACAGTTCCAGCAGCATTTAAACACATACACATAACACCAACTTTTTACTGACTCTTGTAAATTTAAATTATTGTGTTACAGTTCAGTTGTTTTACTTTTTTCTTCCAGGTAGAGTCTTTGTCCATGAGTGGGCTCATCTCAGATGGGGTGTCTTTGATGAATACAATTATGATGCTCCTTTTTATGTTACTAAGGAAAAAAAAGTTGAAGCAACAAGGTATCTTCCTAAACTTAAATTAACCTGGTTGGCTGCAGTGGCTAGACTTCAGTACTTCATCAATTTTCTATTTGCCTCTTGATCAAGAATCCAATTATTATCCAAATAATAATATTGTCACTCTCTTGGTTTGTTAATTGTATATCTCTTTCAATTATTAAGCTATTAAGACAATGGTTTCTTGTGTATATCCAGTGTGACATCTTTTTCCATATCATGGGAATTTTTGTTTATAATTAATTGAAAAAAAAAACATATTTCAAAATTATCTGGGCTCTTAGTCCAGTTTGGTTTGCTATTTATTCAAAAACACTTTTTTTAAAGTTCTTAAACTTGTAGTTTAAAGATTTTCTGTCACTAAGGATTGAAGGAAATTTACTTGGTGCTGTAAAACAAGTGAATCCCAAAGTTCCTAATAGCTGAAATGCAGTTAACAAGTAATTTCCAAGTGATTAGAAAAGGAAGGATGCACACTTGGTGTCCTTTCAAAGGTGTCCACTGTGATTTGAGCAAGATGACTAGCCCCTCTTCTCCCAGAACTCCATCAAGGACCCTCATCTTGGGAGGACCAGATGTTTGACCCATTGGTGGGTGATCTCTTGTCTGTAGAAGAATTTTCACAGAGTTGGTCAATTCACGGATCTTCATTCCTCTATGGTGGCCAGCTCTGCTTTTCTTGAAGCTATCTTCAGTTCCCCATTTCTTCCCTAGAAGCCTCTAGAAGTCCCTCCATTATCAACGTTCAGAATTGTTAATACTCTTTTTCAAAGTTCAAGCTTGCAGAATATAAACATCTCCTGATTTGGATGGGAGACCAAGATCACTCGAGCTTTAGGCTAAGCTGGGAAGTTGAAAAACGTCCTGGAACAAGACAACAGCAAACCTCTTGAGTATTCTTGAAAAGAAAATGAAATGCATGTACCCCAAAAGTCATCACAAGTCAAGCTCAGCTTGAAATAAATTTTCTCTTTTTATATTCATGTCATAATTTTTCATTTGTAAATTATGTATATTTTTATTATATCATTTAGATGTTCAGCTAGTGTCACTGGTATTTACATATTTCCAACTGCACCAGGACAACACAGAGAGTGCGTATTCCTGCAGGACACTCAGATGTATGAACCAGGATGCCAATTTGTATCAAATAAATCCCAAAGCACTCCAGTGTCTATAATGTATATGCAAAGTCTACCTTCTGTAAGTATAACTAAAGTAAAGCATTTAAGTCAATCTAATATTTGTCCTGCTGATTAATTCTTACTTTTATATTTTTAGGTTACTATGTTCTGTAATAAAAGCAATCATAATATCGAAGCACCAAATCTGCAAAACAAATTCTGCAACTATAAGAGTACGTGGGAAGTAATTATGAATTCCACTGACTTTGCCTCTTCATCTGTAATAAGTACGTCTCCACCTGAGCCCATTTTCACCTTGATGCAAACACGTGACAGAGTTGTCTGTTTAGTGCTTGATGTCTCTGGAAGCATGAGTGGTGTAAGTGCAGCATTAGAAGATTCTTTTAGCAAAAATCTTCAAAACAATTTTTATAGGAATGCTGGGTTAGCTGTTAATTAATTACTGATATTCAACCACTTCTAATTAATATGCATTTCTTTTTATAAACATTAGCATTTATGAAACTGTAGTAAATTATAGTTGTTTAATTGATATGAAAAGGGGGAAAGTTATCCAAGAGGATAGATATGATCCAAGAATGTTATATAGGCCTTAGAAGCAGGGTTTTGTAAGACAGTTGGAGAGTGGGGAAGATGTCCACACTGTATCCACACATCTGGTTTGTCATGTCCTCTTCCTGTCCTGAATTGCTTCCCTAAAAGCTCCACAGCACACACTTAATGTCGAACATAAAGGGTTTGTGGTATGTAGCTGTCCACAAACCCGTATGGAACATGGAACTTTGCAACAGTTCAACTATTTGTCATTCCCCAAGAGAAAGTTCATCTTGATCAACATTATCCACTGTTTGAAAAGCCTCCTCCAACTGGCACATGCAGTTCTCTGGGGTTACTCCATCACTGCATTTTCTTTCTTTCTTTCTTATTGTGCCATTGTCCAACTACACTTTCAAAGGTAACTCTGGGTCAGCCATCAACAGTTTGACCACTTGATCATTAAGGCAGTAACAAGTTAAGTTTTTAAATCTTTTGGCACCATCAATCAGTGCATTTTTTGCTGCTGGATAAGAATTTTTGAGGAGTGGGAGTTTAAGAAAGATATTTAATCAATCTAGAAGCTGGAAACTACCTTAAGAAGATTATTTGAGGAAAGGAAGTGAAGAGCTGGACTTCCCTAGGAACAGCAATTACTGAAGAAGGAATTCCCTGTGATATAGGTCAGAGAAGTACAGGCATTCCTTGACTTACAACTAAAATTGAGCCCAAAATTTCTGTTGTTAAGTGAGACATTTGTTGAGTTTTTGCCCCATTTTACGATATTTCTTGCCACTTTCTTGTTACATGAATATCTGCCAGTAGAAAAGTTAGTAACCCAATTGTTAAGTGAATCTGGCTTCCCCCATTGATTTTGCTTGTCATTTGGTCGCAAAAGGGGATCATATGATCCTTGGGACATAGCAAAGGTCATAAATATGAACCGGTTGCCAAGAATCTGAATGTTGATCACATGATCAGGGGTGTTGCAAAGTTCGTTAACTCTGAAAAACGGTCATAAGTCCCATTTTTCAGTGCCGTTGTAACTTTGAAAAGTCACTGAATAAAATGTTGTAAGTTGAGGACTACCTATACAAAGGCCAAATCCTTTGCAGGAAAGCAATACTCAATTTCAGAATTTCATACTTTTTCATCCAACTAATCACCAGTTGACCAATTCATTTTAAAATAGAAAAAAACACAGGGGAGCCAGAGAAGGCAATCTCTCCAAATAGAATAAATGTCTAGTTACAGATTTTGAACAAGCTGTTGGAACTTTGAATCAGGGTTGGATGAAGGCCAGCTGTTTCTGCTTTTAAATGAATTTGGGCAAAAAAAGGCATTTGAAATGATTGTTCAGGCAGCATTGAACAATCTTCCATCCTTTTTTCTTTCCATGCAGTATGACCGCATTGCTCGTCTCAAGCAAGCTGCAGAAGTGTTCCTCCTACAAATTATTGAACTTGGTTCCTGGGTTGGAATTGTAACATTTCAAAGCTATGCCACCATTCAGTCTCGCTTGCAACAGATTGTCAATGACAACATACGGCAGAATCTTGTGAATGTTTTGCCTACCACAGCTGGTGGAGGGACTAATATTTGTGCTGGACTGCGTGAAGGATTTCAGGTGAAAGAAAACATACTCCCATTACTTTTATTTCTTTTTTCACCCTAGACACATGTTGTATAGTGAGCTCGTGCAGGTGTTTTAAGAGAAACACGAAGCAATTATATCATCCAATCATTGTAATTTTTTTTCAGCCTGGTAAAGCTGGGTTGGCAGCAGTGGTGGGATTCAAATTTTTTTACTACCGGTTCTGTGAGCGTGGTTTGGTGGGCATGGCGTGGCTTGGTGGGCGTGGCAGGGGAAGGTTACTGCAAAATCTCCATTCCCTCCCTACCCCGCTAACCTGCTTTCTAACTCCGTTCTCCTGTGCAGGGCAACAAAAGAAGACCCAGCTAATCAGCTGGGACTTAGGAGGCAGAGAATAGATGGGTGCGGGGCCAGTCAGAGGTGGTATTTGCCAGTTCTCTGAACTACTCAAAATTTCCGGTACTGGTTCTCCAGAACTGGTTAGAACCTGCTGAATACCACTTCTGGTTGGCAGTAGTCACAGGTACCAGAGCTTTAATAGATGCCTACTGAAATTAACACATGCACACAAACACATTTTAAAATTACAAGTCTCATTATCACAGTGTTCTTTTATGGAGATCTGATGGTATTTTGATCATTAAAAAAAAATTGCATTTATTAAATTTATTTTGGGGGAATATCCTGGACAGTATCCAATGGAATTCATGGTCAGATAAGATCCATCATCTCCTATCAGTGTGGAAAATGAGAGGCAAAAGGATGCCTTTCTATCCAGTGGGAGCTTCTCTTCCTAATTATTAAAAACCAATTAAAAGTAGAATTCCCATATTAATTTTTGAGAGAGGCCGGCATTGAAATTGTTGTTGACTGAATTAGCCTGAAGGCCAATTTCTGACACATGATTCACTTTGAAGCACTTCTTACAGTGAAGTTTCATAAGTTGAAAATATCAGAATGGCGTTTAATAACAGCTCCGTGTACTCTTTTCATATTTAGTGGTATACTCCAAGTAGTCCTCAACTTATGACCACATTTCTGTTATAAGTAAGACAGCTGTTAAGTGTGTCATGCCCAATTGCATGACTTATTTGCCACAGTGTTGTTTTAAGTGGATTATGATGTTGTTAAGTGAATTTGGTTTCCCCTATTGACTTTGATTGTTAGAAGGCAGCTGTGAAGACCTCAAATGGTGATCAGATGGCCCTTGGATGCTGCAATTTGTCACAAATATATGCTGGTAGCCAAGTGCCTGAATTTTGATCACTTGACCATGGGGATGCTATGATGATTATAAGTGTGAAGACCAGATACAGACAAGTTTTTTCGGTGCTGTTGTAACTTCAAACAATCACTAAAAATGATTGTAAGTTGAGGGCTACCTGTAGAAAGAACTTTTTCCTATAAAGAGAAGAGGAACATGCTTCCAAATGCAGATGTTATAAACAATATCCCACAAGGCAGACTGTGAGGAATGGAAGAAGAAAATTGTGAAGCCATCTCGACCTTGGATTTGACAAATTCTTTCTTTAGCTTGAGCTGATCTCATTAATCATGACATAAAATGTATGCAATGTGTTAGAATAGCAGCCCCCAACCTTTTGGGCACCAGGGACCGTTCTGAGGAATGAGGTTTTTCTGTGGACGGGAGAGGGCATGGTTTTGTGTGCTGCCTGCATCCTGCAGATGAGGCTTCACTTGTTTACATAGCCCGGTTTTTGGCATATCGTGGCCCAATGCCGGTCCAGGGACCGGGGTTTGGGGACCCCTGTGTTAGAAAACACAGGAATGTGTTAAATATTGTAGGAGGATTCAGCAAGGGATCCCCTCGTTCTATTTCTGATTTTATAAGTACCTACTCTGGCTTTTATTACTTTTATTACTTTTTATTACTTTTATTACAATTAATGATTCCTAAGGAATGCAACACTACTTTATGGCAGTTGGGGAAACATACTATAATTTTTATTACAAATCATTTATATAATTATTCTATGAATTTTATCCAGCATCTTCATTTTAAAGAGCATTCCATGAGTTTTATACTGCATTCCCTGTTCTGCTAATATTTTATTTTATTTATTTATTAATACAGGAGATTGGATTAACAGATGGAAGTACTGAAGGAAGTGAAATTGTGCTCTTGACAGATGGAGAAGACTCAGGAATTCAATCTTGCTTTAATGAAGTTAAAAGTAGTGGATCAATAATTCACACCATTGCTTTGGGGCCAAGTGCTGCAAAAGAGTTAGAAATGCTATCAAGTATGACAGGTAAAGTGAGCTACATATTTTGAATGATTTCCAGTATTATGCAATAACAAATGGTGATTCAGAAAATGTGATCTTATCCTCATAATCACCATATGTCATGTTCTACCTTCAGGTATTCTAAAATGATACAGTGGAACCTTTGGGTTGCAACCATAATCCATTCCAGGACTACGGTCGCAACCCGATTTGGTCATGACCAGAAGCACGACCATCTGTGCATGCGCAGACCCAAAAAACTAAAAAAAATGGTGCTGAAGGGAAAATCGTCACAGCAGGGAAAATCGCCATGGCAATTTTGGGGTTTGCTTGGTTGCCACCCAAAGATCTGTTTGTGACCAGAAGCAAAACAGAAGCAAAAACTTTGATCGTCATCCGATTTGGTTGCAAACAGCAGTGTTCGTGACCCGAGGTTCCACTGTATTACAATAATACCCAAAATATATAGTGTCAATACCCAAACTGTATTAGTTCTGCTTCCTTGTCCCATTCTCATTGCCCTCCCTTGTGCTTTAGATAATTTCTAAAATATGTTGTCCTGACTACACGTACAACACAATGTGCTTCTCACTTATTTTTTTATTTTATTTATTTGATTTGCCAATTGTTTACAAGATAATAAGTATAAGTGTATACATAGTTGTGAATACATGAAATGGGTACATATAAGAAAAATAAAAGAAGAATAAGAGAAACAATAGGACAGGGACGGTAGGCACGTTGGTGCGCTTATGCACGCCCCCTACAGACCTCTTAGGAAAGGGGTGAGGTCAATTTGATTATGAAGGTCAACTTGATTATGAAGAAAGCAGTGAAGAAAGGAATAAGGACCTAGGTCTTCCTAAACATAATCATCTCAAGTTTAAATAAATAATATATTTGTATAGCATAGGGACAATCAAATTTGTCTGAAAACAGACTTCTGCCTCCCAATTATCAATGCAAAAAATCATCCCAAATATTCCGAGATCACCAAACTTTGCACAAATTTAGTAATCTTATTCTTCAGTTTTGTTAGCAACATCATTCTAATTCCTTCTTCTCCATTTAAATGAAAGGAGAGTCTGCGCCTCCAGAGAAGAAATGGTAAATAGACAAAAACTATACTAGAATGAAGACCCAGGTAGTGAAACAGCTCTTCATAATTTTTCTCCAGACAAGGAGAGGACTTGAGATCTCCCACAAGTACTCCAGACAATTGTTCCTGGTAATGAGACTGCAAAACTGTAGCCTTTGGCAGATTTAAGAGCTCTGGGAGACAAGGGAATAGCAATCTTACTCAAACCATGATTGGTGCCTTCAAAAGGACACTCAGTTCACATACTTTCTTTTGGGAAATTGCTTGTTGACTGTTTTTCTGCTTTTGGGAACCTTTGGACTGATAGGTTTTATAGCATTGTGTGAGTTTCCTTCAAGCCTCAGTGAAAGAAGATTTAGTTACCATTTTAAAGATTTATTAATTTTTCCTTTTGGATTAAACAGTAAAAGTTACAAATAGACTAAGAGTCCATATAACTTTGAAGTAAGATTTTGAAATTAGTGACAAGAATACTTCCATGGGGAAATACTTTTGTTTTGAATTCTATTTGAAAAAAAAAAATAGGATGGGATGAAACTTTGAAGGTTGGATACCAGAAGGAACCATTATTTCACTTAAAAGAGAAGAAAATTTGACTTATTAATTGACAATGATTTTTTGTAACATTGGATATATTGAGGAATATTTTTGTTTGCCTCTATGTATAGACTCTGTTTCAAAGATATTATGAAAGAGGAACAAATTTTAACTGACAAGATTGAGACAACTGAAAAGGGATTAAAAATGACAGACTACAAGAATGATATGGAAAAAGATATTCTATCCTCTGGACACAAAAGAAACCAGTTGATGTCTTAATAATTAAAAGGGACAAATAACAAAATAAAAGAATGGCCTGGATAATGTTCCTATACTGGATTTACAAAAGAGGCTTGTTAAAGCCTTGAACAATTTTGTACGAAGGGACAAAAAAATAAAAATAAATCAAGCACTAGAACACGATTTGAAGATCAAGATTGTTAAAATTAAAAGGAAGGAATATAAAGTTGGTTTATTTGATCAAGGTTAGAAGAGATGTTTTTATCTCTAGTAACTCTCTAGAGTTTTCTGATCAGGACTGAATGACAAATCGTTAAGGATTTGTTTATAAATAAAAGATTGGATATGAGAAGAAGATATCATTTGTTGTATTTTAAGAGGAGGCAATAAATTACTAAAATTATTTATACTTTTGATGAAGCAGGAAATCATTTATTCATATATATTTCCTTTTTATTTATTTTTTGCTTTTTATTTTTTCATTTTTGCACTTTCTATTTTTTATTTTCATTCTTTTATTTTTTTAGTTTGTGTTGGTTTGTATCTTTTTAATCGTAACTATTAATATTTTTTAACAAAAATGAGATGGTCTGCAAATGATATTTGGATTGTTGCTAGTCCCTGCATTGCTGATCCCTAATGTAAATATTGATCCAACATTAAGCAAAATGCAAATATTTTAGTGAATCTCATAGATTATCTCAAATATCTCAATCTTAATTTAGGGGGATTAAAATTTGCTACCTTTGATATCTTGGATCCCAATGCCCTCATTGATGTTTTCAGTGGAATCTCATCAGGAAGTGGAAATATTTATCAGCAGTCAATTCAGGTATTTGAAAGCTATTTATTTATTTATTAAATGCCTATATTACCTGACTCTTAACAACATTGGATGATCAGTAGCGAGTAGGGTTTATACTTTCTCAAATTTATTTGGCCCTTCCTTTGACCATTCCTTCTGAATGGTTTGTAAATGGAACGTAATTTGTCAAATGTTCCATGTTTCTAGAAATTCTCTTGCATGCTTAGACTTGGCTTGGTCTAAAATATTTACACATTCCCAGTTGAAACTGTGATTGAACTTCTCTGTGTCTGGTGAAATTGAAGATATTTTATCATGTCTTCTGACTGCCAATTGACATTCATGGATGCATTGTGCCAATCTTCTATGTTCTGCATAGTGATTTTCTTTTTCTTTTTTTTTAAACTTTATTAATCTTTTATATCTTTAAAAACCAAACAAAACATATAAATATTATGACATTAACAGTGTGTAATATCTATCTCATATATTTCTATTTTGTGCTCATTTACAAATATATACAGTTCATGCAAATATAAACCTTTAATCTAAGAAATGCTTATTGTTGACTCTTTTTATTATCCCTTTGCCCTAAATCAATCCAATCATACATTTTTTCCCAAATTTTATAATATTCAGACTCCTCTTTCTCTTGTAACATCAGGGTTAATTTATCCATCTTGGCACACACCATTATTTTTTGAATAATCAGTTGATCTGTTGGTATAGAGTTCTGTATAGAGTTCTGTTATTCTGGTGTTATTTTGTTAGTTTTTAAGCTAATAAAACCAATGATATTTAGTATTTTCTTGGAAATGTGAATACATCTCTTATATTTCCCAATTTATTTATTTATTTATTTATTTTCTCAAGCAATTATAAGATAACAGGTATAAGTATAAACATAGTTATGGATACATGAAATGGATACATATAAGAAAAATTAAAAAAGAAACAATAAGACAGGGACGGCAGGCACGTTGGTGCACCTTTTACAGAATTCATTTAGAAAGTTGTTTTAACATTCTCATATCTCATTGTCTACCTTCCTGCCACATTTGTCACTATTATTGCTTGATTATCACTGCTTGCATTACCATTAATTTTGCATTGCACTTTTTGTTATTCTTGATCATCTGATTAAACATACAAGTTTGTGTATGCTTAGCTGTAACATGCTGATCACTGTATCCATGTGAGTGAAGGTATTTGTGTACCTCAGTATGTCAGTTGTTTCTACAGGTAGTCTTTGACTTATGACCACAATTGAGCCCAAAATTTATGTTGCTAAGCAAGATAAATTGAATTTTGTCCCATTTTATGACCTTTCTTGCCATAGTTGTTACGAATCACTGCAGTTTAAGTCAGGGGTGGGATATGACAGGGTTAACTACCGGTTCGGGATTTACGAGGCTCGGTGTTTTATGATGTGCTTCCCCGCACACTGTGAGCTGCGGTCATCAGCATGCTGGGTGCAGAGAAGCAGCCTTTGAAACAGCCCTCTTTTCCTGCTCTTTTAACTGCAGCTGTGTCTCGCATGGCAGCTGAAGTTGAAAAAAATCAGGAAATAAAGGTCAGGTAAGAACCCAGGTGGGTGGGTGGGCAAAAACATCAGCAGACATAGAACTGGTTCTATGTCTGCTGCTCTTCAGAGCTACTGGTTCTACAGAGGTGGACAGAACCGGTAGAAACCCACCCCTGGTTTAAATTAGTAACATGTTTGTTAAGCGAATCTTGCTTTCCCATTAACTTGGCTTGTCAGAAGTTCACAAAAGCTAATCCTATCATCCCGGGGCACTGCAACCGTCATAAATATGAACCTGTTGCAAGCATCTGATTTTTAAAAAAATAATTTTTATTCAATTTTTCACATAAAAACAAAAAGCTCTTTTTAGTGGACAACATATTTCCGGGTTATCACTTTTACATACAGATATGACAATAGTTATACATTTATATATGCATACTTAATTCTATTATTACCTTTTCCATTCCAAACTTTCAGAAAGGAGAGAAACAAGCCAATTAATCCTAGTCTCTTACATTTATCTCAGTCAAAACATCTTTTCATTTCATTTCAATTATTTCAAATATACTCCTTTAATATTTTTTTTAAATAAAAATAACAATATATGTTTTTCTAATAAAAAAAGTTACCAATGTCTCTCCTTTCTTTTAATAGTCTGTATTAGCTTATTAATTTAAGTAGTTCTTTAATCTGTCATATTTTCTTTCCATCACACATTCTTTCTATAGATTCTAGATTAATACAAGTTTTAACACAAAAGAAAAAGAAACAAGTATAGGTTTCCCCCCTTTTACTTCTTTGAGTGTGACACATCAGTGGTTAAAATATACCTTTATTCCCTCATCTTAATTCCCAATAAACCATTATTTTTAAATAGTTACAATAATAATCATTACATCTTTTCATTTGTATTCCGCAACATATTTCCCCCCTTAATTTTATTTCTAATTTCAAAAAAGGGAAAAAATTGACTATTCAATTTCTGGTCACTGATATTGACCTCATTTTTAAACATCTTCACATTCATTTCAATTATTACAATTTCTTCAATAAATCTTAACTTTTCTTTTAAAAATAAAAATGTATATTCATCTAATAAGAGTTATCAGTATCTATCCCTCCTTTAATAATTTATATTACCCTATTTTCTAAGTATTTTTTTTAATTGCAAATATATTCTTGTTACCCCTTGTCACCCTGCAAAATCCCCTTTTTAGTTCATCAACCATTATCTCTGAAAAAATGATTTCTTTTCATCATTTTACTATTTCCGTATTTCTTTATTTCATGCACCTGTTTCTTACTGCCTCTCCTCCCCCCTCTTTTTCCCATATCTTTTCTCATTCCGGTTTATACCTCTCTCTTTCTTGATATCTTCCTTTCCCCTTTTCTGCTGGATCTTTCTACCTCTCCCGATTTCACAGGTATTCCCCTTTTTGATTACCTTCTTAAATCTCAACTTTTTAGCCTTCCTTCTTTCCCCTCGTCTTTGTAGTGTTCTTTGTGTTAATTGTCTATTCAAGATGGCTTCTCCTTGAATCGACTCCTCCTTCTCTGAAGTTCTTTCTTCTTGTTCTTCAATCGCCATTTCCATTTCTTCTAACACAGAGCAAAGTGATTCGCCTCTTTCCTGTAGTAATTCTCTCATACTTTTAAGTTCCATTTTTAATTCCCAAAGAGATATCATCATTACACACTCTTATATTTTATACTCATTGAAGTCCACAAAAAACACTTTTACTTTCCTTCTTTCTTCTTCCAGTTTTCTAAAGTTCTCAATTGTTCCAGCCCAGGGTCTATACCAAAAACATCAATCAATCCCACAATCAGTCTTTCCTTGCTTCTTTCTTTATTCTGGTTCAGCTTTCACTTTCTAAGATTCTTACTTTGTTTCAATGTTTCTTTAACATTATATCAACACAAGTTCATACAGAAACAAGATGCTTTTCCTTTTGTTTGAGTTCAAGTTTTTGTCAGAAGATGGCACTCTCCGTTATACAAAGTCTTCACCTTTTCCCCCTGTTTTTTTTATTTAGGGTTTTTCGAACCTCAATATTCCAGCACAATCCAGTCTCCAATTTGTACATTTTATTCTTATTATTTTTTGACAATCGTTAAGTCCAGCTTTGTTTTATGCCTGTTTATTTCCAACATATTTTAACCCAATTTAATTAAGGCTTTAGTTCCAGCTTCTTCCTTTCCCGGTTCGAAGCCCCGCTTAGCTGTCAAAATTATTTTCTTATTTTTTTCCCTGTCCCTTTGTATTTTCCCCGCTCACTTTTCTTTTCTTAAAAGTTCAATGTTACCTTAATCCTGGGGTACTTTTTGTTTAATTGTTTCACCCAATTGTCCCGGTTCAGATGTTATCCACCTCTTTCTTCCCTCCTGCACAAATAGTCCAGCTGAGTCCTCCTCTTTGGGGTGGCCATTTTGGCCACTTCAGTCGTCTTCGGGGGGAAAAAGACCAAGCCCAGGAGGGGAGATGCGGCTCCCCTCAACCTGGCTTGTGGCTTCCCCTTACTCCACCGCCCCTCCAAGGCAGCTTCAGCCCCTAATACAATGATCGGGGCTCTCCAATGAAAGAGCACAGACCATAGCCGCGGACAGTCATGATCTAAGGTCTGTCAGCGAGGAGGGCTCAACCCAGAAGTCGCAAGCATCTGAATTTTGATCACATGACCATGGGGATGCTGCTACAGTTATAAGGGTGAAAAATGGTCATGAGTCACTTTTTTTTAATGATGTTGTAACTTCAAACATTGTATTGTAAGTCGAGGACTATCTGTAGAACATTATTATCATAATAGAAATATTTAATTACCTATAAAAATTACAAAGATTATAGAAATCTAGATAGATAGGTACGATTTGTTGTAATATGTGGGAGAGATAGTGCTATGTCAAGTGGTTGTTGCACTAGAAATATGCAACAATATCATTGAATAAATAGCATTTATTATTTAACCTTATATAGCTTTTTAATCCATCTTCTTAACTATGAAGTTTACCCTTGATGAGATACTCCCAAACTAATTAAATACATTTTGTTACAATCACAGTGTTTTCTTGCAATATTATAATGTTGTCTTCTTTTTACTTATAGCTTGAAAGTAAAAGTCAGAAAGTTGATTCCGGCAATTCTATTAATGGTACTGTATCCATCGATCACACTGTAGGAAATGACACTTTTTTTGTAGTTACATGGAGTGAACCCTCTTTTAAACCTGAAATTCTTCTGATGGATCCAAAAGGAAAAACATATAAACAAAACGATTTTGCAGTTGACAACACCAATCACAAAACTGGTCGACTTAAGATTGATGGGACTGCTGAGGTAAAATACTTCACCTTTCTTTCAACCAAGGAAGTTGTATTAACATTAAAGTTATAATTTTAATGCTCTTTTTAGCCCATAGACAAACAGGTCTACTTCAGAGGTGCAAGCGATATACTAATAAATTTTGGAATACCTTAAGCTAAATTAGTACAATTACTTTATCTTCTGAAGTTCCCATAAGATGGGTACTTGAGACATAGAAATAACCAAGTCTTTAAAAGGAGTGGCCTGATGTTTCCATTTTTTCTTTGCTGCAACAGTTAGCTGGTGCCATTAATTTGCCCATTCATTTCATTTGGGAGAAATCATACTGGACTAGCAACGTATTTCCACTGTAGCATAAAACTGAAATCATATTTAACTATGTTCATTGGAATTTTTGGAAACTGCAATTGCAGGACATAGAAGAATTGGATTGATGAAGATTTTCTTAAAGAGAGTCATCATATGGGCACTCTTGTGTAGCCCCATGATGGCATTTCTTTAAGTATAGTGTTCTGGCAAAAGCCACATCTTCTATGGACATCCTTCAAATGATACAGTCAATTAATGTTAATGATGTTGTTAATTGCAAGCAGCTACACCATAATTAAATCTTTCGCACATACAGTTTCTCCCATGTGAGCCACAATTATGAAATTATGGGACCTTAGTTCATATGAAAACCAATATGTGGACAACTGTGTGCAAAAATGCTGGGTGCAAACTGCAGAACTAAAATTGGAGACTTCACAAGTGATCATGAATGGGCTTCTGCTGTCCAACTCTTTAAAATTTCTACATATACAAAGTCTATTTATCCTCATGAAATGCAGTATACAGAGAAATCAAAACTGCATTGATATCTCCCAGACCATGCCGAGTGAATATTTAATAATATTTTACTTCCAAATCTTCATCTGCAGACAGGAGATTGGACTTATGCGCTTTATAATAGACAACCAACGGCTCAGGTGCTATCAATCACAGTAACATCTCGAGCAGCATCTCTAACAGAACCTCCAGCAACCGTGAAGGCCTACATAAGCAGTGATGCAAATGCTTTTCCCAATCCAATAACTATTTATGCAGAAGTCAGTCAAGGACTTTTGCCAGTGCTTGGTGCACATGTTACAGCCACAATTGAATCAAAAAATGCAATTGAGGAACTAGAGCTTTGGGACACAGGTTCTGGTAAGTGTACTTGGAAGAATGTTTGTATTATATATTTTTCATAATAATACATAATATTCAAGAAGTAGGAACTTACTCACGTGAACTCAGATGATTGTCTTACTACTGTTTACTCTAGCAAGTCTGTCAAATGGGTGGCCCATGGGCCAGATACAGCCCGCACAGAACATGCCCACCCCGGCTCTGCAAAGACAAAAAAGGACATGATACATCACAATCCAGCCCGTGACGCGATACAGCCGTGACACGTTTGACATTTGTGCTCTAAGATCATAAATAGTGATAATGGTGGTAGCCTTTTAGATCACAAACACATATTTGGCCACTTTCATTGTGTCTATTGAGCTCCTTGCATCGTTGCAGCTGCTTGCTTGGAGGAAAAATGAACTGTGTTGGATGAGCTTTGGAAAGCTTTTTGTGGCCAGTGTCCTTCTGCTCTGCTCTCGTTCTGTTGTGTGTTGTATTGCTTTATCACACCCCTTCTTAGCTTGATGTAGCAAAACTTGCTCCCCAAGACATAAATAGAGGTAGTGCTCAAGTTACGATCACAATTGAGCCCAAAATTTATATTGCTAAGTGAAGCATTGCTTAAGTGAGTTTTGCCCCATTTTATGACTTTTCTTGCCGCAGCTGTTAAAGTGAATTATTGCATTTGTTAAGTTAGTAACACAGTTGTTATATGAATCTGGATTCCCCATTGCCTTTGATTCTCAGAAGGGGAATCACATAACTCTGGAACACTGCAACCGTCATAAATATGAACCCAGTTGCCAAACATCTGAATTTTGAACATGTGATCATGGGGATGTGGCAATGGTCCTGAGTGTGAAAAACAGTCATAAGTCACATTTTCAGTGCTGTTGCAACTTTGAACCGTCGCTAAATGAACATCGTAGGTTGAAGACTACCTGTAGCCAGTAACTTAGACTGTCAGACAATGCTTCTAGATTAATTCAGTTCAATTGTACTAAGTTTGCACATTGTCTCTTTATTTATATAACTTAAATGTAGACTTTAGCATGAGAAATGCTGAACTGGTAGGAACAGAAACTCGAAATAAAATTAATGAGAGAAATAACAACCCCAGATCTACTAATGATACAACTTTAATGGCTAGAAGCAAGACCTAAGCAATCTCTTGTTGAACATGAAAGAAGAGAGTGCAAAAAATGCTCAATATTTAAACAAAACCCAATATTATGCTTACCAGCTAAGCCAATCCAGTACATCTAGGCAGAGAAGACTTCTAACTTATATTGTGACCGGAATGCTTCAAGTCTGACATCTTGGCAAATTGTTGCTATAAAAGACAGATGGCATCTAGGTTCAGCTATAATTAACTCTAAGGTAACATGACTTTGTCATAAAGTCAAATCCCTCAAGTGTTAATCTTCTACAAAAAAGGGAGCTTTATTCTTTTTGGGGGACTGTAGGCAGAAGTCTGGGAGAAAATGAAACAATTATATTTATAACATTGTGAGATTCTATCATTATTTTGTTTGATATAAAGATTAGCATGTAATTATTAGAAATATTTCTCACTCAACACTCGGCCCAGAAAAGTTAGGCCAGAGAACGAGGGGTATTTTTGTACTTATGGTATTTCAAGTCCTTGGAACTCCTTCATTATTCATTGATTTCAGTAGAAAAGCAGAGATTTGGGCAAACCAAGGTACAAAAATTTATTCTACTGAACCTTAAGGTAATGTCTGTTTCTTACCTACAATTACTACAATTTAATTGGCATAACATTGCTTTTCAGAGCTAGTCTTCTGAAAAAATGTATATTATCATAGGTATCTACACTTAACAAAAATATGATTATACATGCCTGTTAGTTTGAAGCTTGGAATATATTTCTATTGATGAGTGTTTACAGAAATGTTACATACCAAAAAAAATCATGCATGGCACATACCATCTGAATGATATCTCTCTTACAGAAATTACATTCTGATAAATCTTTTATCATTGGCTGAATTCTTACATCCAACAACCATTTTGCATGAATACTTATTTATAAGATATACTTATAAGATATTCGACTTAAACAATTCTGAGTGGCTCACAACAGTATTCAAAATTATCCCATCATCCCTCAGATTTAGGAATCTATAAACTATGATCCCTACTGCCTCAGGAAATCTATGCCAATACCATTGTTGCATAGAATCTAACACCCAAGAATTATAGAAATGGGGAAAAAATTGTGGAGCCATTCTGACAAATTCCAACCTATAACAGCTATTATTTGGTTCTGAATGTAAATAACCATAGAATTAAACATTTTCTTTGATGAGGGATAGATACAACTTAGTTTTTGTGTCTTTTCTACATTATCCTGGATGTTAATTTTTAATATTTTTGTTTCAAGGTGCAGATATTATCAAGAACGATGGAATCTACTCAAGATACTTCACATCATTCAAAGACAATGGTAGATATAGCATAAAGGTGCATGTCCAAGGGAGAAATAGAACCAGCCGACAAACTCGCCAAAGGAATCATGCTCTATATGTCCCAGGCTATGTAGACAATGGTAAAAATGATGAAAGAATAATAATGTAGTATAACTGAATGATTAATTATATGCCATCAAGTTGTTTGGGGGGGGTCCTAGTATATATTTTCTCCATAATGATCTATGATGAAGACCTAACTTGATCTTTCAATTTTTCCATCACACAATAATGAGTCCATTGACCTGGTCCTGGTCATCTTCTTCTCTTTACTTCTACCTTTCCCAGTATTAGAGCCTCCTCTAGAAAACTAGGTCATTGCATAATGAGTCTGAAGTAGGATAATTTGAGTGTGGTCATTTGAGAACTTGGAGTGGATTTATTTGATCCATTTGTTTGTCTACAGTGTTCTCCAACATCAAATTTTAAATACTCTTCCTTTCTTGCTCCTTCAAAGTCCAACTTTCACTTCTGAAGAGTATTACAGGAAATATCATGGCTTACATGTTTCTGTTTTAAAATATAATTTTATAAAGTATTGTAATATTAAGTATTACAATACTCATAAAGTATTAAGTATTATGATACTTATAAAGTATTATTAAGTATTATGATATTTAATAGTAGAAACTAATACAGACTAAACTTAAGAGAGAGAAAATAGAATAGAAAGAAGAAAAAGTGCAGGAAAGAAGAAAAAAGAAAGAGAAGAAAGAATATAATAAAGAAATATATAAAGAAGTGAATTTCAAGCTTCATCACAATAAATATAGATAAATTTAGTAACTCTTCACTGAATAATGTTACAAAATGTTATTCCTTCATTTCATATCCCTTACCTTATCTGTAAGCAAACCCATGAAACATCAATTTTTCAGTCTTGGTGTTTGTAAAAATTGCACAAAGGGTTGCCATATCTTGCAAAAAAAAAAAAAGAATTCAATTGTGATGAAATAAACTTATTTTATACTCTTTCCTTTTATTTCTAACACTCTTAATATTTAATTCAATCAAATATTGTAATAAGATTTTATTTGTCTTCAATTCTTAATTCCATTGCACAGTTTTTCATATCCATCTTAATTTAATTTCCTGTTTTAACATACTGTAATTTATTCTGAAATAACATACAATTTATATTAGTCATAGTAACATCCAAGTATTTCAATTTTCTCAATCTTAAATCCATTGTTCTCATTCTTTTTGCTCTTTCAGATTCCTGTTTTTGTTTATATTTTCATTATCTAATTAATTTTAAATTAACTAATGCACCACAACTCTTTCATTTTCTATTAATATTTCTACTCCTTTGAAAGAATTTTCAAACATTATCACCAAATTATCAGACAACACTCATAATTTATATGTTTCCCTTTTAATCATCATTCTAGCAATTATTTAATCTTGTTTTATGTCTCCATTCAATATTTCAAATCTAAGATGAATAACAATAGTGACAAGGGGCATGATTTCTCCTTTTCTATATTTCACAGGGTTTTGCTAATTTTCAACTTAAAATTATTTGTGCGTGTTGCAAAGTATAAATCAATTTTATCCATTTAATAAAATTCTCACCAAACTCCATATCTTCCAAAAATTAAACAGGAAAGTCCAGTCATCAAAGGCCTTTTCTGCATTTGAAAAGATCAAAGCAGCCCTTTTTTCAGTATTTTGTTTTAAGTATTCCAAAATGTCCAATACATTTCTAATATTATATTTTGGGTAAAACTCCAAACTGATCTTCATTATGGAAATCAACATAATAAAATAACTATAACTATAGCTATCTGTATATCTGTATCTATATATCTCAATTTCTAATAAATAATGTATCTCACAGTCCCTGATGAATAAATAGGCATATTATGTATATCTATTTATATTTTCAACAATATGGAAATGATTTGGCATTCTTCTTTGTAGACAACTCAAATAAGCACCAGAATAATGAGAAAGTTTAGAGTTTCTGCTGAATGATTCTTTCTTTCTTTCTTTCTTTCTTTCTTTCTTTCTTTCTTTCTTTCTTTCTTTCTTTCTTTCTTTCTTTCTTTCTTTCTTTTTTTTTTTTTTACAATAGGTGAAATAAAAATGAATGCACCAAGACCAGAAGCTAGTGACAATGATACCCAAGCAAACCTTGGAAAATTCAACAGAATTGCTGCAGGGGGTAGTTTTGTAATGTCAGGAGTGCCTTCTGGAAATACTCAAGATGCCTTTCCACCATCTCGAATCACTGATCTTGAAGTAAAACTCATTGATGAGAATGATTTCCTTTTGTCATGGACGGCTCCTGGAAACGACTATGATAAAGGAAAAGGTAATATTTTCTTTCCTATGTTAGGCAGAAGAAATCATGCTACAAAATACTATTTGCTATTGGCTCCCAAATTTAAATCTTTATAGAATTTTCCTTATGGGATAAAATTGGGTGAATACAATCCAATTTGGCACATAGGGTGCTTTTGGTTTAAATTAGATGTGTTTGTTGCAAAGATTTCATTGACAAAGATACCAGTTCCCAAGTATTGTGGAGAAGTTGTCTTAATGTCTCCTTGAATATTTTTATTTTTTTGCAGCTGAAAAATATGAAATAAAAACAAGTGAAAATCCTGTGGAATTAAGAGATACTTTTCAAAATGCTGCTTCTGTGAACACATCTGATCTGAAACCTGATGTTGCTGGGATCAAACAGTCATTTCAGTATAAGATGGAAAATTTCACAAAAGAAAATGGCACCGCAATTTACTTTGCCATTCGTGCCAGTGATGGCAGCAACAATGTTGGGGAAGTATCTAATATAGCAAGAGCAGTTGTACTTCTTCCTCCATTGCTCCTTAGTTCTCCCTCACCCACCAGTCCTTCTAGTTCTCCCTCACCCACCAGTCCTTCTAGTTCTCCCTCACCCACCAGTCCTTCTCGTTCTCCCTCACCCACCAGTCCTTCTCGTTCTCCCTCACCCACCAGTCCTTCTCCGCCTACAGAAGCTCCCAATACTAAAGCTCCTGTGATAAATACAGTGACTGTAATTGTTATCATAGTATGCATTGCTCTAATTATCATTTGTGCTTGTATATGTATAACTATTTGTGTTTTACATAAGCAAAAAAAGGTAAATCCTGAAACTCAAATGTAAGAAGAAATAAGATCAAAACTATAGAATGGAAGGACAAATAAATACAATCTATGATGGTTACACAGACTTTTAACAACCTTGTTTGTGTATTAAGACGGCAGTTAATATTCTCTGTCATAGGCATAGATTTCTGCAGTATTGTTGATTTTAACTTTTAAAAGTTGAAAGGAAATTGAATCACTATTCTCAGCTTATAAGGTAAGAGGTGAGTCAAAATAAAAACAAGTTAGAAATATTTATCAGCCTCATATGTTAAATTTTACAAGCCACCCAGAATCCTTTATGTGTGAGTTGGGTGGATATATAAATGTGTTTAATAAATAAATAAATAGTTTTTCCCATGCTTTCACTAAGCAAAGTTGAATTTCCAATGCAAATACTACATTTATCTACTGCTCTTTTACCTTTAGTGTAAATTTAACATAAAGCCAATCTGAACTTAGCAACCTCAAAGGCAGCATTATTAATTTCATCTATACTGATTTATGAGAATAAGTTCTATGTTAAGTTTAGGTTGCAATGATATTACCATAATGGAGTCTGATTCAGCCTTACACTGAAGTATATTTTTCTGAGATGAGAAAGATTAAATTAAATTAAATCAAGTTTCTGCAGGCAGAATTTAGATGAGTGAAACATGTTATATGGCTTTTTAGGAATTATGATTTTTACAGTCTAAGAAATCTTGAAGCATCAAGATTTGGGGTAAAATAATTATAGAACAATAAGATTTTCATACAATTTAGTCAAATTGCTCAATTTAGTAAAAATACCCAATCATATTGCACCATAATGTTCTATACTACACTTTAACTATAATGGAAGATGGCTTAGCAATTCTGATGCCTACCAACAGGGACAAAATTGCTTCTCCTAAATATTGGTAAATAAGTATCAAGATTAATGTCAAAATAATGTTTTTAACAAATATGTTTGGTAGGGAGGGATTTAGAAGAATCATATGAGACAAAAAAAATCATTGTTCCATTTGAACAATTTTACTTATTTTCATTTGTTTATTCAATGTATTCAATCTCTGTTCCATGAATCTGGGTAGCTAACCAGGATTAAAAACAAAATAAAAACAACAAATCACTAAATAATATATATAGAGAGAGACCAAGGTAGAAAATCAACCAACTCATCAATCAACATTTGCTCCAGTTTTTCTGAAGTTCAATAAAGAATAAATTTAATTGATTCTCAAACTTGCTTACCATTGTGTATGCAGTTGCAACATTAATAGCCTTTGGCGTATTTGTGAAGAAGTATATTGAACTCTTTTGTTTTTGCAGGTACAATTCAAAATTGTGGGTGACATGAAAATGGATGGGGCTTTAATAATTCACTTATGATTACCATCCTGACCCCCTCTGAAGATACCCCTGTATTTCTGTCCTGAATCCCCAATTTCTCCTTTGAAAATAACACCCTCGAATTTGATGAGCCAAAACATTTTCTGACTTCTCATTGACAGACTTATCAGACACCATTACAGACAGTTTTCAACTTACAACCACAATTGAGCCCAACATTCCTGTTCCTAAGTGAGACATTTGTTCAGTGACTTTTGCCCCATTTTATGATCTTTCTTGCCACAGTTGTTAAGTGAATCACTGCAGATGTTCAATTAGTAACTGTTCTGTCCTAGGCCTCACCCAAAAGCATTCAGTCAATTCCGAGTCCCAGAAAAACCCTATTTACAATAATGTGAATTAGTTCATTCACAGTCAGCCAACAGCTTGGCACACATTCTCAGGGAGGTGGACTAATTATCTCAGACTGTTATCAATCCTGGAATGCTACCCGGTAAACAGTTCCACACTCACTGTTGGCAGGGAAGGCTGGGTTTACAGACCAAGATACACAAGACTAGAACAAACACATGACTGAGCGAGTTGGTGAATGCTGGCATATTATTCAAAATGCTGTGGCACATCACTCATCATATGTTCTCAATCGCTGTCCTGACACAACCCCTATTCCTGTTGATGGAACAGAAGTCCATTTCATGCTCGCAGATTGAAACTGTAGCATCACCATAGATCTGCCATGTTTTACCAGCAGTTCTAGGAACCTTAATAGATTTATAGACAGTAGTGTGATGGGTTTAGGAATTGTACTTAGACACAATCAGATGGCAGTTACCTGGCACTTGGAGTGTATGGTATTACTGGGATACAGATGAGATAAAACTTCCCAGTCACATTTCTCTGAGCTAAGGACTTTTCACTTTCTGGGTGATTAATTAGTTTGTGACAAAAGTAGCTTGGTGCAGTGATATCAGGCTAGATATCAGGGGGTGGGGGTATGGGAGATGGGACCCTGAGTTCTAGTGCTGATTGAGGAAGAAAACCAGTTGGGTGATTTTGGGGCAGTCACTCTCTCTGAATCCCATGAAGTAGGCAATTGTAAACCACTTCCAAATCTTGTCAAGAAAACTGTAGGCAGTTGCTAAGAGTCAAGACTGACTGAAAGGTGGGGAAATGGTTTGAGAATCTGGAGGCCTTGGAGGAGACAGGCCCATAGAAATGGAAGTGTTATATTAGGTGACTCTAATCCTGGAACTCTTCCCACCTAGCTGTGGAAGCTAAGAATACAGTCCCTCTCTCACTGCTTGCTCTTAGTGCAGCATAGCAATGCTAGGACAGATCGTTCACTCTTCCTAACAGATGGATCTCCTTTGGGAAAACTAGGTCAGTTTATATTTCGCTTATAGTTTTCTCCAAATGCTCATGTCTGTTTTTCTTCTTCCTCTGATCTTCTTAATTCATTCTTCTTAGATTAGCCCAGCTGTTAGATAGGTGAAGGCAGCCACCTTACCTGCTTCAAGTTACCTGTATATATAATTTAGATTTTTCATTTGTTTTCTAGGATTGTATCTGGTAGAACTGCAGTTTTGATTCAATATTTATTTTTAGCCACTAGATGTAGTAAAACATTCCTTCTTTATTGTGGCATTTCCAACACTTTTTTGTTGTATGCTTTGGTTATCTTAACAATCACTGATGAATCATATAATCTACATCTAAAGCAGGGGCTCCCAACTCCTGGGTCACAGAATAGTACCAGTCCACAGCCCTTAGGAAAACAGGAGCTTTCCCCCCTTTTATGGTTGCACCCACCAGCTCAAGGTATGTCTGTAAAGGAGGCTTGCTCCTAGATGGCTCACTGAGGCTCCTTGGAAGAAACAAAGGGCCACTTCAGGGACCTCAGTTTGTGATCTATTCTGCAACCAGCACCTGCTTGTGATTTTGATGCCATAGAGTACCTCTAACTCCTTTTGGCGATAATATAATATTATCTATATATATATTTTCCCACGTCATTATAGTTGTGCTTTTAAAGTTGTAGCAACGTTTCGGCAGAATCTCATCTGCCATCATCAGGCTTCTGTATTGTGTCCGTCTGTGAGTCAGGCCCCCACAGTTGTTTCAGTTTTAAATTTGGGGCAGCCTATTGCTGTGCCAGAATGGTTTTTTCTTCATCCTGATTGGTTGGGAATCTTGGTCTGTGTTTATTGGTCTTGGAGTTTGCTGTGTTCTGCTTGATTGGTGTTTCTAATATCTTCTGTCTGTTTTGTGGCTCTTTTTGCATCTTGATTGGCTGGCAACATTGTGTTCCTTTATTGGAGGCCTTTAGTGCAGCTTGGCTCCGGGTAAATGGATGGCTATCATTTGTTAGGAAGCTAGGTTTCATCTGGGTGCCTGGTTGGGGTGTGTTTGAGCTGAAGGTATCAGGGGGGATCTGTTTGTGCCCAGGTGTTTGCCTGGCTAGTGGTGTGGAGATTTTTTTGTTTGTGAGTGCAGGCTTCCAAATGATTGACAGTCTGGTGGAATCATCTCTTCTATTCATGCTTTCAGGTCTTTTTTCAATCTCTATGGCTTCTCTGATAATTCTGTGGCTGGGATCTTCTATAGTGGCTAGGGTTTTGGTGCCATTGAAGTTGATGCTATGACCTGTGGCTTCCATGTGTTGGACTAGTGAGGAAGTGTGTTCCAGCTTTTTGACTACATTTTTGTGTTCATCTAGGCGGGTACTTGTTCTTCTATTGGTTTGTCCAATGTATGTGGCCGGGCATGATGCACAGGGGACTTCGTATATGCCTTGGTTTTTTGACCTGGAAATTTTGACCTGGAAATTGACCTGGAAAACCAAGGCATATACGAAGTGGAGTGTCAGAAATTGATAATACCAGCTGTTTTTATTATAAATGAGTTTGTGGCTTAGTACTGTACATAAGCTCATTTGTGATTTATTCAACAGACTGCTCTTTATGAAATTGAATTACTGATATATATTGGTGACGTGAATTTAGCTTGTAATTCTCCAAATGCTAATTTGATTTCTTTCAGTATAGTGACATCTAGTGGATTTACAATATACACTTTATTTTGTTTATATCTATCCTCTCTGATAAGATTCTGGTTGCTCCAACAGCATTTTTGCATTTGTGGCAGACTTTCACCTTGTGCATCACTGACTACACCTTGGTTCTTGGGAAAGAAGTTCTAGTGTGAATGCAGAAAATGAATCTTCAGTGAAGTGCTGTAAGAAGTTTACCAACCAGCTAAATGTAATTTGGTATTCTATGCTTGCCAAAATTCTCAATGACATTCTTGTATGCATTCCAGGCAATTTTCTCGGGCCTCACTAACAGATATTAGAACTGCTTGTCATTGATGATGTATATGACCAACAAAAATGCCTTCCTTAATCCTGGCATATTCTTGAAAACAGCTGTCTCAAATAACAAAAAACTTCATCTTCTTTGTTCACCACTTTCAGAATTTTTTCATTGGAGTTTTATGTGAAGCAGAGGTAAAAATATCTTCATCCAATCAACAGGTGTCTCATTTGTCATGTTTTTCTGTCCTGAAACCAAATTCTTTTGGAATGGCTATTTGTTTGCAATTCTCTTGCGTGACAGTCCCATTCACATAAATAACAATAGTACTTGGTCCATCTGAAATGTAATCTAAGCAGCAGAACCACTACCGTATTTGCCGGCGTATAAGATGACTTTTTTGCCCTGAAAAACATGCCTCCAAGTGGGGGGGTCGTCTTATACGCCGGGTCGTCTTATACGCCGGCAAATGGTAATTGGGAAGCACTGCGGCTGCCCGCGGCACCGCCTGGAATGACGGTGGTGCAGCCGTAAGCCTGGGATAGCCGGTCCCCTTCCCCCACCCTCCCGACCCTTGCGGGTTGTGGTGTCCTGCTGCCGCTGAGGCCGCTGGTTCGCGACGGTCCCCGCTTACCCCTCCCCGTCCCCAGCGTATTTAGTTGGAAAATTTGGGGCCTCTGCTCGGCAGCGGCTGCCTCCAGCAACTCCTCTGCATTTCCCTCAGGTGCGTCTGCGTGTTCCCGTGCTGGTAGGCAGGTTGTGCGTGTGTGTGTTCCTAATCAAACCGGCGCCCCAGTTCCCCCACCCCTTGTCCGTTTGCCGGTGGCTTCGTCTGGCTCAGGGACCGGATCAGGATCGCGGCAAGATTATGTAATGCCGGCTGGTTCCGGCTGATGGGGCTGGGCTGCCTGCCGCCTCGTCGCATGCGCGCACAGGGGGCAGAGCGGTGAGTGCCCGCCGAGGGTCCCGAAGCACGCGGCAGCCCGTGAGCGGGACCACCCACTAGTGCTCCTGACCTGAGGAGAAGGCCTCGCAATCAACCCTCGCTGTTTCCCTCAGCTGGGAACCTCTTTCAGAGGTGCCATCAGAGGTGCCACCAATGTAGGAATCCTCAGGGAAGAAGCCCAGAACCCCTCTGGCAGAATGAGCGCATCTATTGCAGCGGGGCTGCGTTATGAAACCATTAAAGTCACTTTCGCCGGCAATGTGTTTTGGGTCAGCTCTGCTCTGTTGGAAAGTCGGCGTTGTTTTCACTCTACCAGTTTCAGCCTTTCACCTTATTATGAAAGTCCCTTCGGTCCCCTCCAATCAATGGAAGGTTGTTAAGAGTTAGGTGCCTGTGTAGCAGCTTCCCTTAAAGGATGAGGAAGTCGGTTTGGTGCCTTGACTTCTCAGAGAAGCGGTGGGGATAAACAAAATAAAAGAAGAGGAAAAGTTCTTGAAACAGGAATCTCCCTGGAGAAATTTATTCTCAGAAACCCTGGATTTCTTGGGGAGTTTTAAAGGCAATTGCTTGAACCCAGTGATGTAGGCATCCTTTCCTGCTTGTTTCCAGTGCTTGAGGATGGTACTTTGCTAGGAATTGCTTCCATCCATTTACTACCACATCTGAGCAAAAGAAATGGCTTCTTTCCATCCTTGGTTTTACAACGCTGTCAGTGCTTTTGATGCCCAAGTAAAGGAAAAGTCCTTTACTCTGAGGAACATGCAGTTAGTTGATTATACTTTTCCCTCTATGGGGAGAGACCCAAGGAAGAAAGAGAGCAGCAAAGTTTATATGGGTTGCAAAATAGCCCGTTTCACCTCTTCTTTATGTCCTTTCTCACCCATATTTTCTTCCCATTGGTGGTATGCTTTCCCTGGGTTTATCCAGTTCTGAAATTAGGACTATTTACCTTTCTCTGATGGGGACTAAAATATGGATGATGCTTCAAAAATAGGACAAGATATTATTGGGCAACTCAGAAATAATAAACCACTCTACCAGGAAACTCTTTTCCCAAGCCTTGCATGTTAAAAAAAAAAAAAAAAAAGAGCTGGAGCCCAATGAGGGGATGCCTTCTCTGGTTTGTTGCAGCTGAGGCCGGGCGGTGCGAACGGAGGCCGGGTGGTGCGGCGGAGGCCGCTGAGCGCCTCGCTTCCTTGGGAGCTGGGAGAAGGAGGCCCGCCTACATCGGCCTGAAGGCTGGCTGCTCCTTTCGGCTTCACGGGATTCGTTTCCACGGTGCACAAAAGTGCCTCAAAAAAAAAAAAAAAAAAGTGCAAAAGTGGAAGGTGTGTGGAAGAGGGGGTAGTCTTATACGGCGAGTATATAACAAACTCTATATTTTGAGTGGAAATGTTGGGGGGTCGTCTTATACGCCCAGTCGTCTTATACGCCGGCAAATACGGTACTTTTAGATCTCTTATACTTGATCTATTGGATGTGCGTCAAGCAACAATTCCATGTTTTTGCATGTTTTTTTCATGTGTGTAGCATAGTCAACAGGTACTGAAAAATGTACACAACCATTGTGTAACAACAGAAGAATTTTATAAAACGACATGCGGTGAGTTAAATTACAGGCTATTTTAATGATTAGAAGCCAAAAATCTATAACATACAAGCAAAAGTATTTCGGAAACAAAATCTTTGTTGTCCAGAACTATATTGGGAAATCGAGAGCAATGAGACTACTAGAGCAAAAACAGAGGCAGGTGAATTCAACAAATAGTTTTAATAGTTTCTATTTAAATAGTTTTTAGTAACAGCCTGGTGAATAGTTAATCAATGAAATAATACTTTGAAGATAAAATTGTTCATGTCCATGTTAGTTTGGGTTTGATAATGGGTACTATATCAATGGGTGTACCAGCAAACTGCATTTCTTTAAGTAAGATTTGAGTACTGTAAATTGTAAACTAATAATGTTTTTACGGTGACTAATATATTTCAAACCAACTTGTCTCTATTACTGGTTAACAGGAGAGGCACTTTAGTGTAGTGCTTAAGGGACCAAGCTAAAGACTGGGAGATCGTGAGTTCTAATCCTGCCTAAAGCACAAAACTAGCTAGGTAACTGTGCACTAGTCATGCTCTCAGTCCTAAGAAAAAGGCAATGGCAACCACTTCTGAAATCTTGCCAGGAAAACTGCACTGACTTGTCCAGGTAAGTTGTCAGGAGTCAATGATGACTTGAAGGTGTTCACATAATTGGGTTGCATTATAAATTCAAATATAAATTCCAAAAGGCCATTTGAAGATTGCGAGGTAATAGGCACCTACACTTTTTACTATATTGGCAATTTACACACATACACACATACACTAGCTCAATACCCGTGCTTCGCTACAAAACTATGTGGTCAGGCTTAGTTTTTGGGAAGAAAAATAAGAGGAAAAAATTCTGCCTCTGCCTACCAGCATCCATTGGTATTCATCTGGCTAATGCCCTTTTTGGAAAGTGAAACAGTATTTGCTGTGTGACCAAAGAGACAGCAAGGAGCCAGGGCCATGGCTTAGCTCAACTGTTCTGTACTAAAGCTGCTTGGTGCTGGAAAAGTAACACTGAAACTGAAACTCCTCTCCACAGCTTGTGTTTTGCATTTGGAGCTGATTTTTTTTCCAGATGGGGAGAGGAAGTAGAACTCCTTACATCAGAGCGTGTTAATAATAATATATGAAATACTAATGCTCTGATGGTCATTTTGAAAAACCCTTCCTTAGTGAGCACCTAGAAGTCAAGAGGAACATACGTGCCAGATTTCAAGTTTGTAGGCTTTACGGTTCTGGAGATTTTGTGATGATGCGTCAATCAATCAATCAATCTATCTATACACATACATACACATATATATGCATATATACATATACACACATATGCATATATATACATATGCATGTGTATATGCATACACACACATATATAATATACCTCTGTAGAGAGTGCAAAAATACCTTTTTATGAATTTACGATACTGCCACATTGTCGGAACCGGATACAAACAGGTAACCGTTGTTCAGCGGTCAGAAAAAGGCACGTATCAAGCAGTCACATAAATTTATGACGCTTATTGTTAGCGTAGATATTCCTTCTGATCTTGCCTCCTGTTTTTAGGCTTTAGCTTCCGCGTTCTGAAAAAGCATGCCCGGCGCTTGAAAAACGGGCGCAAAACTCTCTCAAACCAAGCAGTAATTACCGAGGCAAGAAAAAAACCAAACCAAACCCACGTAGCTACTCCGTAAACGCCACCTCTCAAGAGATCAGTACGTGACCGGCCGCTGTAATCTAATCTACACCGCAGCGGCTGAAAGAAAAGGATCACGCCCAGACTCCGAAGGACCTTCCCTTAAAGATCCCCTTAGGAAGCTCGTCATCGGGGGTGGGTGTGGGGGGGAATGGGCGGAGCGTCCGTAGCAGCTGTGCCTTCTCCTTCTAGCTCTTGGTTCCGCCCACGAGCTGAATGCATCCAATTGGCTGCTGGTTTCGTAACTCCTGGCCAAGGCCCTGTTGCGGCTGGCACCACCCTTCTTACTGCCACCGCCGCCGCCGCCTTCGCCCGGGCGCTTCCAAAGGGAGGAAGTGTGGTGGGCGGCAGGCCGCCGCCGCCACCTCATCTCCCCCCCCCCTCCAACTCCTGAATTGGTCGGCTCCCGCTAAAGATGAATATTATGGATTTCAATATGAAGAAGCTGGCGGCTGACGCTGGCACGTTCCTCAGCCGAGCCGTACAGGTAAGGAGGCAAGAGCAGTGCCGAGGAAGCGAAGCCTCGTTTTTCCCTTCCTGCCGAGCCTAGTCGTCCCTCTCAGAGAAGGGCCCGGGCGTTGGCCAGGCCGTTGCTGCACGCGCGAGACCCCACCCCTCCCTTCCCCCTTCCCCAGCTGGCATAGAAGCCAGCTCCTCTGGCATTGGGGCAGCAACCGGTTGATCAGGAGCCAAATTAGGCCCAGTCCTCCTCCTCCTCCTCGCCCAGCTCTGCCGGGCTGTCTGCATACGCGGAGAAGGCAGAGGCGTGGATCATGGGGCGGGGGGGGGGGGAGAAAATGGGGGGTGGGCGCTGTTTTGGTGGCCCTCGCCCTACGGCCGTCCTCACCGCCTCCGGGGGTCGGTGGGGAGCGCACCCGGGCTTTAAATGCCCGCCCTTCCGCAGCTCCAGCGCATAACGCAAAGGTTTCTCTTTCCCGGCCTTCGCCCTTCCTTCCGCCCCGTCACTTTCTTTTATTCCGTTTCGGTTTGCCAGCCTCTTCCTCCTCCGTCTCCTGGGGAGGGTTTCCCGAGGAAGGTAGGAGACGGAAGGAGGATGAAGACGGGGGAAAACTACCAATGGCCCAAGAGCCTGGACGACGTGTGAAGAGTTCAATGCTGGGACTTTCAGGATTGACAGAACAAAAATCTTTTTTTTTTTTTAACCCCAGCAACACATAGCTCTACGCTTTGAAATTTTCAAGCCTCTCATAATAATAGCAGCCAGGGCCTATGGTTTGGAGACCAAAAAAAAAGGGGTGGTGGTGGTGGTGTTTAGACAGGCTGATGGAAGATTTTGAGAGGGCTGGGTGGGTGGTGACTTATATCAATAAGCTGCTTGCTCACCTTGTAAATCAAATAAATGGTAAGCTGATGTTTTCAGTACAGGCCTGGATTTTGGGGATGAAAATGTTGCCATTCATTCTGGCTTGAAGCTTTCAAAAGTGCATCCCCGCTGGCTACTTTGTGACACAAAATGCTGGACTAGATGGCCCTGCAGTTTGATCCAGCGAAGTTCTTGTGCCATGATTGTTTCACTTAAATTAGATTTCTGCAGACAAATGATTACAAGCCATTAGGCTAACTGCATGTGATTGTGGTGGCCTTTCTGGACACTAGAGTTCTGTAGTGTCATTTTTGGAAGAGTACAGTACAAGTAAAATAATAATATATATAAAAAAGCAAGGCCTCTTTCTTGCTCTCTGTGTGTCTCCCTTTGTCACATTTCAAAAACAAAAATAAAGCATGTGCTCTCAGCTATTATTAGCTTAAGCGCAAGAGTAACTTCGTACAACTGACTCTGCAAATTGAGAATATGTTTAACTTTGCAAAAGGAAAATGCCTGTCTGCAAAGTTTTACGGTGCCTGGTATATTATCAATTTTGTTGATTCCTTCTCATTCTAAAGAAAATGTAAGTCTATTCCTGTTAATGTACAGTATGGTGGTGAAAGAGAGGATCACTTTTTAAATATTTGCATTATTGGTAGATTGGATGAATTTGTGGCTTTATAGTATATTTTGTTCCTAACTACACTTACATCAGACTTCCTGTGTTGTGTAATTGTTGCCATAGCACAAGTTACTGGAGATCTTTAAGTTTTTCCAGTTAATAACAGGATGGCATTTAATTTCTTGGTAAAATTCTGTTAGTTGCATAATTGCCAATACAATTAGAACCATGTTAAAACTTTTTTTCCCTGCCCCACCCTTAAAGTGCTATTATATATTAATTTTAAACCACCCATTTGGTTTTTATGAAACATTTTCTGATCTCTTTTCTTAAATATAAACTAATGAGGGAAGCAGGGTAATAGTAAAGTTTTCTTTTAGTTGCTGGTAACACCATGGCCACTATGTCTACGTAGTTTTCTGGGCACCAATAAGAATTGTTTGCCAATGCCTTCTGCCATGATTGATTTTCCAGTCTAGCCTATAGTTCCAGAGATTTTTAGAGGCTCCCTATCCTGGTCCTAAACAGAATTGATCTGCTTTATGTTTTGAGGTGAGCCTTCGTTGGCTAAGTACTGTTTATTTATTGATAATATTTATAGTTAATTATGCAAATCTTGATTTAATTCATTATATGATATTAATAGTTATATATAGGGATAGAATAACAAAATGAAAATCATGCTGATGTCATAGTGGTGAAACCCCCCCCATTTTGTGACATACCCCTCCCTATATTGCCAGCACTTCATACCCAGGTCAATTTTATTCCAGTTTTATGTTCAGCCCTGAATTTAGTTGGATTTGTTTTGTGGATATCCAACCCCTTTATTGTTTAATGTTTTATATTATTTTAACTTATTGCATATTGGTTTTTTATTTTGTTTGCTTTGACTTTGTACCTTGTCCAGAATTCCTGCGCTATGCATATTGTAAAGTAAATATGCTAAAAGAACATTTAAGACTAAGTCAACTCATTTCCAAAGTACCAAATATTTTGGCTGAATTTTTCACAACTAGGGAACAGTGTAGGGGAGAGAGAAAAGGTTGTCGCTTGAATACAGATGTCTTTATGTGAGGGATATCCCTAAAAATTCTCTTGCTGATGGCTTTGTGTTCTGTTTATAATCTTTAAATTGATATATAGAATAGAATTTCATATTGGAAGTCTACTCCTATGGCCTCTTCTTTCTCCTTCCCATGGGGCCAATGCTAATAACTACCCTGTGGAATGGTTTTACACATTTCTTTTCATAATATATACTGTATTTTATTTACATTGTTTAGATTGCAATGAACTCAGAAGAGAGAGGGAGGAAAACATGCAATATGCACAACGATGTTTGCTCAGCTGGTCTCTTGCTTTCTCCATTCAGGTCATCAACACTAATGGCCCTTTGCAAAATCTTCAAGTTTATTGTATTTTTTATTTAAATGCTTTATTGAAAGCTTCTCAGAGATAAAGCAATACCAAGCAGATTGCTTTGCATATCCCAATCTCACTAGAGATCATCCACAAGCATCAACATACTACTGAAACTCTTGTGTGTGATTGTAATCTTCAAGTGGATGAAACATAGGGCACTGCTTTTTTAATCAACATACCTCAAATGGGATAATTTACAGAGTGTCTACAAAATGTAGGAGCCATGACTCCTGTAGGATTGACGTTTTGTAAAGTTGTGGCCTCTGTTACACTCACCCATGGTCATGTGATTGTCATTTCCAATATTCCCTGTCAGCTTTCTACAAGGAAAGTCAATGAGGAAGTCAGAAGTCACTCTCATTGCTTTTCTGCCCTGCTCATGGTCATTCCGTTTCTCTGATTAGGTAAGGAAATATCTCTGAAATGATGACCCAATGAGTAACACGTTGTTTTGTAATCTTGTGGCATACCTACCGTGTTTCTCATATAATAAGACCGGGTCTTATTTTTTTTTGAGCCCCGAAAAAATGGCTAGGCCGTCTTTTTGGGGGTGACTTAATTCCCCCCCCTTGCATCTTTGGGCGGGTGGGCGGGCAGCGATGGCTTGGATGTTGACCTCGGCGTTGGTGGGGCACTTCATATTGGGGTCAACGCAGGCAGCCCCATATCCGGGTGTGCAACAAAAGTACTTCCTAATGGCAAGCCCCCCACCATTCCCCCCCCATTTTGCATGTTTTAATATAGGCCTTAATTTGGGGGGAGGGGCTTAATTTCATTTCGTGCCTATAAAACATGCTGGGACTTCCTATTGGGGGAGGCCATATTGTTGGAGAAACAGGGTAGGTCTGAACTAAGAATGGAATTAGTTTAGAAAATCTATTTCCCCAGGAATTTCTGCAGCTGATGCCCCAAAGTTGTCTCAAAATTTTTCCCAAGAAAGGGTTAGTTGGAGATTAGTCAATAGTTCTCCTGAATTTCCTGTCTGAGCCATCGTTTATTGAGGAAGAAGTATATCACCAACCTCCTCCTAAATGGGGGACATCGTCTACTCAAGGATGCACTTAGCAGTGTACCAACCCATCACTGACTCATGCCTTGGAGCCTTTTGCCAATCAGAAATTGAAAGGATCCAGATTACAGATGTCCTGTCCACATTCTTCAAGCTAATTGCTAAAGATTAATATAAATAAAAGTTACATTTTTTTTGTACCCATGTTTCTTAAATTACTTAACAGGCTACAGTACTTCCATGTACTTCCTCTATTTTAAGAACTACATTTCTTCATTTGTAGTTTGTTCATTGGTGCTGGAATGAGAACAAACAAAACTATCTTCTAATTAAGAGATCCTATGATGCTTGTCTTATGATGCTGACTTGTTCACTTTTATATGAAAAAAATTAACTCTTTCATTTTGCATTTTCTTGGCTACAAATAAATATAGTGTTGATCTGAGTTAAACTAGTTCAGTGGTTCCCAACCTTTTTTTCACCCCGCACCCCTAAAGAAATTTCACTCGAACATCGCACCCCCTGAAATAAATAATAAATAAAAATGCCAACATATAGCCAATATCCTATTATTTACCTGGACTTTTCTCGCACCCCTGGAATATCGTCGAGCACCCCAGGTTGGGAACCCCTGAACTAGTTAATAGAGGCTCCAATAATAGTAATACTGTTGTCAATTTATATGTTATCATGGTAGTATTATCATGAATTAGATATTTGGCTATCTACTTCTCTATTTTCTTCCATAATTATATACAACTGGTCCATAAAATGTATATCACATAGTCTTTTGAGATTATCTGCACAAATTCATATCTCTGTCAAGTAATATTCATTAATAAAAGTTGCATACTGGAGATTCTACCCAACATTCTGAATGCAGTATTTCATTTACACATTGTATAACACCAAATACTTACCATACGGTAACTATAGCATATTTCTTAAGCATTCATGAAAGTTCACCAAGCAATAAAGCAATATTTAAAGGTATCTCTAAATCTCAAATTTTTGAGAGATTAATCATAAACTAAAACATAATAAACAGTTTGTTTTTGTTATTGGTATATTGATTAGAACGTCATATTTAGAGGCAATCTTCTGGAATATTTTGCTTTTTAGATTATTTTTATCCTTAATTACTTTAAAAGTAATTCAAGGTGGTGAACATACATAATATTTCTTCCTCCTCCTATTTTTTTCTACAACAATAACCCTGTGAGATAGATTGGACTGAGAGATAGAGAGAGACAGTACTAATTGGACCAAAGTCACCAGCTAGCTTTCATGCCTAACATAGACTAGAACTCACCATCTCCTGATTTCTAAGCCAAAACCTTAATTACTACAGCAAACTGTTCGGAAAATCAATAGTGATCAAGCTCCTGTTGTGAAAGAGATATAGGGAAATGTATGCTATTCCATTTTAGTAAAAAAAGCTAGATCAACGTGCTTGAGCATTCACTAAATGTGAATCTAGTCCTTTAGAGAAAAAGAGTTCTTATCTGAATAATTTGAACAATATCTACATAAACTATCAAAGTCATTCCGGGATAAACATTCAATTTACAGAATGCAAAAAAGATAACTAAATTGCTTTTAATTAATTTATTTAGTCATATAATTCCAGAGATAAAATATTTTACAATTACTGTAAAATTTATTATTTATTAAATTTATTCATCACCCATCTCTCTGTCAAGTGATTCTAGGTACAATGTTCCCAAAGTACTGATATTCTTAGGTGGAACTAAAACGATATTTGTTCTTTAGCATAAGCACATAATGGGGTGTTAAATGATAACCTAGCAAGGTCCCTTTCTGAAAACAATGAGCCACCAAAACATCCGCGTCCTACTTACAAACTAAACTGGAAGGATACCATGTGGTTAATGGTACTGAAAGCTGTTAAGAGATTTAGGGAAACTATTCCAGCTACACCCTGCCTGACCTTTTCTACATATCATCTGTCAGGCCGACAAAGATAGTTTGTGATGAATCAGATTGCAAAGGATAACAAATTTCAGGAATTGCACAGGCATCGCTTGCTTAAACATGTTACCGAAGGAAGGCTTTTTCATTGAGGATGCAAACCCTTAGTAGCCAATCATTATTTTTTCTTACATTATTGCCCCTTCCCCTCAAGTTCTGAAGCTGTGAGGAGGAAAATTTTCTTTAACACAGAATTTGAAAAACCCTACTGTACATAAGAGTGCCTACAACATATTGGTGGGAAAGAAAGGGATGCTTCATAATGCTGAGGCTGAAGCAAACAGCTTCTGGAATCAAGTAATATTTATCTCTAGGCTACCTGAGGCACCATCTTATCCAATGAGATTGGCTCGTCCCACCTGCAGAGGTTTATGAGATGAACATTCTCTGCCGCACCTTCCCTCTGGAGCATCATATCCCCTCTGTGAGATCTGCACCCACCCCTTTGATCTTTCAGAAGGGCCTTAAAACCTGGTTCTCTAATTGGCCTGGGTCCTGGACGAGGGTGTGTCATTCTAGAGGTGGTTACTGGGTTAGAAGATTCCACCACCATTTTATTGTATGCCTCTCTGTTATTGCTTTGTTAATTTTATTGTATTTATTATCTTACTGTTTCAGTTTTTTATAATATTGTTTTATTGAATACAGAGAGATGGGTGATAAATAAATTCGATAAATAAAGTTAAATAAATATACCAATATAATTGGCAACTCTGGGAGCAAATTCTTGTCCTTTGTCTTCTGCTCCACTTTAAACATAATGGAAATACTTTGAAACCTGGAAACCCATTCATAAATCCAAGTTGTGAATCAGCAGAGTATGTATAATTGCTATTGTGCGTTTTTCCCTATTTGTTTTTTCTACTAAAGAGATAATTTAAAAGTTGAAAATGTTTTGAGTTCTCTTTTCTCTTCCCAGAGATTGCTGCTGTGTTGTTTACTTTGGAAAACCATGCAAAAAATGAGTGTTGATTCTTGTCACCATTGAAAGTCACATTCTATTAATACTTTTATATATCTGTCCTTTGAGTATAGACTAGTAAGATAGGACAACAGTTACAGAAAATGGTATATATTGTATTTTAAAAGCCGTGCACGCCTATTTTAACATTCTAGCTAAATAAACCAGAAGAGAGGGGTTTTTTTTTATTTTTTTACTAATATGAAGATAAAAAAACTAAATGAGTAAATTGAGGCAAACTTTTGTATTTTTTTTCTATTTTTGCTGATCAATATGTTTTGCTCATATCTTGAGAAGTGCTTTTGTTTATTTAATCAATGTAGTTTACAGAAGAGAAACTTGGGCAAGCAGAGAAGACAGAATTGGATGCTCACCTAGAAAATCTTTTGTGTAAGGCAGATTGTACAAAACAATGGACAGAAAAGATTATGAAACAGACAGAAGTGTTGTTGCAACCAAATCCAAGTAAGAGCAAAACTTTATTTCTCTTTTGTCATTAACTTATTTGCATTTTGATAAGTTCTACATGCATATATAACGTAACCTGAATTATTAACTTCAGAGAAACTAGCATGTAATTCTTCATGAACCCACACGTCACCTTTCAGTTGTTTTATTAGGTACAAATTATGCAATAATTACAGAACTTAAAATGTTAACTATAATGATAAGCTTACAATTTTGCAGAATAAATTGATTCAAAATTAAGACCAAACTTATAATTTCTTAAGTGATTAGGAAGGAATAAAATTGATAGTATAACACTCTGAATGTCAGAGGTTCAAGGTTTATTGAACCAGAAATAACCAGCTGATTATTCAAAGTTCATGCTACTTTAATATAATTAAATTTAATTCAGTTCTACAGTTCTGAAAATTGATTTCTTAAAAGCCTTTCTTATTGCATTTACACCCCAGCTTTCATTGAGTACCTTAAGGCAGCATTTAGCACTCTTTCCTCTATCTATTCCTCACAGGATCAACCCTTTCAAACAGGTTGGGCTGAGAGAATATGATCAGACCAAAGTCAGCCTGTGAGCTTATATCATTGAGGAAGCCTTTAACCTGGTCTTCTTTTTTCTCTTTCCTTGCCCTAGCCATCACATTGTACTGTCCTTCAGCAATAATTTATTTGATTATATTGTTCTGGGTGCACAATGGCTCAGTGGTTAAAGACATTGAGCTTGTCAGCTGGAAAGTTTACAGTCTGGGTTTGAGACCGAGTGGTGCACGACGGGGTGAGCTCCCATCCTTGCCTCCTGCCCACCTAGCAGTTTGAAAGTATGCAAGTGTGAGTTGGTAAATAGGTACCACTTCAGTGGGGTGGTAATAGTGTTCCATGCACTTCAGCATATAGTCATGCTGGTCACATGACCATGGAAAGTCTTTGGGCAACTCTGGCTCCTTCGGAGATGAGCACCGCCTCCTAGAGTTGGACATAATTTAGACAGGGAAAACGTTTATGATTACCTTTATTATTATTACAAAATGTACAAGTTTGGTTGTATCTGTAGTCATCAAGTTACAATGGCAATTGGGGCCAGATTTCTATTGTTAAGTGATGTGATCATAAAGTATGTCATGTGACCACATTGCTTAGCAATGACAATCCCAGTTGCCATTGTAACCCCAGGTTGTACAGATCATTAAATGGGAAGAGGTGGAAGTCCTAGGCAGGTAATGCAAGGTTGCCATGGTGGGGTCAGTGCAGGGTGTAATTGCTACACTGTAAATGTGTGGCTGGGGAGGGTGCTGCAAGTAGGCACTACAGAGTGAGGATGGATAAAAAAATGGCAGGAGTGACTTTGATTTCCTGCCAGCTTCCCCATTCACTTTGTTTGTAGGAAGCTGGCAGGGAACATCAAAAATTGCAATCATGTAACACGGCTCCAAATTGCAAGACGGGCACCCAAGCATCCAGATCACATGACTCTTGGAATGCTGTGATGGCTGTTTCTCCAAGGATTGGTCTCAAATCCCGTTTGTTCAGTGCTGTAATAGCTGTGAATGATTGCTGAATGATTGGATGCAACCCAGTGTGAGCCTCCCAAGTAGACAAGACAGGAAATATGACAAGATGAATTAATTCTAATTTAATATAAGGCTATTTTTACATAATTGGCAAGTTTGAAAGTACAAGTCTCCTGCTGTCTTTTTTTACCTCTGATAAATTAGTATGGATTTTATCAAAGTTTCTTTCTCTGTCTGTTACTCAGTTCTGGACTTTTCCTTTTAACTGAAATATGTTGCCTTTTCCTAGGCAACATATTTCTCCCCACCTCACTCCCCACCTCTTCCAAGCTCATTCTCACATTCCATTCCATTCCAAGAATTACCTGTAATGAAGAAATGATATGTTTTATTTTTTGCCAGATGCTAGAATAGAAGAATTTGTTTATGAGAAACTGGATCGGAAAGCACCAAGTCGCCTGAATAATCCAGAACTACAGGGCCAGCATATGATTGATGCTGGAAATGAATTTGGCCCAGGAACAGCATATGGTAAGTTGCAGCTATTAGTTTATATGACAGGAATGTCTGAAATGAAGTTAACTAGATACTAATTCTATGATGAACAATTTATCTTCGTTGTAAGTATTCTATAACTTTACATTTTGAAGCTATATGCTGGGTACTGAAAACAATATTTCGAACATACTATAAAAATTATTGTAGTATTTAAATATGTAATAATACACAACTAAGGGTGTCTTTTGTCAACACTTCTAGATTAAATACCTGTAACTGTAATTATGTCTGTATTGCTACTTAAATCATGCAATCAATTTTATTGCAGGAAATGCTCTTATTAAATGTGGAGAAACACAGAAAAGAATTGGAGCAGCAGACAGAGAACTGATACAGACCTCTGCAATAAACTTCCTTACACCTCTTAGAAATTTTATTGAAGGAGACTATAAAACAATTACTGTAAGTTGTTAATATAATTTCTTAATGAAACTTGGAAGTAATTCTGAAAGCTCAAAGAAATGATTTTTATTGTTGTAGTTGAGCATTTGGTATCATCATCAAGAAGGAACAAGAAATGTAGTTATGCTTTTTCATTTTTATGAAATAAAACTGAATCTTTTTTACATTTTGTCCCAAATAATAATGTTTCTTTTTTTTTACAGAGAGAACGCAAACTATTACAAAATAAAAGGCTAGATTTGGATGCTGCCAAAACTCGACTGAAAAAGGCAAAAGTAGCAGAGGCTCGTGCTTTAGTAAGTAAGATCTGCTTCTTAAGAACTTCACAATACATAATTTTGTATTTAAATAGCATTTTGTCTCAGTTCTTCACAATTCAGATATTGCTGCTAATAGCAGAAAAGATAGAAAATTTTAACTCATTTGATCTTTTATAATCATGTATCTCTTTGAAAAAAATCTGTCCAGGTTTTTGGAGTGCATAAAGTATTTATTTATATATAAGATTTTTTCTCCCTCCTTTATTATTTTGAGTAACTCAAGGCAGTGAATATGCCTTCCTCTTCCTATTTTTTCCCCACAACAACAACCCTTTGAGGTGGGTTGGGTATTGCAAGAGAAAAGAGGAGCCAGCAAAACACTTCCACCAGCAGAATGCTTTAGCTGGATGAAATGCTTATTATGGATATTAGGAGACCTTTCATTTGCAGAACAGGAAGTCTGGATTCAGTCCTTTCAAAACAGTCACTGTAGGTTCTTATTTTTTAAAAAAAGTCATATAACAAGGCTAAAGGGTTTGTGGCTGTGAACATATTAGTAGAAGAACTTTGTTCCACTTAAGGTGAGACCTCTAGGAATTCAGACTGGTGTAAGAAAGACTATGAAATGTTACTTCCAGGTACATAGTTTCAAGAACAGGAGAAATTTATATTGACTTTACTTCTGAGATGTTCTGGTGAGAAAGAGCTGAATACAATACAGCAATGCTACAGCTTGAATCATAATAACCAGACTATGCAGAAAAAGCTGAAGATGATGCATTTACTAAACTGTTAACAGATACAGTGCATCAAAGGCACCTAGGTATATAAATATGTGACCACCTCCATCTAAAAAAGGGATACAATCACCATCCAGAATTGAAAACTCATAAACTGATGAAAGCATTTTAAAAGTAGGACAAGTATCTGCTTGTCTTCAGGTGTATGTTTGTGTATTAGATATACAAATATAATTATGCATTATTAAATATTGCCTACTTTCAAAATTCCATTTATAAAAACAAAAACTAAGAATATCCAAATGCTGCCACAAAAAACCCTGCATTAATAAAAAAGTGTTAACTGAAAATACACATCCAATTAAAAATACAGCATTGAGGGTCATTGTGGGTGGCCAGTATCATTACAGAATTGGGTGGTTTTATGCATTTTTAAATTAAATAAAAGCACAACACAACAAACCTGTCTTCTTGGCTTGTGGAAAGACATACTGTGTGTATATATGTGCATTTTAAATAAGAATTGTTAGCTTTTGCAGGCTTTCACTGTATCTGTGTGGCACCTTCCTTATAGGCTGTTTTTAAAGAAAAAGCTGCTCTATTATTTATGTATGTATTTATTTGTTTAGAGCAGCTGATAACCTAGGAAGAAATCATTTGTACTTCTCTTAATACAACTACTAGCAACTGTTAATTCAAATGTATAGCAAAATTGGCTTAAATTGAAAAAAACAGATATTAGTGTTTTCCCCCTTAAGATTTTTGTGACGCTATAATGGCTTGTGTCTAAATGAGTGTTAGGCAACATTTTTTATAACCAACAGCTACCATAATATTTTTAGGAGAGGCCATAAAAGGAGTGAATCCATATTATTACAGGTTGAAAGCTGACAGAAAGCTTGAAGCTTTCTCTCTCTTTCCATCTCTCTCTCTCTCTGTCTGTTTCTCTCTCTCTCCCCATCTCCCTCTCCATACCTTCCTTTCTCCTATATCTGTCTGTCTGTCTGTCTGTCTGTCTGTCTGTCTGTCTATCTATCTATCTATCTATCTATCTATCTATCTATCTATCTATCTATCTATCTATCTATCTCTTGTGCCCTAGCGCAAAATGAGAAGTAACCACTATCAGTTTTCAGCAATAAAAGAGATGGATTTCTAGAGCCACCCAGGAGACCAGATTTCCCGTTTCTGATCTAAATGATTGCAAGAGCCATTCAGGCTTCCTGAGGGAGATCATGCTTAAAGAAAATACATTGAAAACCTTCTAGTTATAGGTGGTTCTTGTTTAGCAACTACCTTATTTAGCGACTCTTTGCAGTTGCAGTGATGACATAAGAGTAACTTTATAATCAGTCCTTGAATTCGCAACTTTCATAGGTCTGTAAAGCAAAGTAAAGCTAAAGTCAGATCATTAGCACAATTGTGATTTCACTTAGCAACTACTGTACTTAATGACTGAGTCGCCAGACCCAAATAAGTTCTGTTTGCTAAATGAGGACTACGTGTACTATCTAAGATGTGTAAGGCGTAAGTGATGATCTAATAGTACAGATAATATGGTCTGGAGGTACTGAATTCTGTATATTGAAAAGCATTAAAAAATTATTCAAGAAGTGTCACTGCTCAGACAATATGTTTTTCTTATATCTTTGGCTCTGCCTACTGATACTGCAAACTAATTAAATTGATCTACATTGCATTTTCTAGCTTTTTTCCACAATATAACATCATTTTATCTTTATACTTTAAGCAACTAAACCTGTCTCCACCTGATGAAAATAATATTATGGTAAATGTCTCTTACATGCTCAACTTGCTGCATGTAAAATGGCTGAAAGTATGTTGGCCTCTTGTCTTCATAACATTTCTTCAGGTGTTTCCTCTTGCTTTCCTGCTGATCAGTATTATTTATTTAGATGAAGAACCACATCAGTGACCATGTTGGTATACATACATACATACATACATACATACATACATACATACATAGGGCAGGTAGAGATATGTCTCAAAGAGAAGTTTGCTGATTGAAAAAAAAAACTAATCATTTAAATAATTTTATTGATCTGTTTCTTCCAAAGTGCTGTATATATTTAGAAAATAATACATATGCATGCATGAATCCCCATTATATTATTAACCTTTAGGATGAGCAGCAGTATTTAGAGTAGTGATCCCCAACCTTTCTGGCATCGGGCCAGTTTTGTGGAAGACAATTTTTTCACAGACTTGGGGGGGAGAAGGGATGGTTTCATGCGCAACCTAGATCCCATGCATGCGCAGATAAAGCTTTGCTAGCTTGCCCACTGCTTGTATGGCCCAGTACTCAACAAGCCACAGACTGGTACCTGGTCATGGCCTAGAGGTTGGGGACCCTTGATTTAGAGCATAGAAAATAGGTAAGAAAGAGTAAGTTAGAAAAGGTACAAGGTTAAAAAAAAAGATATATTAGTAGTAGTAGTGTTAGTATTATTTGATTTATATCCACCTCTATAGGTAACTTAAGGCAGTGATATAATACTCGTTCCTTCTAATTTCCTCATAACAACAAGGTGGGGTGGTCTTGGCCAGCACCATTCATTATATGAGGAACCCATCAACTCCATCCTACACATTTCTTGATTTTCCTCTTCCCCATTCATTCTACTTTCATAAATTTCTGTTACATTTTCTATAACTAAATTACCTCGACATATTTATTTTATACTTGTTTATATAAATATATACATTTATACTCAATCCACTTTCACTAAGCACCCATTCATTTTTTATTGTTCTCTTATTTTACCACATATACTTCTTTAGTATTCCAATCCCCCTGCATTCACATTTTATGTTTCTTCTGATATCTCCCAACTTTTACTTTCATCTAGCAATGTGGGCAAAAGCATGCTTGTATCAACAAACATTTATTCCTCACGTCAGACCTCGTACTTTTACTAATTAATTATTTAATAGAGGTGGGAGTCAAATAGAGGAATATTAAGATGTGCTTATAGAAAGACAGCAGATGGCATGTGGTCTGTTATGTGGGATGAATGTTTGCTGAAAGAAATGACAGTTTTTACATAAGAAATTGTTCATTCTTCTGAAATTTCAAATAACTTTAAAAGCTCTTTATTCACAAGTTTGATATCTTTTAATGATATCCTTGTGAAAATATTTTGACTCATCTCAATACTACAATAGAAGCTTTTGATACATATATAATTTCACAGGAATCTTTTAGAACAGAATTACACTACTTCAAATGCAATACTAAGCTTTAAAAGACATAATACTATAATTGTGAGTGCTAGCAATTTGAATATTGTATTGTCTTTAATGCATAAATATAACAAAATAAGTGGGTCCTTTTTGGTATCCGTTGGGTTGGTCTAAATTATTGAAGTGTCAAAGGCAGGCTTGAATAGCAAGAGAAATCACTTCTGTTTCCATTATTGTTTGTAGTAGTGGTATTTTGAATAGATTTGGCTTATATAAGCCATTTTTCAAAATAAATGTCATCCATCTGGTCATAATTCTGTCAATTGCTATTTAGATTGTATTCTTTTTGTTGCTTTTGAAGATATAGGGTATTTTTAACAGTTAGGATTATTCTTTTGACACATTTAATTCATTGGATCCAGAAGTTTATAAGGGGGAACATTACTCATGAGAAATGAGGAATTTTCTCCCTATGTATGTACAAACCTCCTACTCTATGTCCTACATCACCTTTAAAATATTGAACATTATGGAGGAGTCAAGAGACATCTGGCAAGAAAGAAAGTAAATCTCCACTGAATCAAAGCTCAAAGGGACCTTTCTAGAAAAGACACTCTGGATCCAAATACTGAATGTCTATTTAAAAAATACCCTATTTGTTTCAAGTTTTAAGCTGCTGACAGAATGTTGAAGATCCCTGTTTCCACATTTTCCTTTCCTACAAATTGTTTTTAAACACCACGAGGAAAATTGTTGCATAAAGGTCTTATCTGGCAGTAAAGCATAATAATATATGTATATTATAAATAAGGATAATGATGATAATAATTTTGGAAAATCATCCTGTAAGAATCTACATAGTAATAGGACTATCAACTAACAGTATTCAGCAGATTGAACTTCAACTGATATCAAGCTCTGGTCATTATATTATAAAATAAATCCATGAAATGATCATTAATTCATATCAGGAGAAAAATGAACTATGAGGAAAACATAGCAATATAAATTCTTATTGTTTCTTTACATCTTTATGCTTACAAGATATGGGCAGAGGAAGTGACGAAAGTAAGTACTCCTAAGTGAAAGTGTTGATTAAGAAATAATGCTGAATTGCTGATGTCCAGAGATAAATATTATTGTTTAATTCAACAGTCAATGGTGTGGTCAGGGCAAAATGATAAACAATTACAAAAAAAACCTCCAAACATATATATGAATTCCATAGCACATGATAATTTTGATTTGTTGCATGGGATAAGAACTTGCTTGATTAATGAGCTTCAGTCTCCAATTCTATATTTGAAATGCATTCAATACTACTTCTCACTGGAACTACATAGCCTTGTTCGGGCACTCATTTGATTGCTTTGAGAGTTTAAAATGGAAGGGGAATGGGACATGTAGACAACCTTGTTGCCAATATTTTCCCAAATTGTACCTTCTTACAGGTAATCTAAAAGAAACATGTATAGAGGCATTCATTTAAACATGAATATCTCTGTCAGGGTGATTTAGGACTATGTTACATTGAATGGGAATAAACTGTAGCTGTTTTTCAGAACTCAGTTCCTGAATTATTTTCTTCTTTTTTTAAAATTTTCAAACAAACTTTATTTACAAAGATTAAAAACATACAAGTTTAAAAAATACAAAAACAATAATGTGTATAATAACACATTTCATTTGTTATCGAATTCAATAGTCCTAATAATCATTACTAAATGATACTTATCGCATTTTCATTTACTATTACATGTGAGTCACTAACTGACTCACAATACTCTACTCATTTTCTCGTTGGTTTATAACTATTGTTTAATTGGAAATACATTCATATTATTTAATTAATGAATAAGAAGATATAGCAAATATATAATAGTAATAAAATAAGAGAAAAAGAGATTTAAAACCTTTGTTATTCTTACGTATTTCATATAATCCGTTTAATATAATTTGTTTCTTGGGTTCATATACATATTTTCCCCTTCTTATCTACCCAGATGTACCATTTATCCCATATTCTGTAATAGTCTGTATCCTCCTTCCCATTAATTTTGAGAGTGAGTCTCTCCAATTGGGCACACTCATACGTTTTTGAATGGCAACATGTATCAGTGAATTATTTTCAATATAGTTTCGCTGAATTTTTTTTTTTTAAAAACTATTTTGTCAATATAGCCTTTAGACTTGTAATAGGTTTGCTTCAAGACAAAAACAAAATGCTTAGGTGTTTTGGGAGCTGGCTGTTCAGTCAAATGAAGGACCACCATTTATTGAACCATGGGTTATATTTTGCCCACAGCATAAGTAAATTTGTGTTATCAATACTCTGAAAAGTTGTAATATGTTTTTCAGTCTGAACAGGAAGTACGGATAGCCCAAAGTGAGTTTGACCGGCAAGCAGAAATTACTCGACTTCTGTTGGAAGGGATCAACAGTACACATGTAAGTACACATGTAAGATAGTTTTGCTTAATTGTTAAGGGTAAGAAAATAAAAAAACAATTATAACTAAATGTTAAGATTATATCCTTGTCACTCCTTCAACTCTCCCAGATCATCTGCTACAGTAAGACTATGGTAAATAAAATATGCTGTAGAATTTCTAAAGATACGAGTTTTTCCCTTTGCCCCATTTAAAATGAAAATCTGCAGTTTAAGTCCAGATACAGTCTTTGTTTAGTGACCACTCATTTGGCGTCCATTTTAAGTTACAACAGTGCGGAACTACCGGTAGTGGGACATTACAGGTAGTTTTCAAAGTTCCAACCATTGCGGAGTCTTCATGGTCATATGATTAGGGTGTTGGATGACTGGCACACAATTACAACAATTGCAGTGTGCAGCATCATGTGATTGTCATTTGCGATCACTTAACAATAGGAAATGCTGCCACTGCTATGGTAAGTTGATATGGTCATATGATATCATATTCTGACTCTGTATAGCAGTGGACTGTTAGTCCCAATTACTGTCATTAACAAAGATTACCTACATTAGTGGTTATCCTATGTTAATTGTCTTATTTGTAAAATTTACCAATTTCATGTCTGATAAAGGAAATCCTTAAAACATTAATTTCCCCATATTCTTCAAATTAACATATTTTTAAATGATGGAAACATCCCTGTAATTTTGTTAATATTTATGTTTTATTGTATCATAGGCACATCATCTTCGTTGTTTAAATGATTTTGTGGAAGCTCAGCTGACTTACTATGCACAATGTTACCAGTATATGTTGGACCTTCAGAAACAGCTTGGAAGGTAACAAAATAATAAAATATTTAGTTGTGTGTCTAAACTAAAGAGGTAAAATTAAATAGAATTGGCAGGTTTTTAAAAATCTTGCTAAGTGACTATTCAGATTTCATGATAGTGCAAATCCTTGAGAATATCTTTCTGGAAAATTTCTGTTCCCATAACATCAAAGTTCAGTATTTGATCATTATAGGATTTAATTGCATACTTTTTCTCTGAAGCAAAGACAAGGTTTTTTTGGAGTTTGTATGACTAGTCATCCAGGACAGTTTGAATTGAATATTTTGTAGCTTGTATAATTTTGTTATTTGAAAGTGTGATACAACTTCCAGTTTGAGCTTCTTCGGCAACAGATCCGCAATCTTGCGCGGTTTCTATTTGTGCTCACCGCCGGAGCGCCCCGAGCCGGCTGGATTTGGGGCTAAGCCATCCTGTAGAGGTAGTGAAGAGGGGGGAGACCGCCAGCAGGGTCGAGGAGAGCCGCATCTGTCCTCCTCAGCTGGCCATTACTCCCTTTCCTGAAGGCGGTTGCAGCGGTGGTCAGAAATGGCCACCTCAAAGAAGAACTCAACCAGAAAAGAATGTGCAGGTGGAAGATAAGAAGAGAAAGTTTTGGTTGACTGGGTTAAACTGAAAAAGCAACAACGTAAGGTACCCTGGAATTTGAACTATAAAAAATAACATTGTTCCCAAATAAGACTTTGAAGCAGCGAAGGAGAGAAGGAAGGGAAAGGATTTGGCTTTTTTTTTCTTCCCTTTCTTATACTGACAGCTAAGAGATTTAAGTAAGAAATTGACAAAAATCCACTTTGACATCAATAGGCATTTAAGCTGAAAATAAAATGTCAAAGGGATAATAAAGACTTTTGGATACTCAAAAACCTTTAAAAGCAGGAAAGGAGAGAAAAAGAAAGAATAAAAGGGCGGGATCTGGAAAAATGGAGGAGACTGCCTGGAACTAAAAGGAACTTACAGTGAAACCTTAACAGGATTCCTAAAAGATACATTCTAACTGAAACTTTGTAACAAAATAATAGAACCCCAGGAAAAAAGAAGCAAGAAGAAACAGCTTTGGATTATTTGGATTACTTGGTGATTTTTGGATTTTTGGCTATTGGATTTAAATGACTAAAATCAATCAGGTGGTTGTTTAAAAGTGTTTAAAATGGCATCACTTTTAGAAGAACTGAAAATCAAACTTAAAAAATAAAAAGAAGATGCACAAGAAGGAAGAGTTTCTTTTGGCTTCGTATTTCAATTTTTAGAAATGGAGATCTGGAACTATGAGAAACAAGAAAAAACGCTTGTAGAACAAGAAGGTTGGGACAAAGAAGAAGCCATCTTTAACAATCAAGTAATTTTATGTGGGGGGAAAAAAGTAAAGGGGGGAAAGAGAGTGAAAAGTTTAAGATTTGAAAAAACAACCCCAAAAAAGAATAGTATGAAAAATAATTACAATATTAGGAAGCAACAGAAGAGAGGATCACAGAAGAGAGAATTAGAAGTAGAGAGACAAGGGGGCAAAAAGGGGAGGGAGAAGAAGAGGGTGAAGAAGGAAAGGAAAAGAAGTTATAAAAGACAGAAACAAGATATAGAGAAACAGGGAAAATGTATAAGGATTGAAAGTATAAGCCTATTTAGAGATAATGGGTGAAAATTTAATTGAAAAAGGGATTCTGCAAAGGTAGTATTATATTAGAAACAGAAATAATTTTAGAAAATATGAAACAATGTATGATTAAAATGATGGATAAAATACTTATTGTAATATAGTGGAATGTTTGTTAATAAATAAATGAAATAAAGTGAATGAGAGAATGAAATTAGGAAAGGATGGGAACATTTTAATTATTAATGATTTATAAAAATATAAGTGAAGAGAAATATGGAAAAAAAAGAATTTATTATGGAAAGTTTATAAGTGTTCACAAGGAAGTATGATATTCAATTGAAAAGAAATGTTAAAGATGTTAAATTCTAACTAATATTAATGATAGAATTGAATTGGAATGGAATGAGTGTTTTATTTACTATTTTATGTGTGTGTGTGTGTGTGTGTGTGTGTGTGTGTGTATGTATGTATGTATGTATGGTATTCAGCTTTGGGTATTTTCCCATGTCATTATAGTTGTGCTTTTAAAGTTGTAGCTACAACTTTAAAAGCACAACTATAATGACGTGGGAAAATACTCGAACAAAGCTGAATACCATACATGTAAGTACCCGCGAAAACTTAAGAAAATATATATGTATGTATGCATGCATGCATGCATACATACATACATACATACATACGTATGTATGTATGTATGTATGTATAAAGAATATAGTGTGTATTTTAAGAATGTACCAAGCAGAATTTGGCTGGAAGTTATGTACTATATTGAATGTTATAATTTTAAAGGCATAAATTGAAGTTTAAATAAGAGTTGAATGGATAAAATTAAAAGATATAAAGGTGTCATACTCCAATTGGTAACTACAGGGGAAAATTTGTTTAATGAGAAAAGGTAATATGAAATTGAAACAGGACAGACAAAAGTATAAATATGATTGGAAAGACATTGAAACTTAGAAAAAGATATATAATTGAATTTAGATATGAGATAATTAAAAATAAAGTTGAGAAAACCAAGGGAGGGGAAAAATTATTGAGAAAATGTTAAAATAGTAATAAGATATGGAACAGAACATAAAGATGAATATGAAATTGAGTTTGTTTCTGTATGAAGAAGTGATAACCCGGGATCATGCTATTCTCAAAAAAAGATGTTTTACTTGTATTATGTTTTTGTGAAAACCCAAATAAAATTTATATTAAAAAAAAGAAAGTGTTTTACAACATTCATGTTTATATGTAATAATTTTATGTTAATTCTTTATAGCTTTCCAGCTACGGTCCTTGCCAACAATAACCAGTCATCTTCAACCTGTGCTCCAAGTAGTTCTTCTAGTAATATGTCCTCAACTACTGTTACACCCTCACTATCTTCAATAAGCAGTGCAGTAGCTTCTACAAGCTTTGGTGAATTGAAGCCCTCAAGTGGTAGTAGAAAAGCCAGAGTACTTTATGATTATGATGCTGCAAACAGCAGTGAATTATCACTACTTGCAGATGAGGTACTCCTTTGCTATTTTTAAATAAAAGTAAATATTTTGTAAAAGTATGATATATCTGCCTTTTGTCTTAGAACAATTGCAGTGCAATCTGGATTTGAATGATATTACCATAATGCCTTTGCCTTGGTCAGGTTACTGTGTGTTCTCTTCTCTGTGGCTGCGAGAGTCCAGATAGAGTGGGAAGGCTCTTGTCCTCGCTGATTGGACTGAGTCTACCTAACTGAGACTTGCCACGCCCTAGTTTTCGACTCAGTCCCAGCTAGGACGGACATGAGAGTTGGAGCTCCACTTCTAAATAAGGAAGTGGAGGTTTTTGCTTAAAAAAAAGGAAGAAACAAACCACAGCTAAGAGCCACAGACCCTTTTTGCTCATGGTAATTGCCCCCTCACTTTGCAGGTATTGTAACCCTATATTAGTCTGTCCAATATGGATCCTATGAAGTTTCAGGTGGACCTTAGATTTTTATCCCAAGGATCTGATGGATGGTTTAATTGTAGCCTTGATTATTGTCTGGAATGGGCTGGATTGTTCCTTTGTAGCCTCTTACTGTCCCTTTATCTGGAAGTGCTCCTTTTTTTTTTCCTGAGGAACTTTAGGAGATTAAATGCTAAAACATTGTTGGAAGAGGACAGAGAGTAAATCTGACCAAGCATGAGTAAGAGCTATATCTGGGATTCCATCATGGCAATAAGGGTGACAAAACATGTTATTTTTCTGCCCTTGTTATGGCTGCAGTTAAGCCACCCAACACCTTTCTTTAAAGTGACTTGTTTCTTGCTGGGAAAATATGAGCCATTGAATTATTTGGAGGGTGGTGTGAGGAATTGCACCTGGCAGGTAAAGTTGTTTAGATTCACTCAGAAGTGGACTCTTAACTGGATAAGCTTACCAAGGTGAAAGAAACAAGGACTGGTGTTGTTTTTCTGGAGTGAGTTTGTCTGGTAACTCTTGTGAAAAGAGAATGGGTCTTCAAGGCTGTTAACCTGTCCACTTGTTAATTAAATCCATGCTCCATCTAAATAGTGAACACTGCCCAGGGATATCCTTGTGATAATATCAGCTTCATTCAGAGGGAATGGTACCATTTGCATTGAAGGTAGCATGTCCTCAAAAATCCTTTGCTGGATCCAACAATTCTGGATATTTTTTCATCTGATGTTTAGATTTTCTACTCTGGGAACATTGTTTAGAAGTTTAGGTTACAGGTTCAAGGGCTGTGGCAGATTTGGATTACCAGTCCAGGGTGGGGTAGTACAATGATGTGGTTCTCCTTGATTTCCTGACAACTTTCTATACCATCAACCATGAAATCCTTCTTGATACCATGCGATTATTAGGAGTGGGAGGTTTAGCATCTGTGGTTCTTTCTCTGTGGTCAAGTCCACTTGGTGTTAGCAGATGTGTGGGAGAAATCAAGCCAGAGACCCTGATATAGGACGTGAGGTGCCTCCTATTGCACATTGGATGAGTTTATCCATCAGTTTGGTGTCCATTCATACATGTTAAGTAGAAGATCTTAGGCTGTCAAAATCTTAGGCTGTGCGGTTCTGGCTGAAGAGGAATAGCTCAACCTCATCCTGACAAGACTAAGTGGATATGGTATTTTGACTACCCTGATCTGAAGATGTTCTATCTAATGCCAGACAAAGTTACATTTTTCCAGTCAGGACTGATGTGCAGTTAGGGGGAGTTTTGGATTCATGGCTCCTACATGAGGATCAGGTAGTCACTGTGGCCTGGGAGATTTTTGCACAAAGTCCTCTACTGTGCCATTTGGCACCTATGCCTGGATTGGGAGGCCTCTGCTTTCCAGGTACATTCAGTATTTGTTTGACACCTATGAAGCTGTTCATAGTATGGGACCTGGTTATCTGAAGTCTGTCTTCCATAGTTACTGCCCACCTTAAATGATCTGGGAGAGTTGGAATTTTGTCCTTCCCTCAATTAAGCAGTGTCATCTGGAATGATCCAGGAAATGGGTTTTCTCTTGTCACAGTACTTGCAACCCTTACTTTTGATATCGCCTAAAATACCTTGTTTTATTCTGCTTGCCAGTCAGAATTATGTTGGAATAAGGGGACGTAGAGTTTACATATGTAAATAAACGTTTTCTTTATTGTTTCTAGGTGATAACAGTATACAGTGTCCCTGGCATGGATTCAGACTGGTTGATGGGTGAACGAGGAAATCAAAAAGGCAAAGTGCCTATTACTTACTTAGAACTGTTAAACTGAGTGGTTGGCTTGTATAAAGACTGTCAGTTATGGTGAGATCATATTTATATGCAATTTAACTTTATATAAACCAGATTTAAGTGTCTTCCATGTTAATGTCTTAATGGATGAGAGTAACGAGCATTAGAAATGGGCATTTCTTGCCAGTATTGTTGCATGGTAGATACTGTTTTGAGAACTAAGTTGTTTAAGGGCTTTTTACTTTATGTGCCAAAATTGTTTCCTACATAACTTTGTTTCTATTGGAATTTTCTCTAATAACAGTTTTCTGCTTTTGAGTACTCTGAACCTGAAAGCAGGGAAAACAGTTTTCTACAGAACTTTTCATAATGACAAGCCTCTTCACAATAATAAATTGTTGAAAAATTGTTGCCTTTTTTTTCCCTTGGCAGAATTGAAGTTGTAACTTTTAAAGGTCTATAACTCTACTTTTGTGCAACAAAACACTATGGCCTTAAATAAAAGTCTTCATAACAAGGTAATGTTGGGGTAGACATTGGGTTACTACAGGACAATGTCTATGGGATATTCTTTGCTTATTCTCCCACTTCCACACAATGCTCAGGTTTAATAGCATTGCTTATTAATACAAGCATCTTGGTCAATTGTTGATTGGATTACAAATGTTACCACTGTTAGTCACCTTGAATACAAAAAGAAAGGAAGATAATCAGAATTGGGAAGTCTTTTGTGAACTTGCCTCTGGGTGACATAGTAATTTATCTAGACAGTCTAAGTTTTCACCATTTATCATTATAATTTGCAATTGTACATTTCATTTTTCCAGTGAAACATTTTTCCTTTTTTATAAGGGAAACAATAACAGCCTTTTTCCAATCAGCCACAGATAGTCTTCACACGCATCCTGTCCAACCATTCCAAATACAGGCTATGACATTTCTCCAGTTGCACCAGAAATAAATTCCCCGTTTCACAATGCCACTATCTTCTTTCATGTTATCCTTGTAACTGAAGATCATCTTAAGTCATAAACACTATTGAGAAAGGAGATTGATGACACATCAGAAGCCAATCCTGAACAGGCAGCTCCTAGTCAGCTGAAGATTGACAAAGTAATGGCTGCCAGAAAGAAACTGAGTATTTCAACACCACCACCCCCAGAATGTAAGCAGCATACATAAACAATTGTAACTCAGGAGTGTATACCTCTCTCCTCTCTTAACATTTAGTCATTCTCTGAGGAAGGTATCAGCACAGTTATAACTGAAGAAATCATCCTGAAACCAGATCCTGGGATTTCATGTCACAATAAACAATGCACCAAATGAGGATACTGTGTTTTGGCCTTGTTTGCATTCAGCTCATACCATAATACCTATTTTTAAAAACTCAGTTACTGAACATAAAACTGATATTAAGACGTTTCTCATGTAGCTTGTCAAGGTATAATCAGTGGACTTTTTATCTGAGAATAGTTTGGGTTTCTAACTATCTGCTTCAGAAGAGGATTTTCATTATCTTCAGACTACATCTTGGCTGAAAAATGCCACAGTGTATTAAAGCTTTCTTGGCCAACTTCCTTATTATTCCCATAGGAGTTTTTAAAGATTAAGCTTTATAATTGCTCCCCCAAAGCTGAACAAATTAGGGGAAGCTTGGCACTGTTAAATTAGTGAGCAAGTCTTATCTATAAGTTACATGCTCATTATATGCTTTCCCGCTTTGCTTTGCTTTGGAAGAGCAGCTGTTTAGCTTGATCTTTAAAAACTCCTATGGGAATACTAATAATTGGGCAATCTCAGTATCTCAAGTACTTCCCCCATAGTCCACATGAGGTACTAGGAAAGCTACAAAAACTGGCCCATATAGTCTGCAGTTGATAAGACTACTGGAAAGGGATGTGTACCTCTGTCTATCTCAAGGATCCCAATTGAGGGAAGGTTCAGGAACTGGAAAAATCCTTTGAAATGCTGTGTATTCCAGTGATCAGATAAAGTAATGAGGAGAACCAGCTGTCAACTTTCCCACTATAGAGTTTCCCCACATAGTTTGTGTTGAGGTAATTCCCTGTTAGGAGAATGAGCGCATACAGGGAGACGTATAGAGAGTAGTGTTGGAATAATACACACAGAGCACACAGATACACTGTACAGTAAATGTAGGTTTTTACTTCCAGAAAGGTTTAAGCAAAGTCCAAAATAAGTCCAAAGTCATTCACAAGTTAAATCAGTCAGTTTTCAATCCAGGGATAATCCAAATGTCGAAGTCCAGTGTCAAAAAACAGTTCAGTATCAGACTTACATTAAATCCAGGAATATCAGTCAATTAGAAGAAATGGAGGAACAGCAATACTTTCCAACAGAAGGAAACAGAGATACACTTACACTCTCTTCTGAGACTCAGACTAAAACAAACCAGGTTTCTGGCTCCATCTTATGGCCGTTTGAGAAACCACACCTAATTACAGTTTTGCATTTTCTTAAAGATAGAGTTTTAAAATGTTTATCCTGGTTTATATATATTTCTAACCCAAATAGCTGTTAGGTGACCCATATTCCTAACAGTTTGGTTCATTCCCCACAATACACTATGACTCTGTCAAAAGGGAGAGTGAGATTAAGCAATGGGGAAGAATTCCATTCAGAGTACAAGAAGGACTCTTGACGGTTGACCTCTAGTGATATGACACATTATCTATTCATTTTGGTGATGAAGCCACACTTGGAAAGTGACTGCTTTTTAATAATAGAGGATACATTCAGCGAAACACAAAGAATGCAGCTGGTGTTCTGGATGGTTGAAAAACTTGATCCACCATAGAAATCTTCACTAGCTTAATTTCTTCTGGTGCCATGTAGACACATAGACATACTTGAACAACTACTGACTTCATTTAACTCTAATCTGGGCACAGAGGAAAGGCACAGATGAGTTGATTCAAAGCATACATTGCCTATGTGGCTTGACCTTGAATGCATCAAACTAAAATTCAAAGGTGTTTGTTTATAAAGAGGCACACCAGGTGGCCCTCCTTGCATTAAACTACCATGTAGAATTTCTTATAAAGACCAAATGCCAAAGCCATCATGAAAACAAGGCAGATGTTGATTCAGTCTGTTAGGCTGCTGAGCTTCATTCTTCTGCCATTTAACAACTTCTAATGCACTCTCAAACTCAGCCATCCAAGACCTTTATTGATATGGGGAGGCCCGTTATAAAGCCCTATCTCTGAATGTGTGTTACACAGCTATGTGTGTTACACAACAGGGCTAATGAGTTGAAACATGACCCACAGTTTCAGTATCAGAAATGGCAAAAGTGATATCTGAAGATAGGCAAGACTTTAGGCTTTGGCCAAGTTCTATCAGAAGCAATAAAACTGAATTCACTCAGTTACCAAACTTAGCTGCCTGGATTACTATAGAGGAAGCTCTCAGAAAGAGAAACAGTATGTACGCTATGCATACTGTACATACATTTATATATTATGAAGCTTAGTTTAAGAGAAGGTGGACACTGTATACAATTCTGAATCCTTGCCTTACTTCCCCACTAACTACTTGTCAGAAGATTGCAAAAGGTAATTACATAATCCTGGGATACTGCAACCATCATAAATATGAGTCAGTTGCCAAGCACCTGAATTTTGATCGTGGGACCATGGGGATGCTGCAAAGGTAATTGAGAAACAGTCATATGTCACTTTTCGGTGCCATTGTAAACTTCGAACGATCCCTAAACAAATGGTTGTAAGTTAATGACTACATGTATATATTGTAGTCATCTGAAGTGCAACTGCTTGGTGAATGTAAGGATGAAACTACACATGTGCTGCTTTCTGGTGGTCAATGTATCTAAAGACATCTATGGCAGTGATGGCTAACCTTTTTGTCACTGCATGCCAAAAGTGTGCACGCGCATGTGGGCATGTGTGCCTGCACCCGTAATGCAATGCACACGTGACCCCCCCCATGCACCACGTGCCTCTGCGCACGCATGTGCAACCCCCACACGCACTGTGTGCCTCTGTGCATGCGTGCATACTTGCGTATGCCCTGCCCCCCCCCGTGCATGTGCGGCAGATACCCGATAATCAGCTGGGCGACGGCTCACGTGCTGGCAGAAATGGCTCCGCGAGCCACTTCCTGCACGCTTGCCATAGGTTCACCGTCACGGCCATATGGGATTCACTACTTATCTCATTGAATCCTACTTCTGTGTTCTGTTCATCTGGCCCATCTGCTTGAATTGCCCTCAGACAGGAGAAGTCAGACAGGTGAAGTCAATGAAAGAGCTCATTCCCAGACACTGGTAATGAACTGCGTCAACATTTAAAAGTACTGGCCATAAAAGTACTGGCCTTCTCTTAAATCGGCCAAGAAATGTGGATAAGAGAAGGGAAGACAAATCATACATGATGGAAATATGTGTAAAGCTGTGTACATTCCAATTCTATGTATTCAAGGATCCCTTATTTTATAAACTTATCCCTATTTTCCTGAGCTAAGTATTTCACAGCTGTCTTCAGCTGTTGACTGGATCTTAGGATTCAAGTGAAAAGTGAAGGTAATTCTGCAGACATGATATTTGCCTACTTCTGGATTTTAAAATGGTCAAAATTCAGCAGGTTAGGCCTAATTTCATGACAACCCTAATCATTTTGTAATTATAGCCTGTATAACTTGTTGACACATGACACATAGCACACAATCACTTGGGTTGAAATTAGGGTGGATTGCAGTTGTTACACCTGAACTTGCAACTTTCCATAAATATTTATACACGAGTACACTGTGCAGCTGGTTAAGAAGAAAAGGCCTAGTAGGGTAGATGTTAGTCAGCATCACACAGCATCACAAGCACCAATACACATATTTTTGTCACACTGTTCATGTTAATTTCAGTTCATTTAATTTAAGATCAGGTAAAAATATTTAATAAATGCAATACAGGTGAAACTCAAAAAATTAGAATATCGTGCAAAAGTTCATTTATTTCAGTAATGCAACTTAAAAGGTGAAACTAATATATGAGATAGACTCATTACATGCAGAGCAAGATAGTTCAAGCTGTGATGTGTCATAATTGAGATGATTATGGCTTACAGCTCATGAAAACCCCAAATCCACAATCTCAGAAAATTAGAATATTACATGCAATCAATAAAACAAGGATTGTACATAGAAAAATATCGGACCTCTGAAAAGTATAAGCATGCGTATATACTCAGTATTTGGTTTGGGTCCCTTTTGCAGCAATTACTGCCTCAATGCAGCGTGGCATGGAAGCTGTCAGCCTGTGGCACTGCTGAGGTGTTATGGAAGACCAGGATGCTTCCATAGCAGCCTTCAGGTCTTCTGCATTGTTCGGTCTCATGTCTCTCATCTTTCTCTTGGCAATGCCCCGTAGATTCTCTATGGGGTTCAGGTCAGGCGAGTTTGTTGGCCAATCAAGCACAGTAATCCCACAGTCATTGAACCAGGTTTTGGTGCTTTTGGCAGTGTGGGCAGGTGCCAAGTCCTGCTGGAAAATGAAGTCAGCATCCCCATAAAGCTCGTCTATGGAAGGAAGCATGAAGTGCTCCAAAATCATCTGGTAGACGGCTGCATTGACCCTGGACTTAATGAAGCACAGTGGACCAATACCAGCAGACGACATGGCTCCCCAAATCAACACAGACTGTGGAAACTTCACACTGGACTTCAAGCATCTTGCAGTGTGTGCCTCTCCACTCTTCCTTCAGACTCTGGGTCCTTGGTTTCCAAATGAGATGCAAAAGTTGCTCTCATCAGAAAAGAGGACTTTGGACCACTGAGCAACAGACCAGTTCTGTTTTTCTTTAGCCCAGGTAAGACGCTTCTGACGTTGTTTGTTGTTCAGGAGCCATTTGACAAGAGGAATTCGACATTTGAAGCCCATGTCCAGGACCCATCTGTGTGTGATGGCTCTTGATGCACTGACTCCAGCCTCAGTCCACTCCTTGTGAACATGCCCAACACTTTTGAATGGCCTTTTCCTGACAATCCTCTCCAGGCTGTGGTCATGCCTGCTGCTTGTGCACCTTTTTCTTCTACACTTTCCCCTTCCAAATAACTTTCTGTTAATGTGCTTTGATACAGCACTTTGGGAACATCCAACTTCTTTTGCAATTATCTTTTGAGGCTTTCCCTCCTTATGGAGGGTGTCAATGATGGTTTTCTGCACAACTGTCAAGTCAGCAGTCTTTCCCATGATTGAGAGACCATTTCCCAGACTGAGAGACCATTTAAAGGCTCAGGAACCCTTTGCAGGTGTTATGGCTTAATTAGCTGATTAGAGTGGGACACTTTGAGCCTAGAACAGGGGTGGGCAAACTACGGCCCGCGGGCCACATCCGGCCCGTTGGTCTGTCCAATGCGGCCCGCCCCTGAAAAAAATCGCTGCCATTGGTCTGTCCAATCCGGCCCGCCCCTGAAAAAAATCGCTGGGCATGGCGTATTGCCCTGTGCCGCGTGGCCCCCAAAGCTCCAAAACAGTGCGGAGCAATCTAGGGTAGGAAAGAAAAGAAATTTGCAAAGGCCTCGGCTGGGAGTTCGAAATCACCTTCGAGTGCGACCTCTCCGAAGGTGAGTCCCCCCGATCCCCTTTTTTTCCGGGCTTCCAGGCTTAAACTTTGCAAAGGCAAAGCTTACAGGCTGGAGCGCCTTCCCGCCAAGGAGCGGGAAGGGTTCCACCGGCGGGCGGGGCGGGCTGCTTGGAGCCACCTAAAGCTAGGCCGCTGCTGGTGGAGCCTTGCCCTGCCTTGGTGCCCTGTTTCCTGGCTCGGCGGTCCTGCTCAGGCGGCACTTTAAAAGCCTGCTCCCAGCACCCGAGCAACTTCCCAGCAACTTTCGGCTTCCTTTTAACTTGCGGGTGCTTGCGCCTGGCCCCGAGCCGTGTGGCAGAGGGGAAGCCCAGTGGGTGGGCAGGCTGCTTGGAGGAGGTGACCCGGCGGTGCTCCGGCAGCAGCAACAGGCAGTTCCGCCCGGGCTCCGCTCAGGTGTCCGGCTGGGGCTGTCAGGAGTTGCTACCGCCAGCGCAGCTCCGTGCGGCTCAGTCCCGCGTTGCCTGGGAAGGAAAAGGCAAAACCAGGAGCCGCTGAGCCTGAGCCTCCGGTGCCGCTGCTCCCGTTGCAAAGCACCGCCGCGGCTCTTCCTTTTGCCTTTCCCTTCCCGAGGCAACGCGGGACTGGAGCACATGGAGCCGCGCCAGCAGTAGCAACTCCTGACTCAGGGGGCCTCCGAGGGGAGGGAGCCTCCGAGGGGGGGGAAGGAGGAACCCAGCCCGTCTGTCAAATTTTAAAAGTCAATGCGGCCCCCGAGCCAAAAAGTTTGCCCACCCCTGGCCTAGAATATTGAACCTTTTCACAATATTCTAATTTTCTGAGATTGTGGATTTGGGGTTTTCATGAGCTGTAAGCCATAATCATCACAATTATGACAAATCACGGCTTGAACTATCTTGCTTTGCATGTAATGAGTCAATCTCATATATTAGGTTAACCTTTTAAGTTGCATTATTGAAATAAATAAATGAACTTTTGCACGATATTCTAATTTTTTGAGTTTCACCTGTATATTGGTGTTATTGTTTAAAATGACCCCTTTAAACTAGAAGGTGGAATTAATGCAAAGGTGGGATTTATTTCAGAAATGAATTAATCTGTATGAGAATTATATTGTGGCAATTAAATGCTGGATTAGAACAGGGAAATTTGTGCTCACCATCCTCAGCCATGTGTAATTCTCAGCCCATCCTATCTCAAAGCTTGTAAGGAAAAACTGAAGGAGAGAGAGCTGTGTACATTCCTTGAAATACTGGAGGAAAGGCAGACTAAAATCTCGTGTGTTTGTGTGTGAAAGAGAATTTCTAGCATTAATTCTTCCTATGTACTTATCAGAGAACACTAAAGATCATGTTTCACCTTCACTAAACCTACGCAACTTACCAGCAGTGACACACTGCTGGCAGGCAGGCAGATTGAGTTGCTCACACATCATTATATAATCAAATTTCACAATAATGTATGCATTTATTTGGAATTTTGGAAACATATGGTAGGTGTTCTTATAAAATGGCTGCCATTAGCAGATGCTTCCAGGTAGAAATAATCTATTTACTAGAAAGCAAACTACTAGAAATCATACTACTAAGATGGTTTTGTGCCAACCCTTTTTATTAATCTAATTATATTAATTAATTATATTAACTAATTTTATTAATTAGGGGGCGTGCATAAGCGCACCAACGTGCCTACCGTCCCTGTCCTATTGTGTCTTTTATATTTTTTATTTTTTTTATTTTTCTTATATGTATCCATGTATTCATAACTATGTTTTTACTTATACCTATTATCTTGTAAGCAATTGACAAATAAAAATAAAATAAATAGATAAATAAATAATCTTGTGTTTATTTTTTATAATGTGGACACACTCCCAATCAAAGCACCGTGAATGTTTAAGTGTTGTTGAATTGCCTTAACTCTAGCCAGCATAGCCAGTGATCGGGAGTTTAACTTTTGAAGGACCATAATACGGTAATGTTAAGTTTGCTGATGTCTCTTAATGGCAATTCCTAATACCTTTTACCATTTCTTCATAGCGTTGTTTGACCAGTAGATGGCATCATCTATTTCCTAAAAATAATGTAGAACTATTGTTTGCATTTATTGCTTACCAAGAGTATCAGTTTTGAGGAGTGTTTTCTGCAGTCTTCAAGGCATAACAAGTCTTTACTCATGTGTATGCAGAAAAGCTGTAATCAGGGCACAGAACAATGTCCCCTATGTTATCCAGTTTAATTGCAGCAACAATGTATATTTGTTGCCAACAACTGGATATGTCATATAGTATGTCCAGAAAAATCTAAATAGACTTACTATCACCACAATTGAGAGCAAAATTTTCATCGTAAGTCAGTGGCAGTCATAAAGTAAGATGTCACATGGCCCCACTGACTTACATTATCAAACCTGGCACTCCCCATTCTGATCATTAACCAAGAATGATGGGTCATTAATTCACTATCCACCCCAATCCAACCATTTTGGGCTTGGAGCCTCCCAGCACCAACCCTGTATACGAATGCACCCTAAATTCTTTTTATGGTAAAAGAGAAAGTTTTTAAATGTTGTCCAGGCCATTCTGATATTTGACATATGTTCTTTGCATGGATATTATTATGGGCATACAGCTGTGAGAACTGCCATAACAGTTTCAAGTAGACTGGTGGCATCAAATTAAAATGGAAATGTTTATTATGGGACCAATAGGAAAGACCAATCATTTACCCAAGAAGAGCCAAACAAACACCAAAATCACACCAACTGGTGAACAGCTTTCCTTCTTGGTCCCACTTTGCTTCTTCAAAAGCTGCTTAACAGTTGTTCTTCGGGAAATCTCACTCCTTTGAAAGAACTGCTGAAAGTCCTCCTTTGATTCACAAGCATTTTTTTTAAACACACAAAGTGTGAAGTTTTAGTGTTATGTTAGCAATCTTGGCTCAATATCCAACAGCTTTTTCAGTGTGGCTAAGAGCTTGAAAAACCAACTGAAATTAAGTACAGTTATTAACTCCCCTTTCCTGTAATTTCTGCCTAAAGTGCTCTACTATTGTTAAAATATTTAATCCATTGCTGAGGAATATTATCTTTAACCCTAAGATTTAGCAACATTCTCTATAAGAACAAGGGTGGTTCTCTAATTCAACTGTGCGGTAGAGCTCCCTGCACACCATTAAAGGTACTTTCTTTCATAAGGCAACCGGACTCTCGTTTTGCTACCCTGTTTCTCCAACAATACGGCCTCCCCCAATAGGAAGTCCCAGCATGTTTTATAGGCATGAAATGAAATTAAGCCCCTCCTCTCAAATTAAGGCCTATATTAAAACATGCAAAATGGGGGAATGGTGGGGGCTTGCTGTTAGGAAGTACTTTGGTTGCACACCCGGATATGGTGCTGCCTGTGTTGACCCGATACGAAGTGCCCCACCAATGCCGAGGTCAACATCCAAGCTGTCGCCGCCTGCCCGAAGATGCAAGGGGGAATTAAGTCACCCAAAAGACGGCCAAGCCATTTTTGGGGCTCACAAAAAATAAGACCCGGCCTTATTATATGAGAAACACGGTAGAAGACATATACATACATACATTAAGTAATTCTTCCATCAGGGAGCAGGGAGGGCGGGGAAACTGCATGACATATTAGTTGTGGAGTATTGGATAACAGGACCAAATGATGTACACTGAACCAGACTGAGAAACCATTTAAAGGCCCAGGAACCCTTTGCAAGAGAGCCTGAGTTTCACAAATGAAACATCATAAAATTAGACACTCTGTGACTATTTCAGTTCATGTAATGTAAATATCAAGGAGGCTTTTTGTGTTAAACATAATCAGGAACTTGAGAAGACATCAAAAGTGAGTATGAAGGCACATCAGTTTTTTGGGGTAGGGGTGGGGACTACACGTCTGGTTAGTAACGGTGGGGTTCATTTCTCTCTCTTTTGTTCTCTGGTAAAATTGAAGATCAGAAGGAACAAAGAAATCATGTCAGACTGTAGCATCTTGCTTCAAAACAAGTGGAAATCTGTAAAAGGTTACTCTTACTTTCAATTCTTTAGCACAAATCTGAAAGCAGATGTTTGGAAGATAAGCCTTCTTCGTTTTGATCTGCAGTGACCTCTCAGTTTACTCAAGGCAATGTATGTTCCGGTCTACAAAGGATTTAACTTAAACCTACTCTTAACAGAATATTGTTTCTTTTTCAGAGCTGGGGTGGCCCAATGGTTAAAATGCAGTATTGCAGGCTCATTCTGCTGACTGCCAGAGTTCGATTCTCACGGGCTCAAGGATGACTCAGCCTTCCATTCTTCCAAGGTCGGTAAAATGAGGACCCAGATTGTTGGGGGCAACTCTGTAAACCACTTTGAGAGGGCTACAAAGCACTAAGAAGCAATATGTAAGTCCAAGTGCTAATGCTAGTTTCAAGACTACATTCCAGTTCTCAACACCAGAGTTGAGAAGTAGGTAGTACTTGACTTATGACATCAATTGAGACCAGAATTTCCATTGCTAACTAAGGCGTTAAGTGAATTCTGTCCTATTTTATGACCTTTTTTGGCCACAGATGTTGTCACTACAATTAAGTGAAACATGCATTTGTTAAAGAAAACCAGCTTCCCCTGTTGACTTTGCTTGTCAGAATTTGGTTGGGAAGGTCCCCAAATAACAAACACATGAACCGGGATGCTGCAACCATCACACATACATGTTGGTTGCCAAGTGCCCAAATTATGATCATGTAACCTATAGATACTGCAATGGGCATAAATGTAAAGACTGGTTGTAGGTCATGTTTTTCCCTGATGTTGTACCTTCAAACAGGGACTAAACAAATGTTTGTTAAGTCGAGTACTACTTGTAAGGTCGTGGACCATGTATGGAAAGCCTTCCTTTGGTATCAAGTATTTAACCCATGCTGCCATGTTGAGATACTTCTACATGGCAGATTTTAGCTGCAACTCAACCCAACCCTTGGCTCCATTCTTCACCTTCTCATTCGGTTCCCCATTCTTAATTTAACTGCATTCTTTTACCCTGGTTGCTGCAAACATGGGAATCATTCATGTTGAATTTGGACTGCTAAAGATCAGATTCAAATATCCATTCCTAATTTACTCCTATTGGCAGAGGCCAGGGAATGCTGAAGTTTAACATTCAAAGCCTGCTGGCTTCAGGCCAGTTCAGTCAGAGGGCTTTTTGCTATTTCCCCACCCCCTTAATTTTCCTCCCATGTAAACCAACCAAGTGAAATATCCAGCTATAAGGATGGTAAGCTTATCCCCCTAACTGGAGGGGACATCTGAGAATCTTAATCTATCCCTGAATCTTGATCTACAAAGTGCTTTTAACATCAAAGCTTTGAAAGATCAGTTTCAACTGGTAGTTTAAACCAGGGGTCGCCAACCTTTTGGAACTCAGGGACCACCAAACTCATAATTTTAGATCCCAGGGACCACTAACTGGTTCTGTGGGTGTGGCCTAATTTGTGGGTGAGGCTGGGTGGTCATGTGACTGGCTGGGCATGGCTTGTATGTAAATATTACAAATATTTATATAAATATTGATTATTATTTTTTATTAAAAAAGAGCAACTTTTACCCAAAATCAGGCAAAGCAGGCAGGCAGATTGAGTTGCTCACAGAATCATTCAATGATCTATCTATCTATCTATCTATCTATCTATCTATCTATCTATCTATCTATCTATATCTATCTATCTATCTATCTATCTATCTATCTGCCATTGGCTAGCTCAGTCTCTCAAATTTGCTTGCCGTGAGTCTGCACTGAATTTGCTTGCAAGCAAATCTTCAGTCCTAAGGGAGGTCTGGCTGTACTTAAAAGCAGAGCCGAAGATCTAAAGACTAGCTGGAAAGCAAGAAATCCAACCATTTTCTGCTTCCTAGCTAATCTAAATCTCCTGGCACAGAGAACAGATGTTGATCGGAAAAAGAAAAAATAGCAATTTTAGCAGGCAAGTTTGCCGGGTAAGGAGTGAGTGGGCCAGGAGCGTTCCTGCGGGCCATGTGGGTGGCGCAGGCACTTGTGTTTCTGTGCAGCCTAGATTAATTGCTTTGGGGGGGGTGCTCTTGGGGTGAGATTTCTCTGCGGCCCACCAAAATTTTCTCATGGCCCACCAGTGGGCCACGGCCCACCGGCTGGTGACTGCTGGTTTAAACAATGTGTATATTCTTCTTCTTGGGTGTTCAGAATGATTATTCACTGAAGTCATATATTAATAATAAAATCTTGGGACAGTCACATGTTCAATGCTGTAAGAAAATACATTCTGGATAGTCAGTGCAGACAGGCTGAGATCGTTGTAATGTCTTGGTTTAGAATAAGTATAAAATCCTATACAGTCCTCTAGTAATCTGATCTATAGTTTAAGACCATTGAGATGCCAGAATTTAATTCCAATAATTAGGTTTAAGATCAACCAAAACACAGAAAGTGGCATGCTTTTCCAGACACCTAAGCTCTTAGAGTGTTAGTTGAAACCTTAATTCTGAGTGGGACTTTTTAATCACAATTAATTTATATGTGTTCTCTTGGTATAGTCAGGAAGTTTTGAGTTTTCAGCATTATTCTACAAATGCAAACTGACATCAGCTAATCGAAAAATTTAAGGACAGAGTTTCTACATACAAGTCTTCATATCATGTATTATATCCCACACTCTATTTTTGTAAAGCATAATCAGCCTGGCCCGGCCACCAATTGAAGGACAGTTCCTTGCAGAAAGATGAAATGTAATCCCCCAAATAATGGTGGTGATTGATACAATCTGAAGATTGTCTAGAATCTTTTGGGTGCCAGGGACTGGTTCTGTGGAGGGTGGATTTTCTGTGGACTGGGAGGGTGGGGGAGAGGCATGGCTTCACATGCTGCCTGGATGTTGCCTTCGCTTGCTTGTGTGGCCTGGTTCCTGGTGAGCCACAGATTGTGGCTGTTTGTGAACCAGGGATTGGGGTTCTAGATCATCTCAAGGGTTTAACATGACGTTAAAGTTATACCGAATGCATTTCAGTCAAGAGTGTGCAAACTTGGCGACTTTTAAGATTGGTGGATTTCAATTGTCAGAATTCCCCCAAACAGCCTTGCTTAAGTCTTAAAGTCGCCAAGGTTGAATACTCCTGATTTAAATTTAAGAGCAAACGAAAGATAATATGAATAATAAGAGCAAGGTTTTCATCAGGATTTCAGATATGGGGTTCAATTTATCCATCCTGCATCCCCATCCAGAATATCTTCTCCCTAATCGGCTTGGCATAAAATCTAACATATGTAAGGTCTGAAACTCGTTAGAATGGTAACGAAAAATGTCTTGCTGGGTGTGATTTTTGAAAAAAAAAAAAGGCCCCTATGCCAGGAAAGTGTTAAATTACTTCACTCCACTCTCAATTTTGACTGATTTCTTGGCCTGAACTGGTTTCCCTCCCCCCTCCAATTTTGATATGCTTATCCTCCGGTGTAATTTAACTCCCCTCTCCCACCTAATGAGAGGTCAAACCTGATTTGCAGGAAATTAGCTCCTTTATCTCAGCACATAATGCTTTCCAGACGCTTCCCCTCCCTCCTTTTACACATCACTTTGTCTTTCCTTGAGTTGTGTCTGCCAAGTGTTTCAGTTTTTACTGCCTGAAGCAGTGACCAAATTCAAATTTCCAATATTCTTGTGGCCTCATGAACAGGGTAACAATCATTTTGTGGGTACCATTGCTAGACAATGCACTGTAGGTAGTCCTCCACTTACAACAGTTCGTCTACTGTCTGTTCAAAGTTACAACAGCATTGAAAAAAATGACTTACAACCATTTTTCATACAACCATTGCAGGATCCCATGGTCAAATGCTTTACGTTCAGATGCTCGGCAACTGGTTCATATTTATGACGGTTGCAGCAGCCCCCCGGGGGTCATGCAATCATCTTTTGCAATCCAACAAGCGGGGTCAACGGGAAACCCAGATTCACTTAACAACTGTGTTACTAATTTAACAACTGCAGGGATTCACTTAACAAAGGTGGCAAGAAAAATTGTAAAACGGGACAAAACTCACTTACCAAATTTCCCACTTAGCAATATAAAGACCCCCAAACAGACCCTGTGTGTAATCTAGGGGTTTTCCTGGACTCACGACTTCTGTTCGAAGAGCAGGTGGCACTCGGGGCCAGGAAGGCCTATGAGCAACTGCGGGTTGTGCACCAGTTACACCCTTTCCTGGACCAACGGTCCCTACTCACAGTCACTCATGCCCTGGTCACTTCCCGTCTTGATTATTGCAATGCGCTCTACGTGGGGCTGCCCTTGAAGAGCATCCGGAAGCTCCAGTTGGTGCAAAATGCAGCGGCCCGCATGGTTTTGTGCAGACCCCAGTGTGCACACGTCACCTCCCCTGCAGGAGCTGCATTGGTTGCCAATTTGCTTCCGGGTGCAATTCAAGGTGCTGGTTGTCACCTTTAAAGCCCTTCGTGGCTTGGGTCCGGGTTATCTGAGGGAATGTCTCTTGCTGGTCACATCTACCCGACCCATTAGAATGAGGAGGCAGGGAATGTTGCGGGTCCCACCCCTGAGGGAGATATACCTGGTAGGACCCAGAAGAAGGGCCTTCTCTGTGGTGGCTCCCTCTCTCTGGAATATCATTCCCCCAGAGATTAGAATGGCCCCCACTCTGGTTTTGCCAGCGGGCCTGGAGAACCCAGAGAGGGATGGAGCCCATCAAATGACTAGTGTGATCTGCTGTCATCCAGGCGGGGGGTGGGAGTTGTAAAATAGGCGGCAATATATAATAAATAAATAAACAAATAAACAAATAAATAAATTCTGGGCTCAATTGTGGTCGGAAGTCAAGGATTACCTGTAGTCTGTGCTCATTAATGTGGCGCGCAGAAAATGCCTAAGGAACTGTATGAGAGGAAATCAATTGTCATTGCTTTTCTATATGTTGGCATGAAGAGTGTCTAGTTTGACATGACTTATATGCCATGAAGGAAATGCATAGGCACTTATGAACATGTAAGAATACAATCTTCGACTTAACAACCAACTGAACCCCCAGTTTCTGTTGCTAAGGCAGATGCTAAGCAAGTGGTGCCCCATTTTATAACACAATTTGCCGTGGTTGTTTAAAAATATCACTGAAGTTTAAGTGAGTTGTACAATTGTTAAACGAACCTAGCTCCCCTCCCTCATTGACTTTGCTTGTCAGAAGTTCCCTAAGAAGTTTGCAAACGACAATCCTGGGATCCTGGAAACATCATAAATGATGGTTGCCAAGCACCCAGTTTCTTATTGGGGATAAGACTTTGGGGATGCTGCAGTGTTCATAAGTGTGAAAACTGGTCATGAGTCACTTTTTTTCAGTGCCGTTTTAAGTGATCCTTAAATAAATGGTGATATGTGGAATGGTAAGGTAGGTCAAATTAAACGTTGTTACACACACAATGAAAGCAAAAGGAAATTTATATCTGAATCAGAAATCCTGGCCAAAGTGACCATGGCACAGATGGGTTGGATGAGAGCAAGAAGCAGCCAGATGTTGGACATTTCCAGGAAGACCAAGGCTTAATTTTACATCTTTCCCATTATGGATCAAAATAGCTTTTTAATAATATTTCTGAGACATCAGTAATATAGATGCAGTCTGTTTAACTTTCAATTAACACTGTAAGTTAATTTAGGTGTATGAAAAGTCTGGTGCTTATCAGGAGTAAATGTACCAGCAAACTGAATTAATGTCTTGGCTCTTTATGTTGTCTGTTTTTCTGGACCTGAAAACATCTTCCTACAGAGGAGGAAGTAATAAAAAACGATGCTAGAATATGCTGAAATGGACAGACTTACAATGGAACTTAAAGACAAAGAAGAGTATTAACATGGACACAATGTATAATTGGAAAAATAATAGAAGCAGAGATTAGTGTTAAATAAGGAAAGAAAATCAACAAAACACATATATACAGGGATAGGAGAAGATGTAAGAATAAACAATGTAAAGAAGTATATTTATGAACTGTATATGAATATAATACGAAGTGTATAAAGTGAGGATTGTAATAATATATCATGGTAGAAGACAATGGAGATAATTTGGCTGTATAATATGATGGAGAGATTATACTACATGGTAGTTTCAGCTAGGATGTATAAACATGATGGGAAAGTTGGGGGGAAGGGACTTGATGCAACCAGTACACAATGGTGTTGTACAACTATAAACAGTTATGTATATTAAGGAAAAATGTACAATAAAACTTAATTTAAAAAAACACCTTCCTTCCTTCTAATCAAGTCAGAAGAATACCAATAGGATACTGATCTACTTAAGAAACCTTTTAGAAAAATAAAAGCAAAATCTCAAAAAACAATACAAAAAAGAGAGTAAGATGATGTCAATCAAATACTAAAATTCCTCCAATATTCCAAATATTCATAACCTCAAAAATGTATTCCTATTGAGGCAACTTGTGAATGCTTTTGAGGTGTGGCTTGGCCTTTCTGAGTATCTTGTGCTTTGCTGTGATTCTGTCATAGAAGTGTTGAATAGAAAACCCACATACCCAGCAAGTTAAACTGGAATTTCTTGCTCTCCCATGGTCTGTTTTTTTTTGTATCGCTCCAATTCCAGTATATGTGCTGCCGAAGCGAGCACAGTCTATGCTTTTTTTTCTATAGCAGCCAAATATTCTGTAGAAAAAAAAAATCAAAACACTTTTAACTGTGTAATACATTTTAATGGAAACTTTGCCCAGTTCTGAAATACATTTTTAAAATTAAATATCAATGTTCAGATTGTTATATATCTGCATAATACATTTATTTTTTTCGGGGGAAGAGTCTGAAACAAAAAGCAATTTCCATTGCTTAACACGCAAGAAATTTCTGTTCTACTGATTTATGTCCTGTGAGTATTTCCCATTATAATCTAATTTAGGAAACTGGATTAAGAGGGCTAATTGTATTGCTTATGCTGTTTCTTTGGCTTTGAACATATTTTCCTTATTTCTTGCTGAATAATTACTTTTATTAAGCAAAAAAAAAATATTGCTTAGCATTGTTTTTTCTTGTGATTTTAAAAGCAGTTTTTGGAGGGGTTATAATTTAAGTCTGGTACAGAAAAAGCATTACTGTACCCCAAATGGTAATATAGTTGTGCTCAAATTCCCCCTATTTCAATACATCTGTAAATTTGATCTGAACTATTTGGGGAGTTTTAGTCCTTTGAAGACACCACCATTAAAGTTCTAAACAACTTTTGAAAAGTGGTATCATCACAATGAGCTTTAGAATATTTTGAACCTTATTGTTTGAGTGCAAGAAAGAGATTTGGAATGACTGGAGGATATCACTTTTGTTGTCATGCTAAGATCACATTCAGATCACTGTGAGGCTACTTGGCACCATTGTGATCTGCAGGGAAGAGAGACAAATTAAGATGATCTGTCCAAAGTGCCTTATGGATCCTCTAGATTCCCTGTGGGCATATTTGGAATTTTCAACAATCTGACAAGGCAATTGAATTGGGTATTTAGTTGATCTATGGAATGCAGAAACAATGAAAACAGTTGGATTTCTCTGGAGAAACCACTCTCTGTATGCCAGTCTCTAATCAAGGGATGACTGATAGATGGAACATCAGAGGGACTCCTGGAAAAATGAGGGAACATGACTGAACAAGGATACAAACCCATATCTGGGCCTATGTCATAGTTGTAATGGTGGCGAAACATCAATACTTCTCCGTTCTAACAGTAGGCATGGATCACCATTTGTTATCCCACAAGGTAAGCCATACTAAAAAAAAAGCCATATAAATTAAGATTACTTTGTTACTAAATATGAATGTGCTTCTCGCTTTATCTTCAGTTGAACCAGGATGGTCTTGTCTTGAGATGTTTTCTCAAGTTACTTCCTCGGTCCAGGTTCAAAGCCCACTTGTTGGTCCGTTGATATTATTGTATCATTCCTAATACTTCGAGCTATAATAATGAGATTTTTATACCTGTCTGGGAAGACACTGATCAGATTAAGAAACAATTCTGTACTTCAGGAGGTCAACTTTTTTTTTTTTTTGGTATTATCCTGTTTGAGAAATTGTCTGTTCTTAAGCCATCCCTGTCTTAAGCGAGTTTGCAAAGTCACTTAAAGAGTTCCCTTCATAATGTAAGGCACACACAGATTGATTTAATAAAATTTAAATGCATCAATTCACAATGGACCGAACAAAAGACACATTCAGTGCATATTTTGTGAAGTAATTTATTGCCCTCTCAAATAATTTTCCTCTTCACTGAACTCATGTCTGCTGAAGATAATAGAATAATTTAGTGAAAGTACAACTGACATCAGACATACATACACCTCATTAAGGCTTTCTATGTAGTCATCATTAAGTACAATCCCCTAGCATTTTCCAGTCATTCAACAGCATGAGTCCTTCCAAAACCGCAAACCATTTTTTTTAAAAAGCAAGGATCCATTATGAATATTCTCAGTTATATAAAAAAGAATAGTTGGGAAATACAAAATGCAAAGAAAGATAGCCAGTATTTGGGGGGTGGGGGGGACTGAATGGAATACAGTATATTGTATTTGGTACCAAGGCCTCATCACTGTATAATGAATGGCAGCATAATTAATATGCACACTTATATGCAAGCACAGAACATTCACCTAATTAAGAGAAACTGACCAATAGGCTCCCTTTATGAAAAATATTCAAATTGTAAAACTTCTCAGAATTTGCATCAGATTTGTATCAAACTTAACATTTAAGGATCTCTTATTTACAAAACTGAATTGAAATACACTTTGACATTTGATCAGCCTACCAATTTATAAACTCTGCTTTGCTTGAAATTCCTTGTAATCAATATCCATGTAATATGGAATAGTGTTCAAATTAATGCCAATGCTGGGATGTTTTCCAGCATTTATCACACTTTGAAGAGATTAGGATGATGAAAAGGGATATGAGAAATCCATATTTCAATTCTTTATAAAAGGGAAAAAATATTTAGAGACGTTCTAGCTTTTCATTTAAGAATTCTTCAACGCTATCTGTGTTCCATTTCAGGATGCTCAGTTCTTCGGCAATGTTCCCACCGTCGTCCAAGAGCTTCAGGACAGGATCAGAGCCACGCACATACTAGAGAGGGGAAAAAAATAATAATTCCAAGGTTACTGTCGGTTTGGATTAAAAACATTCAGCCTATTTTGCATGGTCAAACCTCATCTCCCTCGCTAAAGTTCAAATGTCAGTTTTATACTGAATTAATTATTGTAGCCTGTTGTAAATATGGATCTATTTATGTCATGAAAAAGAAGTCAAACATAGGCCTGTTCTGCTTTATCTATGGTCAAAATTGGATTAGTTAATTAATTCAAGTCTATGACACATTGCAAAAAAAAAAATACCATCACCAGAGATGAAAATTAGATTCAGCAGAATTATCTGGACCTTGCCATTAAATAAAGCAAAGTTGTGCTTGGAGTAGAAAAGATAAAGAGCCCATTTGAAAATGCAATATTGAACATTCCACTTTTCTTCTATTCAATCCTTCCTTATAAGAAGTTGAAACAACTTAAAAGCATAGAAATTTCCTGTTTTTTTTTTTTTAACTAAGCATAAAAGTATGGCAACTAGAGGGGAAGAGCATAATAGATAATAACACATGTAAATACTACTTGTGCTTAAAATACATATTTTTGTGCTAACTTTGTGCAGTCTGATTTTGGAAGAGCTCTCTTGCTTGTGCTAACAGAGAGAGGTTTTCTGATGTTAAGATTACTCCTAACTTTTATATTATTCATTCCATTGAAAGCATTATTTTTATTACGGAACTTCAGTGGAAAATCTCTTAGCAACTGCACTCATGGTGTTAACAGAATCTGATCTAATACCATCCCATAAATGATATTCCAAAATAATTTTGTACATAGAAATATTGCCCTCATGTCTTTAAAATGTATAATGAATCAGTACAAGTTTATTCTGCATCAAGAAGGTATCAGTTCAACATTCTTGCCTCCTTAAAATTAAATTTCTTTTTTATACAAGTAACTACGTCAGTTGCTATTTTTGATTATTATTGATCGAGCTGATCATTTGCATCTTTTGATGCAAAATGTATACTTGAATTTTCTATATTCTGTCTGAATCTATGTTTTATAGCCACCCTTCTACTACTAATTCACCACAAAAAGGGGGACAAAAAGGGAAAACACAGCGAGAGCTAAAAATTTTCAAACTTAACTATCAGCTAGCACTCTTTAGAGCTGGTAAACATTTTTTAAAAAAGAAACATACTATGGTTATATCGCTTGTACGAATAAACAAGGTTTTATTCCCTTGAGAAAGGAAACAAAATCACAAATAAGGGGAAAATGTACAAAGGGAAACAAACTATGAAAGAAAACCTGCTATACAAAGTTTTTTGTTTTTTTTGTTTTACCAAAACAGGTACTATGATTCATTCTGTATAAAAGCTAGAAACCCGGGGTTGGAAAACAGATTTTCCTACCAAGAAAATCTTTGGACTTTCTCAATTTCCATTTTGCCCAGTGAACTCTGATGTGTGTATGCACATTCTTGTGGAATATGTTATCAGCAAATGGTTAGAAAATGGCTGATCACGTTCCTGGCTTGTTTAGTTGAAATGCCACTCTCTATGCACACCAAGTTTCTAAATGTCTTATAACAGTCCATGCCAGACAAATATTTTATCAGTTTTTAATTAAAAATAAAATAAAAAGGCAGTGCCAAAACCAGTCAAAACCAGTCCTTACCTTAATCTGCAGTCCCCTGAACAGTTTGGGCTTGTCGCTCTTGACAAAAGCTACAATTCAAAGGAAAGAAAAAGACGTTCCAAATATTTCTTAATTCTTCCAGATAAATACTGTATCTGTTTTTAGACATTAAGGGATTTATATTTTTACATACCGATTTAAACATCTAATTGGAAGGCAAAAATGATTTTAGTATGCTACTCTGAACATTACATATTAAAGATAACTGAAGGAGGACAAATACCTCCTGAGAAAAATGGACAGCCAATGAATTTATGATTAGTTGGGGGGTGATTTTGTTATATTGTACTTTATCAATTTGATTCTTTTTATTAGTTTTTACTGTTTTAAATGTGGTTTCATATTCTATAAGCTGCGTCGAGTCGCCATGGGCAAATAGGCAGCAATAAAAATTCAATAAATAAATAATAAATAAATAAATTAGGATATGAAAAAAAGGAGTCACTGACAGGTAGTCTTTGACTTAACAGCTCATTTAGTGATGTTCAAAGTTACAATAGCACTGAAAAAGTGTTAACTTATTAACACTTTTCACAGTTATGACCTTTGCAGAATCAAAATTCAGATGCTTGGCAACTGGTTCATATTTATGACCGATGCTGTGTCCCAAGGATCATGTGAGATCCCCTTTTGCAATGGAGAAGCCAGATTCACTTAACAGCCGAGTTACTGAGTTATTAGCTGCAGGGATTCACTTAACCACCATGGCAAGAAAGCTCATAAAATGGGGAAAACTCACTTAACAAATGTCTCACTTAACCACAGAAATTTTTGGCTCAATTGTGTTCACACTAATTCATTTTTCCTTACCTAATATGTTGATGCAATTCTTTTCCATGTTAAGAATTTTTTTACAAGTAGTCCTTGCCTAGCAACTGTTTTGAAATTATGATGGACCTTCCCAGCGCTACTTACGATCCTGTTCTGATGGTCTCATGCATTTGGGGAACTTGGCAACCAGCGTGGACTTGCAGTGTTTTGCAGTCACATGACTGCATTTTTTTGTCAGGCTGGTTTCCAGCGTTTACTGCTCGTTTCCAGCAAACAATGACCATTGAAGAAGAGATGGCTTTGTTTTAGGACCATGGTGTTCGCTTAGCAACCACAACCGCAATGACTGCACCAAAAAAAGCCGTAAAATTAGGCACTGTCACATGATGGCCCACTTCATGACTACCACAACTTACAGCTATAATTACAGGCTTAATTGCAGGTGTATGTTAAGCACTACTGATATCTATACTACCATGATCCCCCCAAAATAACATCTAGCCAAAAAATAAGCTCTAACTCGTATTTTGGAGCAAAAATTAATATAAGACCCAGTCTTATTTTCAGGGCTACATGGTATAGTATATTCATAACCATAGCATTCTAGTCTATTATCTTGGCCAATGTATGAGTGCTAAGTCACCTGCCTGTATAGAAAGCAGATAAGTAATATCAGGAAATCTGGGGCCCTGCATGTGTTAGTTATCTGGCTAGATTTGTATTTAACACTAAACCATGACTTAACAAAGGTCTGATGAATAATCCAAAGCTATTTATTTCTTAAATTTACTTATAAGCCATGGAATTGTAATTGTCTCATAGCAGTCTTCAAAAAAAGAAAAGAAATAAAATTACCATTATTAATAAATCTAAATAACCAAACTAAAAAATAATAATCAAGAAACAATAATACATTAGCAAATAAAAGCCAATTCCAGGTGGCACTCAAACAATGTCTCAAATCCCTTTAAAAGAGTTCAATCTTCACAAACTTCTGGGAAACCATTGCTAAGAGGATCAAATCAGCTTTTAGAACAGGGGTCCCCAGCTCCCAATCTGTGCATGCTAGCAACCGGTCCATGCAAACAAATGAAGCCCCACCGGGGGTGGGTGGATGGGGTTTGCAGGCAGCATACAAAGCCACGCCCCCTCTGGTCCGCAGAAAAACCTTTATCCACAGAACCAGGTACCGGTGCCCAAAAGGTTGTTTTAGAGAGGATGTTTCACAACATTGGAAAAGAAGCTATGTTGCAAAATTTTTTGGGCGGGAGGCTCTTGTTCCCTTCATGTCACAAACATTAGCTGAATTTATATATAATGAAGTATGGTACATCAACCACAATGGTTAAGTTCATACAGTACGCTAAATCAAATCCAAATAAATCCTATTATGTGTAATGCAATGAGTAAATTCAGCAACAATCTGGGAGATCAACATTAAGTTATCCAGATGAGATGCAAATTTGCTTTGTTGACTGAAGGATTAAAAGCTTGCAATGTTTATCACAGTGGTATGGAACATTTCATCAACTCAAAGATATTCCTTTGTAGACAGATTTCTCTTTTGCTTTTTTGGGGAACATTAGCAGACCAGATCTCACTATGCCAAGAACAAAATGAAGTAGAATTATAGAAATAACTTAATGCTGATCTCCAGCTCTGTCTGATGTCAATTCAAAATCTAAGACATATTGTAGAGTTGGCAGCTTCCTCACACTAGCAAAAATTAACTAAAGCACCTTCTGGATTAAAAAAAAGGCAATAAACAACCGGCTTTATTATCTGCTAAGACATTCTCAAAATGTGATCTGAGGATGAGTAAGCAGCAGAGAATTTTAATTTAAAAAAGGAAAAATGATGTTAGATAAAAAGTGCCATTTCCACTACAAAAAATAGAGATTTGATTAAAAGAAAACAGATATTTTTCCTAGCACAGAAGCAATGAACCTGTGTCATAACAGCAACAGATTAAAATGAGGAAATGCACGGAATTTACAAAAACATTTGTATAAAATATTCCATGCATTTAACAGCTAGGTTCAAGTAGAAGTGATGCGTGTCCATGTGTGAACGGAAGTTTTTGGAAGAAGGGGGAGGGAAGGAAGAGGAGGAGAAAGAGGAGGGCTATGTTTCTACTGTTGTCTACCAATTTATCATACAACAGACTGAACTTTTATTCAATTGATAGAACAGAGACAGAAAACAATGGGGCAATAAAAATGAATAAAAAGCTGGCAGAAATAAGGAGAAACCTCAGATGGGGTGCTTGTATAGCAGATGTTGGTAAAAAAAACCCTACAGTTCAGCTGCAAAAAAACAGAATTGGAGGGTTCACAGTTCAATGCTGAATCCATACACTGCAGATCTAAGTTGTATTTCTGGCATCTCCGGTTAAAAGAAGCACCAAGCAGATGATGAAGAATACTGCAGACAGCCATTTATTTAACCTTAAAATAACTAATTTTGTAACAAAAAAATAATCTTTGCTAGATTCTATTTGAGAAGCAACTGCTCTAATTCCAGAAGCTGCAAAAGACAAACCCAATTTGGTGGATCTGCAGAATCCTGCTCAGCTAAAACAAAGGTTTGAAATTTTTTAAAAAGTCATGATTTTTGTGAGAAGGAAAATACTGTTGACTGTTGAGAAAATATCTCAAATCTCAGTACTACTTTCAGTTATTTTAAAAGATGAACTCAGCAAAGAGGGTTTTGCTTTCTTATAGCTCACATTAAATAATTAAATGTTAATACAGTACAGGCAGATCTTACTGCCCTACTCATTTAGCAATAGCTTTAAAGTTACAATGGCATTGTAAAAGTAATTTTAAGAACCAGTCCTCACACTTACGACCATTATTACAACATATGTCATCACTCCAGTGCACTCTGCCCAAGACAATCTGCTGAAGATCTTGAGGTGAAGGACTCTAACTATTTCTCAGTGGCAACCCCCTGCTTTGGAGCACATTTTCTTCTGAGGCTCATGGGCTCTCTAACTTGCTGGCCTATAAGGCACTTTAAAGGAGTTTATTCTGTAGGACAGGGGTCCCCAACCACCAGTCCACGGACCAGTACCGGTCGGCGGAACAGGTCCTACCGGGCCGCTGGCTTGCTGGGCGCCGCCATCTTTTTGATGAAAAGTGCTTCCGGTGAGCTTTTCCGGTAGAAAGCTCACCGGAAGCACGTTTCATCAAAAAAAAGCGGCATCAGCCTCGTGAGCTTTTCTGGGTAGAAAGCTCACCGGAAGCACGCTTTTCATCAAAAAGATGGCAGCGCCAGCGCTTCCGGTGAGCTTTTCCGGGTAGAAAGCTCACCGGAAGCACGTTTTCATCAAAAAGATGGCGGCGCCAGCGCTTCCGTGAGCTTTCCGGGTAGAAAGCCATTTCTACCGGAAAAGCTCGCCGAGCAGCTGGACGCCATATTTTGATGAAAAAGTGCTTCGGTGAGGTCACCGAAGCACTTTTTCATCAAAAAGATGGCGGCGCCCAGCTGATGCCGGTACTGGGCCGCGGCGCCCAGCTGATGCCGGTACCGGGCCGCGGCGTAAAAAAGGTTGGGGATCACTGCTGTAGGACTTTCACACTAGTGACAAGATTAAGATTATGTAGGGCTGATGTTTTGTTTTTGTTACTTTTTATTGGTTGATATTGTTTTTGTAGGTGACCTAAAATCTCTGGAGTGGAATGATGCAGAAGTTGCTATATGAATAAATGAATTGTTCATAGATGGGCAACTCAATTTGATACACCCAAAGGTGCTTTTCCAGGAGGCAACTGGACTTCGTTTTTTTCTCTGAAGACATTTCGCTTCTCATTCTCATTTTGATGAGAAGTGAAATGTCTTTAAAAACAACAACCATGAAGGTCTAGTTGCCTCCTGAAAAAGCACCTTTGGGACAACCATCACCTGGATGACTGAGAATCTCTGAAGAGTTTTATCTATACAACTTTTAGCTATTCAACACCCCTTGAATAGTGTAGGAATGGATTTCCAGAGAGAGAAAAAAGGCACACTACCCTGAGGACACTGAAAAACCTCCAATGTTTCAAGGACTCTCTAAAAGGAGACCAGCTGTCTGCAAGGAATATAAATCTTTCCATTCTCCACTATCCTGTCAGAGCTGAAGAAGCTTCTTGGATGAAAAGCGAAACGTCAAAAAAAACAAACCACCAAGGAAGTCCAGTTGCCTCCTGAAAAAGCACCTTTGGGACAATCATGACCTAGGTCAGTGATCCCCAACCTTTTTGGCCTTGTGCCCGGTCCGGCATCAGCTGGCGCCGCCATCTTTTTGATGAAAGCGTGCTTCCAGTGAGCTTTCTACCCGGAAAAGCTCACGGAAGCACTTTCATGAAAAAGATGGCGGCGCCCAGCAAGCCAGCGGACCGGTAGGAGTTGTTCGCGGACGGTGCCGGTCCGCGGACCGTGGTTGGGGACCCCTGACCTAGATGACTGAGAATCTCTACAGTCTCAACTTGATACAGCTATTCCTGTACCAAGATTTTCCAGTTAAACAGGAATAATAATTAAAAAAACATTAAAAAGAATCAATGTGCATTACAGAAAATGAATGTCCCAGTTTTGCAATATTCAGCAAAGAAACAAGTGGGTCCCACCAGACAAAAGTCAACTTAAAAAAAAAGAAAAAAGGATAGAGCCTTGAGAACCTTGGCAATAGCAAGCTATATAGTCCAAGACAATCTAAAATATTCCATCTTTTGAAGCAACAGAATGACCTTCCCCTAGCCTCATGCTCAATTATAGTTATTCAAGTGACATGTAAGAAACAAAGCCAGCCAGAACAAAACCAGTAATTCTTCCCTAGGAAATGGCTGGCTGCAATTTAAGACCTTAGAGATGCTAAATAGAACAACTGTAACAAAATCCCTTATACCCAGCATTTCTTAGAAATCTTTTTAAACATTTGCAAAGCTAAATGTCTTCTCACTCCTGCTCTGCAACGTACAGGCGTGACCAGTGCTACTGTTTTCTTCTATTTCCGTTGTTTCTGAATCTGACTCTGAAATTACTCTTTGTTATTTATTTATTTATTTAATATTTGTGCCACTTCTCATATAAGAAATAATAGTACCCTGAAACAATCATTCTTACAGCTGCCAACAACCCCCTCCAACTCTGTTATCATGTTTCTAACAGCCAACTCTCAATTAGCATTGACAGAATGATTTGGCCTGAGACATACTTTAAAAATAGTTGGGGCAAGGAAGGGAATGCTGGAAAGTGGGAGATAGAAAGCCATTTACACACTTATCTGTCTCCCTGTGGGTGCACAGGTACACCTATATAAAAACAAAATAGAACACGATGTGGATGTTTAAAAATCCACACATTATATGCATGTACATAAAGCTACTGCATTTTCAAGAGAAAAAACTCAAGGCCTGGCCAACCTCCCTCTCAATCCTTTTTCTGATTCAGTTTCTAGCAGCAAAGCGAAGAACAAAATGCACACCTCCCCCATTCCTCTGATAAGGACAAAAGAAAGTTGAAGAGTAATTGGCAGTTTTTAATTCAAGAAAGGAAACCTGAATCAGATGGGATGGAAAAATATTATTATATGGATTCTGGGAAAGGAGGGTTAAAGAAAACCCAAAACTGAACTGCAATTCCCATTAGACTTCATTATTGACCATGATTTCTAGTACTGATAAGAACAAGAGTACAGAATC